>NC_137959.1:34958710-35558710 GCF_963924665.1 Micromys minutus | reverse complement strand
TAATATGAGCTTTAGAAACTTAGAGTTACACATATACTGAATATCTCTCATTTCATGACATTATTTTTTCCGAAAGAGAGAATAATATGCCGTCATGGCTGGAAAGCTAAAGCAGGGGATATTCTGATTATAATTACATGCAGTATTAAGTTGGTTTTAAGTTTCCAAGACAAATGGTTATCTTTTACTTTCACAATGATTGGCATCACTCCACACTCTCAGTTGGTCATAATATGGAAAGAGAAACACTGAACACAAGCAACAAATGTGATAAGATGTAGCTTGAATAACATTCATCAACTTGAGGGATGTTTACATGACTGAAATACTAAAATATTCTACAGACATATGATGTGAAAATTATTAATGCTGTATTCATTTAAAGCATGAACGAATTAAATCTATTACCTTTGAATACTTTGTTATACTAAATCATTAAAAGTTCCCTATAGTATATTCAAGGGAGCAAGGTGTGTGTGTGTGTGTGTGTGTGTGTGTGTTTATAAAGAAGAACAAAATTATGTTTCCCCTCCTTGGGAACATGAATGGAATTTGTGATCACCATATAAAAGTCCCAGACAAAGATCACAAGATTTTTTTTTACATGTGGAGTATAGGTGTTTTATGAGACCTAAAAGTAAAATAAAAGAAAGGACCACAGAAGGAAAGCTAGGGAACCAGAATAGATGACAAATGAGTGAGGATGAGAACTGTATTCCATACATATTCATGGAAACATCATAATAAAAGTATCTTTTTATGCAATTAATATAGTATAGTAAAAGGAAAGAGTTACAGATATTACATTTTGTGAAAATCTCTCTCTCTCTCTCTTTCTCTCTCTCTCTCTCTCTCTCTCTCTCTCACTCTCTCTCTCTCTCTCTCTCTCTCTCTCTCTCTCTCTCTCTCTCTCTCACACACACACACACCTGATATTTGTTTCTCTTTCTTTATGATTACAATAAAAGATGTTAAATTTCTGTGCTAATGTTGCTTCTCTCTTGTTACATTTTTCTTTATTATTTTTCATAAACTTTTATGGTAACTGCAGAGCATCAGATTGTTTACTAAATTTCCCTATATACATTCATGCATACAGACATGTTCCTAGAATATGTGTGGGTGAAGCTTTTCAATAGGTAAGATTGTTTTAATATTCCAGTGTCCCGATTGGAGTTGAAAATCTGGAAAACAACTTCATAAAGTTCAAAACAACCTCATTTATCTATTCTCAGATGGTTGGCTCTATTTTGTGGCAGCCAGTGTGCATTAGTGTCAATGGGGTGAGCTGTATAAGGACTGGGTCAGAGCAGTCTGCCTAGAGTTGGCAGATGGAGGCTCCAGTCAGTCATGAGCTGGAAGCACGACCCCTTCAAATTCCATTTCACGATTCACTTCGTGTTCTGAGCTGAATTTGCATGAAAATCAAATTCATAAGTTCAGCCACGGCTTTGATCAGGAATTTGTGGTTGTTATTGTTCTTTATGAGTTGTTGTAAAAGTCATGGCAGATGGTAATGTTTTGGGAAGTGTTTGTCAATATCCGTTTCTTTTCTTCTCCCAACAATGCATGGTAAAGGAAAATTGCTCACACCTGCACAGGAACAAGCCATTCTTTCTTTCCTTTTGGTAGGTACTCAGGTATTTAATCAAGAGAAATTTACATAGGCAATTTTAGGTGATATCAAGATAAGGCAGTTCCCCTTGGTTTCCATGCATTCCAGTCTAGACTTTACACAAGGGAGAAAAGAGCAAAACTCTCCCTGGTGACATGATAGACACCTGGATGCTTTATTAGCCTGCTCACTCTCTGTTAAGAGAAGTCCTATGTTTCCTGCTATATAGTTCATACTCCTAATTGGAGTGCAGGAGGCTCTGAGCTGCCATCATGCCTGAAGTTTCCTGCAGCTCATGGTCAATCATGAACTGGTGATGTTACCACAATGTACTTTAAACTCAGCAACGAAACACATTCTCTGTTCATAGATACACTGCATCAGCTAATGAAAAGGACTAGTCCCAATAAGTCAACATCCAAAATTTTCTCAGCCCCATATTTTAAGTCTATTGATAAGTGGTTCAAGCTTTAGTATAAAGCCACCTACCATGCTCACGCTAGCAACCCAAATTAAGCTCAGTAAGTCCCATGACAATTAGAAAAAGAACAAGGACAGAAACTTGAATGATCATTAGATGTAACTCTATCATTTTGTATATCAAGTCAGCAAAACTATCCCTTCTCTTTCTGACCTTTCTAATACCCCAGTGTGTCCCCAAGGAAATAAACATACAAAGCCATGACTGACTTAACATAGTGACACACATTTGGAAGCTTAAAATTCTAGAATTTAAGAGGCTGTAGAAGAATGAGTTTGAGATCTGCCTGAGCTACATAGAGTTCAAGACCAGCCCAAACCTCATAGAATTCAAGACCAGCCTTGGCTACATAGCAATACCGTTTCTCCCATCCAAAATTTCAGTTCTATCTTGAAAACCACAAATGTGATTTTTAATAGCTAATCCTCTACAACCTGATATTCTTTCACTTTCTATTTTCCTAAGCATTCAGAGGTATTTATAACAAACAATGAGCGTGTCTACACTGATTATGTTCTATCAAATAACCAGGATATAATCACTGAATTACATAAAAAAAAACATTACCTTCAAAGATGATTTTTGTCTAAAACAAAGCCCATGGATTTTTAAACAGTGACCTCCACAAGGAGGCTTTTAGATACCTGCTACTGACACTTTAACTACATGCCCTCTTGTGATCTGATTGTTCAACAACCATTAATAAATTTCTAGGCCGGGGCCCAAGATTCTATTTAGTCCTGTAATTTACCAAGCGTCACTTGTATTCAACATGTAGGCAACAAGCCAAGAAAAGCAACAAACATTTTCCTGATTCACTTGCCAGCTGGCTCTCTGGACAGAATGGCCAACTACCAAGGAATTGCTATTACTCAATCACTCAAGAAAATAAAATTAATTTCTTGCTTAGTGTACATACTTTTTTACTGTTGGAAAATTACCCTAAGAAGAATCTAATTGTCACTGGGAAACACATTTTCCTTGCACCCAGCATCCATCTGGAAAGTCTGCAATTGAGAAGTGAAGAGGTGCTGGCAACAGAGATTTAAGACTTAATACAATGATTGGTATGTGGCTGTTAACCTTTTCTCCTTGAAACTGTTGACGATCATTTCCATTCTTGGGGTAAATAATTTGCTTTCATTTATAAAATGGCATTCATTAAGCACTGGAATCTTACATATACGCATAAAGTAAGAAAACATTTGCATGCATACAGAATGTTCTAGGAGTTTTAAAAATACATTGCAAAATTACTTCGAACTCCACAATTAATCAACCCCTTCATGCAATTATAATGAAAAAATCCTGCTCATTTTTATCATTCATTTATGCCATAATATTCTGAAACCCAGGATTCATGCTTTTATAAGATCAGACCGATACAAGAAAACCATCAGATTTTAGTCATAGCTACACGAAAGAATAGCTTAAAATGTTGTGTGATCTTTTCTTCAGCTACCGCTATCTTGGCAGATATCCATTTCTAGTATTCCATAGTAGTTTAGCTCTTAGAGATTGCTTATCCCTTCCAACATTCCACATCATTTAATCTGGACTTGGGAAAGGGGAAACCATTAGCAAATACCTCATTAGAAAATAAAAATCTTTACTAACTTTCAAGTGCACTAGAAACCATGTATGTTAATCACAGTTCTATTGCTATGAAGAGACCACAACCAAGACAACTCTCGTGTGTACATTTATTTAATTGGGTGTGGTTTACAGTTTCAGAGGTTTAGTCCATTATCATTCTGCTTGGCAGTGTGCAGGCAGACATAGTGCTGGAGAAGTAGCTGAAAGTTTTACATTCTAATCTACATGCAGAAACAGAGACAACAGACTTCTTGGCTTGGGTCTTTAAGACCTCAAAGCCTGCACCTAGTAACACACCTCCTCCAACAAGACCATGTCTCTTAATCCTTTTCCTTCCTGCAAATGTTGTCTCTCCTACTGACACTCAAATTTATGAAACTAATGGGGCCATTCTTTATAAAAACGCCATGCCTTTCTAAAATACAGCATGGTATCATCCAGTGATTGGGAACCCTGACTTTGAATGTTCCAAATAATTTCTTTAGAATGTCCACTTATAACTCTAAATTACTTAAGCTATAAAGAACATCCATATTTAAAAAAAAAAAAATCCCACAGTTTGATTATCCTGCTGAAAAACTGTGAAGGGGAAAGAAAAGCCATCTGAGCTATGAAAACATTTTAAGGAAAAAAAAATGATAGTGGGGGGGGGGGCGGGGAGAGACAGCTCAAGGGTTAAGAACAGACACTGTTCCTGTTTCCAACTGAGAACCTAAGTTCAATTCCCAGCACCCATGTGAGAGGTTCACAAACACCGGAAACTTGATTCTTGGCATCTAATGCCCTCTGCTGGCCTTTTAAAAGAATCGTGAAAAGGTTTCTTCTCACAAGGCAAAGTCAGTCATCACTTCTTGACATTGACTGCTTTTACACTTTGTTGTTGATGGTGACCTTTGAGACAAGTGGCTTCACACTCATAGAGGCCTGCTTGCCTCTGCTTCCCAAATTTCTGGGATTAAAAGACTGTGCTGCCTTGCCTGGCTTCAGGTTTGCACTTTGAAGACCTGGTTGAAATCGGGACTGTCATGTTTCCTAAACTTTTTTTTTTTTTTTCCAAATAAAACTTGAGTCAACTGCATGGTTTGGATGGATGTAAAATGAATTGGTGGTATTTTATTAACACTGATTGTAACTAGGGCTGCCATGCTAGGCTGACCTACAGAAGTAAAATCAGAGAGCTTCCATTCAATCCCTAATTTGATGAAATGTTCCATCTGCAACTACGTGAAGTTTTATGACTCATGACAGTGAGAGGTTTCAGCTAAGAAGAAACTCGACTGTCTCAGAGTTATTATATAGTGGAAATGAAATTTCCTAAACTATTTCGATGAGCTAGGTCCCACATTATCTTTCATGCTGATAATCCCCTGCCTTCATTTCACTTGCTACCACTGCCGCTATCTGCTTACTGAGGGAAAAGGAAGGTTTTAAAAATGTTGTTTTGTGAGCATGGTAAAATACCTATATTTATTATATTCAGATAGAAATCTGCTTGAAGAGTAATTCAAATATAAATAGTAATGATTCAATTCCTGGAGGACCTTGCATTTTCTTGCAATATAGAGAAATATAGAGAGACACTTTGCTGACTGTGTTCATTTTTATTAGTGATATTTCCAGACACAATAACAGAGGGGAAAGAAAGTGGGCTTTGAAAGCTCTATGAGGAGGATCCAATGCCAAAAGGTTTTTGCAAGGTTTCACAGGAAAGAATGTATTTTCTTCTTTTAAAAACGGTTTAAATTACATTTATTAATTTACAGTGTGGGGGAAGGGGCATGGTAAGAAGAGCAGGGAGAGAAGGGCAGAAGAAAACAGAGAGAAGGGGCGCTATGTGCAGTGTATCAAGGCACATGTAGGTAGGTCAGAGGACAACCTACAGTTCTCCTCTTCCATCATGAGAGCCCCAAGGATTGAACTCAGGCTGTCAGATTTGGCAGCAAATGCTCTTACCTGCTGAGCCATCTTGCCAGCAGCACTGCAATCACTTTCTACACTAATGAGTTCCTACAACCAGTTAAGTATTTATGGGAATTCTCAAGATGGGGAAACATTATTTTGCTGTGTAAAAAATGCACCGTAATTGGGTGTTGTTTCATAGAGTTGTTCTAAGAGACTTTCCCCTGCCTATAACCATAGAATTGCTTACAACCCAAGCCACAGAAAGTAGCGTGCCGAGTAAGAAAACTTCGCGACCTTTGTCTTGAGTTATTCTTTCTAATGAAAATGTTTTGATTCGTTTTCATTTCTCCTGGTTTCTAAATTCCTTTTCAGGCCAGGAAATGAAAAATCACTCACACTGTAAAATGTTCCGTCTTCACCATGAGCACTGCCTGTCATAAATCAGAAAGCTACAGTAGATGCGAATGGAACATTTTGTCAAATTAGGATCCCAATTCCTTTCACATTATAGCACTTGTCCATGCATGACCTTCAGAGAAGGTTCTTTTCAAGTGCTTCTGAATGTGACAGGCAGTGTCATGTCAGAAGAGGCTGTGTGTGCGCGCGCGCGTGCGCATGCGTACTCCAAAGGAATGCTTCAGGCAGCCAAGTGCCTACAGTCAAGATTCAAGGTCAGAAGGAAACTGAACACCCACTTTCAGTCTGCAGTGGGTTTCAATCCAAGCTTTTGGCACGGGACCAGTTATCTAACCTACTGCCTTTTAAAATTGTCTTCATGTTAAAAGGGAGGGGGGGAGGTTGGTAGTAGGACTATGCTGTGCATGTTCATTATAATTAGATGAGGTGCTTCCCAAGGCTGGTGACCACTCACTACCGCCCCCTAAGCACCCCCTTTCCCATAGTAGTGGGTAATTGCTAGGTCACATCAAGGAGTCAACCACATGTTGTTCAGTTACACTATGGACAATGTCTTGTATCAACTGAGCCCAAATCTATCTCCTTAGAGTGTTTCACCTTCCCTCTCTACTCCATCCCTTTAAAACAGGCAGAGAGGGGGAAAGGTAACATTTTAATCACCCTTTCCTTTAGTCCACTTTAAACATTTGAATGTGGCATTGGTTCCAGGCTCTGGGGAGAGTCTTAAAAGTTTGCAGGGGTTTGTCAATTAGAGTTACTGTTGTGTTTAATTACGGGTTAAAAGAGAAAATGTTAGTAACATTCAGTTTAATAGGGTCATATCATAGATAGCTGTAAATCGTCATTCTACAACTAAATGTTCCCCACATGGATGAAACTATCACGCATGCGCACACACTGGTGGCATGGAATTTCTCCCTTGCCTCTTGTCCATCATTAGAGCCTCCTAGAAATGTGAAGAAAGAAAAATATTTCTATAGTGCTTAGATCTCCATTAGTGACAGTGACTGGTAAGTGGGGATGAGAACAAGAAACAAGGTACTGATTCCCTCCGTAGGTGACATATGCTATAATCACCCATGTTGGTCCAACTACTGAGTGACTCTGAGCTGCAGTCCACAGCACTGAGAACCAAAGATGTTTGCATGACTTCAAAGATACCCTCCTGTCTTTGATTTTCCTCAAAGGATTTCTGTTGCGTGTCTGTTTTGTTTTTCTTCTTCTGACAAAAACACCGCGTTGAACAGGTGCTTTACCTATTTTATCGACAAAACATGTCTTTGAAGATCTGAACATCTTATCCATATTGAAAATATTTCCTGACTGAGAAATACTCTAGCCAGCTATTTAGGAATTTGTTATTTTATTGATGTTATTTTCCCTTTTGTATTTACTTGAAACCACATTGCCCTTCATTGGATGCTGTGTTCTAATCCATGGCACAGTTAACTATTTTTCACTGGATTGCTTATGCGTTTTCAAAGCAATAACGAGAATGCTGATAGAATACAGGACCTTCCCATCACTCACAGTACAGATCATGATGGCCTGTTAACTACATCTTTGCTTCTCTCATTCATCTCTTCTAATCTAAAAAACAACTGTCAGTCACTACTCTACAACACAAATACTTCCTTCACTGATTAAAATCTTTTATCTTGTGCATACACTATTGTTTGCTTGGGAAATTCCTCTTGTTCTTTCATTACCAGCACAAATGTTTTCCTTGATGTATTGGTGAGCTCCCTGTCCCCTTTGTAGTGACAAGATTGTAGATGATACTGAATAGTTTAATTTTCATTGCTATCAAGCATTTGTTCAATAAAATCATCTTATTGGAAGATATAGAATTGTATCAAAAATACTCTTCTCTATGTGCCTGTCTATGGCTTCTACTAATCTACATAATTATATCTGTTCTATTTTGTGTATATTTTTTACACAGAGCTTCATAAAATGCAAACAATAATTATTTTCGATAGAGATGTTTACCAAAAAAATTGTTTTACTTTATTTTATTCTATATGTGTGGGTATTTGTCTTTATGTACATATTTATACCACATGTATATACTGCCCACCGAGGCCAGAGATGGCATCGGATCACCTGGAATTGGAGTTATAGGTAGATAGTAAGATCATCTTAGTGCTGGAAATTGAACCCAGGTCTTCTGCAAGAGCAGCAAATGCTCTTAACTACTGAGCCATATCCCCAGCCCCAAGGTCTTTTTGTTGTTATAAACATGCACATTTCTCTTTTGTTTTTTGAATTTTATACATTCATCAGTAACAATAAGAATAAACATTCTTTAATTGGAAACTTTTATATATTTTTTTTCATTTTTTCTTTCACTTTTTAGAAAGCAGATGTCTAAGATCCAACAATAAAATGAAATAGAATGAGGCCCCCAATTACACATCAAATCCTTTGAAAGATCATAAAGTTGAAGTTAAGTGAGCAATTTTATGTAATTTTTGAATCCATATATCTATGGGGCATATATCACAGAATCCCAGATGGCAAGACAAAGAAGAAGTCTCCACATTTTCAGTGGCATTATGATCCTCCTACCATTAAATTGAATCAAGAAATAAAAATATTCATTATGTAGGGAAAGAATTTACATAATATGTAATTGTGAAGATTTTTATGGAAATTGCTTTCTAGCCAATTGTTTAGGAAAAAGAAAAAGAAGAAGAATTGCTCTGTTTGCATGTCCAGAAAAATAACTGGACCACACTAGCTAGCCCATTCTTTATACTTTTCCAAAGGCAAAAGTAGTGATAAAAACCATTTCTACAGATCCTCACAGTTAAACGCAAATTCTTAAAAATCAAATAAATTAAGTAAAGTCTCCATAGGTAGCAGAATCCTGAGTGACACTGAGCACCTCTGCATCGACTGTCGAAGAGACATGACACGATTTCAGATTTTAATAGCTGGTTTGCAGATCAATAATATCAGCTTCATCTCATCTAACTACATCTGACTCCAGGCAAGGACAAGAGGATCAATTCTCCCTGTGATGGTAGAAAGCTAAGCCAGTACCTCCAAGTGCTTTTCTAGAATATTAAGCCATAAATATCCACTTGCCAACAAAGGAGCTTCCATCTCCAGCCCCCTCACAGACATTTCCCTGTCTCTTCTCCTCAACTCCCCTGGAGGACTTGAGATGTCATAAGTGCTTGCTTAGTCCACAAATCAAAGTATGTTTTAAAAACTGGGGTTTTCCCTTCACATCCGATAAATAATCAGCCACAGAAAATGACACAAGTGTAGCTGAAAAGCAAACAAAAACAAGAAGTTAGTCTCAAATGTTTATAGGAAACTATTTATAAAAAATAATTCTCTAAGCTTGACTTACAGTCTGTCCCTTTTCTTTCCTTTATGAAAAATGTCTAAGTCATAATCCAAAATTGTCTGCTAAGCAAACCAGTGGAAAAAAACTAAATTTAACAAGCTTCATGTACTCCAGCTTGATAATTTTCATAAGTATATGAAATGAATGTATAACCTATTACACACTCATGCACATGCATGAGAGAGAGAGAGAGAGAGAGAGAGAGAGAGAGAGAGAGAGAGAGAGAGAGAGAGAGAGAGAGAGAGAGATCCTGAGATGGTAAACATTAGTCTCTTGATTATATGAGTTCAAGCCACTTCTTAGCTATTGGTTCTTGGACATAAGACACACTCTCTCTATGTCTGTTTTCCCACTTATAATTTGAGCATTATCCCTGCCTCACTGTGATGAGAGACAAATGTGGCAATTCATGTTTATTTCCGAGAATGATACCTGGAAATAAGAGTATGCTGTAAATGGTATGTCTTATTTCTGGTTATTTTAGACACACACACACACACACACACACACACACACACATCCTTTTTCCAGGTAGATAGACATTGAGGTTTCCAGATCCAAGAGAATGCTGAAAGCCCAAGGCGTTTGAAGCTCAGAATCCTAGAGGTCAGGGCTCACCCTTCTTTAACCAAGAAACTGAGCCAAGTCTCTATAGTACATTTTAGATACTAGAACTTCAGCATATCTAAATGTAAACACTTTTATCCTAAGGTTAAGGAAGAGAACCATGATGTTTGTATATGAAATTTGATGAAACCTGAACTTACATAAAAAGAGAAAGATGTTTACCTGGGGCTGTGGTGAGGAGGAGGTCAGCTGCTGTGTAAATGGCACACTTTTGTTTATTTTTTAATAGAAAAATGAAGTGATCTGATGCAAAGAATAAATACAGTTTATAGTAATGTACTATATGCTTGGACTTTACTGAGAACTATCACATGTTATCAACACACAAAAGACTACTATGTGAGGCAGTGACACTTAGCTCCTCTGGGCACATCCTTTCATGGGGCTTGTGCATATCAACCATAAAAGCTATCCAATTCCTTTTTGTTGTACTTCAACAATACCAGAAAAGTGAGACTAAAGAAAACAAGGGGAGGGAAAGAGGGGAGAGGGAGGAAGAAGGAGGGAGAGCATAAGGAAGAGAAGAAAGAGGAATGCAAGGGGCAAGAAAGAAGGGAGAAAGAGGAGGAAAGGATGGAGGGAAGGAGAGGGGAGTGATGGTGGGGGAGGAAGCCAAATGGTGTGATTAGAAAAAGACTATTTACTCTGTTCCTTATGGATGGTAATGATGAAATGAGAGAAAATTCCCTTCACGCTGAGGGGAAGTCATCATGCCACAAAATCTGTGGGCAATAGGTCAACCTCCCAGAACACTATCTGTGCCATCAAAGGCAACTAGTGGTACTTGCCAAGATCAGAACCAGCTTCCCAAACTAGCTTCAACTCCCAGGACCTCTAATGAGTTCAAATTCCCAGCAGGACTCCATGCCTTATGTTTATCCAAAAACTATTTGGATTCTATGAGAATCAATGAATCTTCTATTGACGGGATAAATAATACCAGCCCCAAGACAGAGTTTCAGGTTGGCACATAGCTATGTTAGAATATCTTCACAAAAATGTTTGCTCGTGCGTGTTTGTGTGTGTGTTCAGCTTTTATTTACATTTACTTATTTAAAGTTTACCTCCTTTAAATATATTCTTCTCTCATACATCACATCCAGACTACAGTTTATCCTCTCTCTACGCCTCTCATCCCCCATCCCATTCCCTACCCCACACCTCTCCCCTTTCTCTCAGATCCACTCCTGTTTCCTCCCCTTTTCCTTTAGAAAAGAGCATTTGAGATAAGGTCTCACTACCTCACCTATGCTGGCCTTGACTATGCCACTTTCCTCCTGTCTGAGCCCCCTAAACCTCTGTTGAGGTTACAATATGTATCATGTTCAACATGGTTGTTGTTCTCGAAAGCAAATTCAGGAACCAGCTTGATATGTGGGGAAATGAAATATCATTTCGTTGCCACCCATGTCTTGTGTCTTATGATAAGAGACAGAAACATTGATCCAGACAGGAAGACCAACCCTTCACCAATGCCTGGAGACAGATAAAAGGGACTGTCCTTTGCTAATGAGATTTTGGTACTTAAGAACTTCTGTGAACACCCACCCCCTCCTCTAGATGGTTCTCTACACTCTCCTGGGTCTTAATCCTCTTTGCCATAGTTTGAAGAAGGAATTGTGAGGAAGCGTCCAGTAGAAAACCTGGGGGCTGCAGATGGTCAACTCAGGAAAATGTCAAAGTGTACATGGTCTTGCTTTTTTGACACTAACGCTCTATTGAAGAGGGAAAGATAAATCTTTTTTATATCTCTTGCTGGGTGCAAGTTAGATGTAGAAGAAAAAATAATGATAATTGCATTTACAGGCTAATCAGATGAAATACAATTAGACCTCTATATTCCCTTTCTTCTTAAAACTGCTTAATGTTAACATAAATAATAACAGTTGATAGCTATAGGCTAGGTTTTGCTATTTCTAATAAAACTTTTATAATGGAAAGGCCATTATTAGTTGTCTAGTGTGTTAATCTATTCTCTAGATTTCCCCACACACAGAAGTAGCCTTTGCCAAATGATTAATAGGTTTTATGGTCACAATTAACCATAATTGAAGCTGGGGAACTTAGGAGGAAATGAGCAATCCTTAGAACACAGTCTTAAAACCTATAAAGAGACGGTAACACAGCACGTACCAAGGCCCACTTTCTACCCTGGCATGTGGATTAAAGCTCATTTTGTGGTCATCACTAAGAATCTAAGGTTTAAAAGCAGACATGTGCTGGAGACAGCTTGCACCAGGTAGTCAGCCCTATTTGTTTCTTGTCAATTCTTCCTTCCACAGCTTGATGAGTGTGTTCAGAACACGAGAATGGGGATGAACCAAAGTTACACACTGGAAATATGTTTTTAATTTTATATTTCTTTTTTCCTCTCCTTCTATATTTTCTCAACAATTTAGGAGTAAAAACCTGAAGTGGGTTTGCATGAGAGTTAATCCTAGAAAGAAAATTGGGCTGAATATTATCTAAATAAATTCAACTTAAGTTACTTAAATTAAACATTTCTCATTTTTTTCTTCATCCAAGCCTCTCTTCACTGTCTCATCCTCTCTAAATCAATTTTCTGAATTTTTTTCTCAAATTTTTATAAAACTTTTGAGGTCCATTACAGTTGATAGTTTATCATCTGTTTTTTGTCGATGTTCTACTTTTGCTTCTTGCTTAGTAATAATCATTTACAACCTGTACATATGCCAGATGAGACTTTCACCTGGAGGTGGAAAATCAAGGTTTGCCAATGAAAACCTAACATATAGAAAATGAATATATTCTGGATGAGGCAATTAGCAATGGGAGAAACAAGAGTCAGAGAAGTTTGCCATTTTGAAAGTAATAATAATATCTACCATGCTCCACCTTTCTATTCTATGCCAGATTCAAACTTCTGTTGCTGCTTTTCAAAATCAGTACCGATGTGTCATGATTCCTTGCTTTGGGCGTTTTACTTTCCAGGACATAGATTTGAGTCCAGCATTAATTTTATGTCTCCAGCATTCACGATCTCTAGTGGCATCGTTTAAAACTACATGCTAATGTTCAAGCTGGCTGTAGTGAAGCCATCTTGCATACTAAGCCATCTGACCAGGAAAGATACACAGAAAGCTTGGTGGTGATGGATTGGTGTTGAATTAAAGTATGGGAACATGTGCCATGAACTAGTTAGGGGACATCCAGATGTGACAGAAAGGTGCAGGCCACTTTCCCAGCCCTCTATTTTTTCCCCAGTTCTAGCTGACTTTGTTGAACCTTTTAACAAATATCATTCAACCTCCAATCTAATTGAAAGTCTTATGTGTCTAGCCCTAATCTAATGTCAGGAAGAGACTACCCTTGAGAGCAAATAGTGATAGTCTGCATACCAATCTGTGGGTCACCATAATTAATAAGTACTTGGGATTTTATGTCTCATGGTATGTGTCTATGCTTCCGGCAAATAATGAGCCCACAGAAACCTGTCTGGAAAAAAATGACACTATGATCCTTTTGGGTCTTGAGTTGGAAGGCCTTCTTCTGTGGAGCAGACTCCTCAAGTACTCCAGTGTGTGGGGTTTCTGGGTCCTAGAGAGCATCAGTTTTCCGGGTCTCTCAAACTGTTAAGATCCACAGGTGGTCTCTGAATGGTCTTTCCTTCAGGCTATGCTCAAGAGTAACCTTTCTCTTTTCATCAAATCTGAAATTCTCAAACCTTACAGAAATGGCTGCAAATCTCAGAAAGTCATTTAACCTAGAATTATTTCAATAGTCTTCTCTCTGTAAATGACTGTTGTAAACTGGTGGATGATGTAATGGATATTAGTTGGGGACTTTCCAAGGGTGGTTTGGTCAATAGAGTTTTCCTCCAGTTAGTGGACTCTGGAAACATCATTCAAGCTTCTCTGGTCTTCTGTGGTACACACTTGGGGGTGCTTCATTTTAGAGGTTGGAGTCCCCTCTAGGCAACTAAGTCAACTCGTGTTTTGTTCTTGTACTTAAAATATATGATTGTGATGAAATACTGGTCTGTCCTCTCCTCCCAACCCCCCTGAAAGTTCTACAGACAGGTGCTAGAATGAAAGGTTGCTGCATCTCAGATCCCTGGACAAGGATCTCAGTAAACACCTAAGTGTTTGAGAAGTGTGTGAATGAGTACATGAATGAGGACCTGCAATTCTGTGAAAAACCCAAGTCGGTTGGTCAGTTCAGACCTCTTTGCCTCTAATTACAATACCTGCTACTGCTGTGTTCTGAAAGTTCATGCCGCTTTCCCAATGCCCTGGTTGAAACCTCTTTCCCAACACAACCATGCCAAAGTTTCTGCTTTTAGGAGACAATTAGGACATGAGAGCTCTCCCTTCAAGAACAGGACTGTGCCCTTATGAAATTGCCCCAGTAGATCAGTTTTATACTGTCTACGATACAACAGAATAGCACAAAGACTACATTTGTAAATTGAAAGGCATCCCCTTGACAGACTGTCTCTCCTGGCTCCTTGCACTTGGAAGTATTCTTCATAATACACTTCTATTGTTTATAGCTTCCTTGTCTGAACTACTTTACCATAGCAACTTCAATGAAATAAGCCTCCCACTCACAAAATCTTGTTAGAGGAAAATTTAAATAACAAATACAACGTTTCAAAAAAAAAGTGAGTTAATTTTATCCTAGCCATTTATAACTATCACATCTTTCTCCAGAAATAATGGTTTGAATTATTGCTAGCTCCTCAATCCAATTCCAGCCAGATTAAAAACAGATCAAACATTCTAAAAGAATCGGCAGTCTTAGAATCAGAACTGTATTTCCATTCTCCCCCTCTCTCTTTTCTCCAGACTCTGATGCTGACCTCATCATGGTTGCCTGGCCTCCAGCAAGAAGCATCTCATTTGGCGTTATTGGCTCATGTGCATGCTGAAGCGAAGCTTCCACAGAAGGTAATGTAATGGGGATTGCACAGAGGTGATCACTACTATGTGAGAAATCCTGCTGATTTAACTGGGCCTTACCGCAATATTCTACTTGTCTTCATTTAGCTGCCTTAAAAAGGAAGAGATGAAGTATAGAGTTGTCCATTTACTGTGTAGAGTTATTGGACTCAAAGACCCACATATTTTCAATTGGAACTAACTGAGAATAATTTACCCCCAGATAATCTGAGATGGGTGAATGAAACCCTCGGGGTCGATAATTGTAGTTAATGAAATATATAAGCAAATACTTTCCATTATTAATTAAACATGTTACATAACCATATAGATAAAGAGTGGGCCTTGATAAAATTACTTTCAGCAAGATATCGTTCTGGAAGAGAATCTGAAATAAAACGAATCTATAAGACTTTGATCATTGAGGTAAATGTCATTAATCTTAAAGCACTAGAAAATATTTTGGACAAACTCTTTCAAGGGAACTAAGCACACATTTTGTGCGAATGATTGTATTAATAATTACAAATGCAGGAGTCAAGAGCTAATTGATCACTTCATGAAGAGCTGCATATTAACAATATTCTTGCTCTTTGGGACAATAAGAACTTCATTGTTCATTTTAGGTGTTCACGGCAAAACATACAAATATTTTAATCTATACCTATATGAAGGAGGCTTGCACATCTGGCTATTGGAAGAAAGTGTGTTCCAGTGCAATGCATCATTTACAGTGTAGTTCTTTCTACTCAAAGTCAATCATCTTATCGAATGATTATTTAATAGCACATGTGTTTTCTTCAACTTGGTGGGAATGGACTGCCACAGCATCTGTCATGGTAGATTGCTGATGTAACAACTCTTCCTTGAAGAGTAACTCAGATGTGTTGAGGGAGGCACTCAGCATGGATATAGCATTTCAAAAGAGATTTCAGTTGACTGTACTTTTATTTAGAGTCCTAGGTAATCCTACCTCTCCACAGAGACCTTAGATGCCATCTAATTCTCTGGCATGCTCCTTATTTACTCATGGCTGTTATTAACATGTTTTTCAATCTACACTAAAAATTACAACATAAATTAACAGTGTGTTATATTATGTATATTTTATTAAAGCCAATTAAAATGTATTAAATTGTTTATTTAGGATTTATCTTAGGAATGAGATGAGTGAAACAATGTGCTTTAAATTACTTAACTTTTAAATTGTTTATGTGTCCATGTTTGCCTTCAGGTGCATGTGTGGGTGTGTGTACATATGTATGTGGAAGTTTAGAAGACTGCTTCAAGTATCATCCTAGGAAGATCATGAACCTTCAAGATGGGGTCTCTCATTAGCCTATAGTTAACTAATTTGTCAAGACTAGGTGTCAAAGGAAGCCCCAGGAATCCTTTTTCCTCAGTGCTGGTACCTCCAAAGCTTGCATTTTTGCAAGACTTCTGAGAGCCAACACAGGTCTTGCTTTCAAGACAAAAGCTTTGCCAACTGAGCTACCCCCAACTCTTAATTTTTTTTTATTAACAGTGGAATAGTTTATGTTATTGCTGTACAAATATATTTGGAAACAGAGAGATTCCTTTGAGTCTCAACAGTTTCCTGGATATTCAGTCTTAAAAAACAACAACAACAGTAGAGAGGAAGGGACTTTGTAGGGCCCAAGAACAGACAGATTTGGTTGTAGACAAAGGAGTAAGGGCTGAAAAAAATGGGCAAAAATGGAGATTCTATGGGAAAACTGTGCTAATTTAATGAAATAAGGCTTTGGTGATGACATAAGATTTCAGTCTTTCCATAAAATTTGGGATCAGTTCAAGATTGTGGCTGAGGTCAGGGTCAAAACCATCATCTACCCTTCTCGCAGTTTGGCACACCAAGCAAAAGGATGTCCCAGAAGCCCACAGGTGAGTTGAAAACTAACAATGGCCGAACGCCCTTTCTCCAAGAAGTGAAGCCATCAGGAGAACATGAAGGGGACCACGGGAAGGCAGGCGAGCACTGTAACTGTAAACTCCCTGCAGGGTGATCTCGAGAGCCGAAGGCAAGAGTGTGGCCTTTGGTCACAGCTTGGTTCTCCAAAGGTCTGGATCCAGGAGAAGGCAAGATTGTGGGTTTTCTCTTCAGCAGCGGCTTTTTCTGCTGCTCTTCTCAAAGTGTCTGTCCACACATGGAAGGCATGAGTCTCTTCCTCCTGGCGGGAACCCGGGGCCAGGTGGAAAGGGAGGAAGTTTTTAGTCTCAGTGGAGGAAGGTGGGCTGATTTCAACGGTACTATGATCCTGAGGAGTTAAAGGTGGTGGAGGAGGAGTTCATTACTGCTTTGGAGTTGTTTTGAGATGCTGTGGGGCTGCTGGCATGGAGTCCTAAGCCTTGAGACAAAGGCCTGCTGTTGTTCCCAGGGGAGCAGGATGACATTACTGTTCCAGTCACGGTGCTGTGGACAGGAGGAACTGAGAGGGAGCTCAGAGACCCTGAGGGAGAGACCAGCCGGGAGCTGTAGGTGGGTGGCTTGACAGGGGTGGCCACGGGGCAGTTGATTCTCTTCTCCTTTTGGCGTCGGTTGCAGAACCAGACCCTTACTACCTCCTTCTCCATGGACAACTGCTCCACAATCACAGAGATCTCTTCCGAGCTGGGTTTAGGGTTATCTTGAAATCGCTTCTCCAAAGTCAGGCAGATGTTGGTCTTGATGCTGGTCCGTTTCTTCCTCTTCCTGCCAAATACTTCGCTGAGAGTGGGATAGGAGCTGGGAGTACTTGCTGAAGGGTCTGACGGGGAGGACTCTGCATAATTCAGCCACTTCTCCAGCAGCGGCTTGAGTGTACACATGTTCTTGAAGCTCAGGTTGAAGACCTCAAATCGAGAGATGGTCGTCTGGCTGAAGTCATTGCCGTACAGTTTTCCCATCGCCAACCCCACATTTCCCTGTGTGAAGCCCAGCTCAATGCATCTCTGCTTGAAGGTCTTGGCGAACTTCTCTAGCTCCTCCAGCTCAGTGGGCTCATCATTCCCGCCGGGGCCAGGCAGATGCTTGAGCACTGGCAGATGCTGAGGAGCTTGCAGATGGGGCTCTAAAGAGGATCCTGACAGCCCAGGGCGACCAACTGCCTGGGAGGTGAGGCCAGGCCCTGTCTGTGGGAGGAGGTAAGTGCTTTGTTGCTGTGGAAAGGAGAGAAGATTCGGCTGCAGACCTTGCTGCCCAGGTGGGGTCTGGGAAAGCAGGAACTGGGATACAGACTGTAAGTGGCCACGGTCCAGCACAAGCTGCTGGAAAGGATGGAGAGAAGCCATGTCCTGTCTGTTGAAATCTAGGCCATTTCGATCATTTCCTGACTCCACTTGACCAAAAGTCCTCCAGGCGTCCGTGGAATCAGCAACATCCCCACTCATCTTGATCTTCTCTCGAAGCTCCTCTTCTTATTGAACCATCCAAAGCCTGATGTTTAAAACAGATAATTTTATTCAACCCCTACTCCATCCTTTTCTCTGGGGCAGCACGTTAACTCTTTTCAACTCTTAATTTTTTTATTGGCAAACAAGGTTTTCTTTTTTTTTTAACATAGCAATGCTTAATTGTAAATTCACTTTCACAAATGCAATAATAAATTTGAATTTTGTGTTTTGCAACCTTCAATACATTTGTTAACAATTGCTAATTGAGATTAGCTTTGGTAATATCTGTTCCCTGTCTTCCGTCACATTCACAAAGGTAAGGAGCCATAAAGATCCATGGTGATTATAAACTGTAAACCAAGTAAGGAAAAAATAAGCAGAAGATGATTAATGTACCCACAACCCATTTTTATTTGTATTTTTAGATGAAACTGGCTGGCCATCTTGGCTTGCTTCCTTTTTCGAATCTTCCAAAGACAGAGAACTCCCCAAAGAAAGAGTCAGGTTGATTATACCAAGTTGTGGATTCTCAGCCTGTACACCATAAATCATTTTAACTTGCCTGACTCTCTGAGCCTTCTGAATCCTTCTTCACTATACTGGGAATTTTTGCTTTGTTTCTTTGGTACAGTATCATCTGATCTTGGCTTCACAGGGTCAAGAAAGATATTATGATCAGCTTCGGGTGTTTTTACTGAAATGTTAACTCCTCAATTATGGTAAAATATATCCATGAATTCTGCCATGGCCAGGTTTGATACATTGCACACACATATACATACATACATACCCCCCTACCCATACCCAACTACACCCACACATGTATATGTGCACACACAGGGAAGGCAGGAGGGAAAAGAGAGAAGGTTTGGCAGGAGTGGAGGAGGAAAGATAGAACTAAAACCTGCCAAATTTGCTCCTATCCAGAAGCATCTTGTTTTTAGCTGACATACACTGCCATGTCATAAATCCAGTTTTCTCTGTAGCTCCTATGAAAACATGGCTTATGCATTTACATGATACATTTGTTTACAAAATGGCCTCCCTATGGCCATAAGGCACTAAGTGGCAATGAAGGCAGAACAAGATTTAGCTTAAATGCATCTACTCTCAGTAAAGCCCTCTTCTGTTCTCTAGGTAGAGAAGCTAATTGTGGAGAGTGAAGATCCAAGATTCTTGTCTTTATTTGTAGCCTCTATACACCAGGTAAGAAGAAACGACTTCAATAAGTACCTTAGTATTTCTATGGAATCTACTGTACTTTATACATTTAGTGTTTTAGGATGCTTTGCCCTTTCATTTCGTTTGCATCTGTGAAGGCTGGAGGGTGACATATGAGAGGCAGATCTCTCCATCATGTGAGTTCCCTTCTAGCACATTGGGTTTCAGGGATAAAAGACATGTCATCAAGCCTGGTGGCAAGGTCCTTTACCCACTGAGCAATCTCACTGACCCAGATATACCCTTGGGAAAAATTAGATGACAGGCCTGGAAAGATGTCTGAGTGACTAAGAGCACCTTGTGCTCCTCCAGAGGACTCAAATTTGGTGTCAGCATCCATGACCGGTGGCTCACGACAAGTGATACCTCCTGATACAAGGAACCTAACACCGGTGGCCTCCTCCAGGGCCACGAACATTCAATGCACAGATCCACATGCAGACGTGCACACCAACACATAACTAAAACAACAAAAGGAGATTCTGAAATAAAATAAAAGCCACTTTATCAAATGCTATGGGGAAAATAGGAAATCCACACATAGAAGACTCAAAGCAGATCCATAACTCTCACCCCACACAAAATAAGTTCGCAGTGGGTGGAAAACCTTTAATATGAGACCTGAACTTTTGAAACTGCCAGGGGAATCATAGGAGAATATTTAAAGACATGGGCTGGGCTAGAAGTTTCTGAAAAGGATTTTATTGGCACAAGAAATAAGCCCAAGAAGTGACAGAGAGATGACTTGAAATTCAAGAGCTCCTGTACAGCAGAGGAGCTGTCCGTAATGAAGAGTCTGACTATAGAAGGGTAGCATGTCCTTGCGAATTGTACAGCAAATGGGACAATATTTTTCTAGGAGAAGGAACTGCAAACATGTACTACCTAAAAACTAAGCCTTCCAGTCTATAAGTAGGCTGATGAACTGAGCTAACAGTTCTCAAAAGAACTACAAATGGCCAGTGTGTATTTAGAAAACCACTGAACATCCTGAGCCATCAGGGAAATGCACATTAGCATAATTTGAGCTTCTGCCTCATTCCAGTATCGATGGGAACGACAAGTGAACAGATACCAGTCCAGAGGTTGAGAAAGTGAAGTCCTTATTTACCACTGGCAGGAGCATGGTAGACCCAAGGATTTGGAGACTTCACATATACTTGGCATCCATTTTGTAGCTCTATTCTAGTAGACTAGATGTCTATGAGCAGATTCCCAGGTAAAGAAAAGCAGGAATAAACAAACAAAGGGATTTTATTCAATTGTGATCAAATATGAAATTAGGACATCTGCATGGAAATGGGTAGACATGAAAATTATTACACAAAGGAGCACAGACATCGAAAGATAAATACCTTTTATCCTCTTATATGCAGCAGATCTCAGCCTCTCCCTCTCTCTCTCCCTCCCTTCCTCCTCCCTCCCTCTGAGTGTGTGTGTGTGTGTGTGTGTGTGAGAGAGGGGGGGTGGTGGGGGAGGGAGGGAGAGAATTTAACTCATAAAACTATAAACAGGACCATTAGGGAAAAATATTAAGGCAAGAAAAAAGGTGAGACACACTACTAGAATACATATGATATAGAAATGAAATGGGGTCCACTAAGGGAAGAAAGGGGTGAGCAAGAGGGTGAGTGGGCAGAGGAGGAAGCTGAACAAAAGCAAAATATGAGTTAAGAGGCCTTCATGAAACTCTTTATGTATGATAACTTAAGAAAATAAATAAAATCACGAAAGTGAAAAGGGAAACAAAGATAAAAACTAAGGACACATTGGGATACACAATGGAATATTATTCAGCAATCAAAACACAATATCTTGACAATAAAAGAAAAATGGTTGGAACATCACTAGGATAAGAATATTAACGAAGATGAGAAAGACCAATTTCCTGGCTTATGTCAAACTCAGAATCTACATCAAAGTATGTGTGCCTGTGTGTGTGTGTCTGTGTGTGTGTGTGTGTGTGTGTGTGTGTGTGTGTGTGCGTGTGTACCTGTGTGCTTCTGTGTGTGTGTACCTGTGTCTGTGTGTGTCTGTGTAAGTGTGACCTCCCAGCAAGGGAGGAAAGAATTAAGAGAAGGAACCTAGAGTAGAGGCTGAAGAAGCCAAGAGTAGAGCGTGAAGATGGAGGAAGTGCTATCACACATGCACATGCCCAAATGACATCATTGTGTGGTTTGCTAACATCAAAACCAAACACCTACAGCCTGGTCTTTAGCATGTTGTTCTTTGAGGCTCCAGGAGAGTCTCACTCACTGAACATGAGGTTTTTCACAGGGTTTGAGTGGACAGTTCATTGTCCTAAAATTCGCAACCCTTTATACAGATATCTTGTTACACAGATACCAATGAAACACAAGCAATTGCTATATAGCAAGATTTTTTTCAGCCTCCTGGGACATGATCTAGTTTGAGTCAACCCAGGCACTGTAGGCTTGGGAGTGCTATGACTGCAGTCCCCTGTAGCACCCACCAGAGGTATATCCTTATGTGGATGACTAACCCTGGGCTTATTAAAATTTATCTGGAAGATGTTCATCTTATAAGTACCTTGAAGTAAAATTGACTTCACCCAGAAATATTAAGAAACAACAGCTCAAGCAAAGAATTAGGATGGTAAAGATTTTATTTGGTTAAGTATGTGTATGAGCACACACACACACACACACATACACACAAACACAGTGAAGGAGGAGGGGGAGGAGGGGAAGGGGAGGAAGAGGGGGAGAAGGGAAGGGGAGGTGGAATGGGAGAGGTAGAGAGGGCAGGGGAGAAGTGGAAAGAAGGAGGAGAGTAAGAGAGAGAGAGAGAGAGAGAGAGAGAGAGAGAGAGAGAGAGAGAGAGAGAGAGAGAGGAGAGGGAGGGAGAGGGAGGGAGGGAGGGAGGAAGGGAGGGAGAGAGAGAGAATGAAATAAAGGTGGGTGAGGTGACCTCAACTGGATCCTGTTGTCCAGGAAGTCCCAAGGCAGTGACCACCAGTTCACTCACCAAATGTATTGCAAGGAGGATCAGCATCTTAATCCTGCTTTGTGTGAGTCAAATTTCAACTTTAGGGTGCTAATTTTCTCAGTTACTTAACATTCAGAAAGCCAAACAGCTTAGGTATCTGGAAGTGAGAGAACTCACTCAAGGCCAAGTCAGCCATATGTTGAGCTGAGAACCAAAAATCCGAGATAGCAGAACATTTCAAGAGAGCTACAAAGACATTTTTTTCCCAAAAAAGTAGCCCTTGTTTCTGTTTCTTCATCAGCCCTTTCATACCTACTGATCAAGAAAGATCCCACCCCTAAAATGTGGGCTCTTTAAGTTGTTCGTGTGAAAAAATTACATCCTAATTCATGCCCACGGGACTTTGGACTTTGATAGCATAGTGCATAGATGTGAATAAAAGAACCATGTCGGCTCGTGATTTTCTATCTAGGAGGAAATGATATGTGGATTACCAGCTCTTCCTCAAGCTTCAAGGGTCGCCTGACTAAAGCAGCAAGAGAATGAAGTAAAGACAATGCAGATAGAAAAGTTGGAATCAGTTAGACTAGGCTCTTGGATGGAGAAACCTCAGTCTACCCCCACCCAGGCACGGCCTCTCTATTATCTACAACCAAACAGGAAAATGAATTATTGTATCATCTGCTGCACAAGAAGGTGGTGATAGTGCAGCCAGATGTACAGGGAGGCTGGGATTTCATATACAGATGAACATCAAGGCAGGTTTAGCTTGACTTGATCAGAGCATTCTCTGGAAAGGGCAAGTCGTCAGGCTGCAGACCACAAAGGGGAGGGTGAACTACCATATTAGGTGTTTGTTGCTTTCCCACACTATCAACGCTTACTTGCTTACTGGCAGACATGAGAAGCACTATGTCATCCTTCTGAGTCTCACCTAGGAGAGGGTTTTGTCACTCCAGTGGGACTGAGCCATTTGTCTTTGACATGGTCATGCCTATGCCAAACAATACACATTCACCCGGGACTTTGCCTGGTCCCTACAGTGGATAGACTCATCAAGTAAAATTTGATATGTTTTAGTTAGGCTTTTTTTAAAGCATAATTTTCAAACACAGCATCTGTCTTTTGAATGACTTCATCCGTTTTCATCAAAGCATGCAGCCAGTTTCTCCATCATAGCATATAAACCCGACCAACAAGCTCAGCAGATTGCAGACAGTCTAATATGGAAGAATACATATCTTCATGCAGGCTGTGAGCTGATACATTAGCCATGGCCACTAACCATTTTTTCTTGGTGATTTAAATTACAAATCAATCACAATTAGCCCTAGCACTCTGAGCATTCCTAAGAACCAAAGTATTAGTGAATACTACAACATACATACATATATACATAATATATACATTCATATATGTATATATGCATATGATATATTATATATCATATATATCACATAGCATATATGCATATATATGTGTGTATATTAACGGTGGACATATTAATATGTATGTGTGTGTGTCCATGTAACTATGGACATTTAATTCCAGTACATATCCCACTTTTAACCCAGCAGAAACTGACACTGAACATGATTTATAGAAACCGAATTTCTACTAAACAATCACAAAGCCATTAGTAGGCACACTGCTTCCCAAAGCAATGCATTCTAGAAACATAGTGGGTGACTCAGTGCTGCCCCTTTTTAACTTTACAAGCACAAAGGGATTAATATCTTTAATTTACTACATTTTAAATCCACAAAACATAGCCATGTGAGTATAAAGCACTAATGGAATTATTTGTTTTCTTTATTTATGAATACAAGCACAATGATTTAAATTCATTTTGAACAGAATCTCAGTTCAACTCTGTACGAGTATGACTCTCCTCCATATATACACTGCCTCTTTCAAAATATGTTATACATTTTTAATGTGTCTAGTGAGGATAACATGATCATGGAACATGCGATTTTGGAGGCATCCAATTGCTCTGACTTTTATAAAGCCAATTACAACAAGTAGGAAAAATTGTAAGTATAATATGCCAGGTGGGGTGGCACACACCTTTAATCCCAGTGCTTGGGAGGCAGAGGCAGGCAAATCTCTGTGAGTTCAAGGCCATCTTGCTCTACATAGTGAGTTCTAGGACAGCCAGGGCTACACAAAAAAAATCTGTATTGAAAAATGAAGCAAAACAAAACAAAAGGTGGGTATCATCTTAGCTTGATGTCATTTAAATAATATGCCTGGGTGAGTAGATTTCTATTTTCTATACAGCACCTACGTGGTAATTAGTCAGTGTGCCTCATATGCCGTCCTGCTATAGTCTTTACTCCAATCCTGACGCAGTCTTCCCTTTTCCCTGTGCTCACCTTCCACCTACCTTTTGTTCATTATGGAGTAATGATGTGAGGAATAACTTTAGAATTTAGCTAAGAAAAATACCTGATCTCCTCAAGGTTGGATCCTTTGCTATCTTGCTGATACCTCAACTAGCACACAATCTTTATTAGTGATTTATCTATATTCGGGTTAATTATTTCTATTTTCATGAGTTTTTATATCTTCTCCTCTGCAGCAGCAGGTTTTGAATTAGGTGAAATCACTCCTATATCGGTTTGATATATGTCATTTCTACATTCTAATCACGTTATGTTGTGGAGAACAACTACATTAACACAAATCCTTCTGGTAAATACATCTAGGATGTGTGTTGTTAACCATGTCACCATGTTGAGTGGTAGACTGCTTTGACAACCCAGTTCTGCCCAATGACAATATTGCATTATATATATATATATATATATATATATATATATATATATATATATATATATATATAATATGGTTATTGCCTTAAACAACAAGATCTAGTAGAAGATAATAACTGCTGTAATTCCTAAGACATGATATAAGGCAGATTTTGAGATAGTTGCAGTAGGATGAGGGGGCTTGAGCTCTGGGGGCAGAGATCACAGGTGTATTAATATGTCTGCGGTTGTCCGCAGGACTAGGTAATAGAAACGTGTCATCTGATAGGCTGGGGCATGCCTGAAATCCTCACCCTTGATGTGAAAGGCAGGGGAATTCTCTTCACATACAACATAAATATCTGGTCCAATCTGGGCTACGTAAGAGAGAAAGGAAGAGTAGGAAGAGTAGGAGAGGAAAGAACACTACAGTGACATTTCAGGTATATACAAATTTATATCTTAGAAATAAAATTAGGACTCATGATCTTAAAAAGAAACTAGTCTTGGAAAGTTGTAAAATTGCCATTAACTGTGTTGTACTCCAGTTTCTTTTACTTCCAACCCCCAAATGTATTACAAACATAGTAAAACACTTGCTGAAATTAAGTGTTTTTCAGCTCAGATTTGATTTCTAATACTTCACAGGCTTTTTCAAAGAGTAGAAGGTATTCAATTTCATTTATTAAACTTCGGAGAGGGTACAGTCTGTATACAGTAAGAACCCCTGCCTTCTAAAGCTTCCATTTGCAGGTGTTAAGGTGTTTAGGAAGAATATATTTGATATGTAACTTCTGATTTATACAAATTATAGTAGACATGTGCTCAGAGAACTAGATTAAACTCTGTTCATTAAATACAGATAGAGGATTCACGTTCCTGGCATGAAATAAATACATCTTTCCATATTAACATCGGTGTTACCAGAAAAATTACAGGTACACCTAACATGACTGTGCAAATTTAATGAAAGCAATTCTAATGGGCAGGTGCTGTTTTTTTTTTAGTTTATGGTCTGTAGTTATAAAGTTGCAAAAGTCTGTTATCTATAGTCTGGCTTCCCCAGTTTTCACAGCTTTGCCTTCTAAGCAATTAGATTGCATCATAAAAACAATTTAATTTATATTTGGGAAATATCAGCCCCTATCAGGCAGCATGGTAGCATCCCTCAGCCCTTGAATCATGGAGACACGTTCCATCTGAACATCCATCCATCAAATCACCTCCATGTGTCAACTCAAGGAGCTGTAATGTTTGCATGGACAGGAGATTCTATAAAAATCAGCACCCATAAGACAGCTTCATGGCTCTTGTTTTTATGTGAAATGGAAAATTTAATTTAAATGCATACTGGAGAAGCTTGCATTTATCGAATACACAGGATATATAATGTATCTCTTTAGTCTAACATCTGCCCTGAGAGTATGTGTGCAGGGGTTAGTTCTGTGAGCATGCAGGCTAGATTTGGTCTTTTAATCCTAGTATATTACAGGAGGAGTAGAGAAAAGGCCCTGGAAGAGATATAGCAGAAACTGGTGGGAGGAAGGGAAGGATGCAGGAAGGGTACCCAAGAGAGCTTCAACAGCTGCAGAGCATCACCTAGGGAAAGGATGAAGTGCTAACAGTGACCCATATGCTAATTATGTTGGCATGGATCCAAACATCATATTATACCTCATAATGCATTCAAATGCTGTAGGGGAGCTTGGAAAGTAATGACATATTACTCCAGAGCCTGGTTCCTAACCATCATGTAACCGGTTTCCTCTTCACAAGCCCCCCATCCCATCCCCCTCCCCCTGCCTCTATGAGGGTACTCCCCACCCACCCACCCACTCCTGCCTCAGCGCCCTAGCATTCCCCCTATGCTGGGGCAGCAAGCCTCCACAGGACCAAAGGGCTCCTCTCCCAGTAATGCCAGATAAGGCCATTCTCTGCTACATATCCAGCTGGAGCCAGGGGTCCCTCCATGTGTATTCTTTAGTCCCTGGGAGCTTCGGGGTGTGGGGGGGTGTCTGAATGGTTGGTATGTTTGTTCCTCCTATGTGGTTGCAAACCCCTTCACCTCCTACAGTCCTTGCCCTAACTTTTCCATTCAGGTCCCCGTGCTCAGTCCAATGTTTGGCTGTGTACATCTGCATCTGTATTGTTCTGTCTCTGGCAGACTCTCTCAGGGGACAGCTATACAGGGCTCCTGTCAGTAAACACTTTTTTAAAAAAAAAATTAATGGATATTTTATGTATTTACACTTCAAATGTTAAACTATTCCCCCTCCTCTCCCCTCCCTCTCCCCGTTTCTATGAAGATGTTCCCACTCCCACCCACCCACTTCCACCTCATCACCCTGGTATTCCCCTACACTGGAAAATCTAGCCTTAACAGGATCAAAGGTTTCTCCTCCTGTTGATACCATCCTCTGCTACATATCCAGCTGGACCCAGGGGTCCCTCCATGTGCTTTGGTTGGTATTTTAGTCACTGGGAGCTTTGGGGGGTATGATTGGTTGATATTGTTGTTCTTCCTATGGGGTTGCAAACCCCTTCAGCTCCTACAGGCAAGCGTTACCTTCTCCTTTGGGGTCCCCACACCCAGCCCAATGATTGGCTGTGTACATCTGCATCTGTTTTGGTCTGGCTCTGGCAGAACCTTTCAGGGGACAGCTATACAGGGCTCCTGTCAGTAAGCAGTTCTTGGCATCAGCAATATTGTCTGGGTTTGATGTATGCCGATGGGATAGATCCCTAGGTGGGGCAGTTTCTGGATGGCCTTTCCTTCAGTTTCTGATCCACTCTTTGTCCCTACATTTTCTTTTGACAGGAAGAATTCTGGATTCATATTTTTGAGGTGGGTGGGTGGCCCTTTCCCTCAACCAAGGGCCATGCCTATCCATTGGATATAGTCTCTACAGGTTCTCTCTCCCCCTTGTTGGGTATTTTGGCTAATGTCCTCCCTGTTGGGTCCTGGGAACCTCTTGGGTCCCTGGCATGTGGGACTTTCTAGTGGCTAGCCCCAGTCCCCCCCCCTTCCCCCGTTACACCCCTACTTTCAAATTTCTGACCCTCTGTATTTCTCCCCATCTCCTCCCATATCTAAACTGCCCCCATTTTCCCTCCCCCTCCTCTGTCCCTTCCAGATCCATCTCTTCCTCTACTTACCAGAAATTATTTTCTTCCCCCTTCTGAGTAGGACTATAGCATCATCATGCTGTATTAAAGGTTTGTGTTATTTCTAAGGTAATTTACTTCAAGTTTCCATTTATAAATTTACATAGATGAAATTCACAGGTTATCTGCCTGACACATCTCTTTTCTTTCAAACATAACCAAACATTTTCTAATTGTATTTTAAAAGATTTACTTATGTTCTGTGTGTGTGTTGCCTGCATGTGTGCCTATATACCACACACATGCAGTGCAGAAGGAGTCCAGAAGAGGGTGTTGAGACTCCTTGTTAGCTGTCATGTTCCTGCCTGAAGCTGAACCCTTTTGCTATCCCTCCAGCTCTTCATGTTAAAGAAAGACTATCTTACTATTATTATTTGGCATGGAGATAAATTATTCTGACAAAGACAACCTAAGAGAGAAGAAGTTTATATTAGTTCACATTTTAAGCCATAATCCAGTATGACAGAGAAGTCTCTGTAGCAGGAGCTTCATGAAGCTGGTCACATGATTTCCACAGCTGGAGAACTCAGCTTTATTTCTCCATTCCTCTGAATTTTACTGCATTTTAAATCCATGTGCTGTGATGTATGGTGGTCTGTGTATGGTGATGTGTGATGTGGGGAGTTTTGTGATGGTATGTGGTGTGTAGTGTGTGGTGGTGTGTGGTATGTTTGGTGTGTGGTGTTGTGTGGTATTGTGTGGTGGTGTGTGGTGTGTAGTGTGTAGTGGTGTGTGGTATGTTAGGTGTGTGGTGATGTAAGGTGGTTCGTGGTGGTGTGAGTTGATGTGTGGTTATGTGTGGTGGTATGTGGTAGTGTGTGTGGTGCTGTGTGGTTATGTGTGGTGGTATGTGGTGGTGTGAGTTGATGTGTGGTTATGTGTGGTGGTGTGTGTGGTACTGTGTGGCGGTGGTAATATGTGTGCCACAGCCTATATTTGAAGGTAAGTCTTTAGTTGGGACACTATCATTAAGAGCACTATATATCTGTCTATTCCCTGGGTTTACAGTTTGATGTAACATCAGCCCCTCCCTACTAACTGCTGTGGTTTTGTTTGCAGCTAGTCCTGCTGTGTTGGAAGAGTGTGAAAACTTTGGAAGATAGAACTTAGCTGGAATTAGAAGCAAGAAAAAGGCCTCTCTCTCTCTCTCTCTCTCTCTCTCTCTCTCTCTCTCTCTCTCTCTCTCTCTCTCTCCATCTCTTCCCCCTTTCCCCTCTTCCCTCTCATCCCACCTCTGTCTCTTTCTGCATGACGTCTGTCTGTCATGAAATTAAAAAAAAACAAAACAAAAAAAAAAAAAAAAAAAAAAACATCTCGTTCTCCCCTACACTTCTGCCACCAGGATATTCTTGCCAAGTGCATGGAGCCAGGCAACCACAGATAGGCCATCTGAGCTGAGTCAGAACCACTCTCCTCCCTTGCGATTATGACAAGCATTTGATCTCCTTGGTGGAAAAAAAAAGGTAGCCTATCGGTTATCCATAAGTATAACATGGCAGAGGATATTGACTGTGTGTTTACTACAGTATCACAGTATTAGAAACAGCTTGTTACCCTTTAGATCAACATTCCTTCATAAATAGTGAGAGCAGCCCTGCCGCCCCAGCAGGGATTTCCTCTTTTCAATAGCATCAAAAATATACCTTGGTAATTCAGGGGCAAACAGGTGAGGGGACCCTCATTAAGTACTCTTTATGTCTTTTAGGTGAGAGCTCTTCCTAAGTAACTTTATGCTACTTAAATGAGAAATGGAGATGCTTTGTTAGGTCTTTTTCCTTGCTTTTATGTATAGGCATAGATGTTAGGAATATATAAAAATGTTTCTCATTTTTAACTGCCCAATAACAAATAGAGAATAAAAATACCAATTTCAAGCTCTCTCTCTCTCTCTCTCTCTCTCTCTCTCTCTCTCTCTCTCTCTCTCTCTCTTCCCTCTCTACCTCTCTCAAGAAATAAATAATTAAAACCAATGGGCAAAATGGGTGCCATTAACTTCCCAGCTAAACCTGAAATGAAGTGGTGGGGTTTCACCATTGATCACGGCCTCCTTCCAAACAGGAACTATAAGGTTGTAATTATTCTGAGAGGACAAGTTTCAAACAGCTTCTCCTGCCAATACGGCCGATTGAGGTGATAGATGGCTTCATGAGGAGAAAGGGCTCCAGGGCGTCAATAAGTCTTTTGCCTGGATCTGTTCCTTGGCTGATGAAGTTTCACACTTCTTCAAGATCTCAATTTAGGCACCAAATACTGTTGGCAGAGTTCCTTAATATGTCTATGATTATGAGGTGCTGAATGGCATCCCGTCGATATGTACATAGATATAACTCAAGTTCATCTTCTCTTCTGAAACTTGTCTCTGCTTGCAAGTTTAATTCACTCTGCAGTAAATAAAACAGGTGGATTTTAGAACATCACGCTGACTTCTCCCGAATAAACGTTTGATCCACCAAGGGAAAATTCCTCTAGGAAAATGGCATTAATATCAGCACCAAGTGGCTGGGTCAGGATAAAGGCCTCAGTCTAAGTGGCAGCAGTAACTCTCTGGCTGTCCAGAACCACACATCCATTCTTTGGCTGCATGTCCTTCTTCCTTGTATGTGGACTAATGACTATCAGAAATAGCAACACAAATAATTATAGCTATCAAGGATTTTCACAAGCTGTTTGGAATTTTCTTTTTTCATGGCAATAAAAAAAAAAATTCAACTTGCTGACCAAAAATCTTGCTGAACAGACCTTCTTAGAAGCTTGTTTAATCTTCCATTTCATTAGGAGTCTTCTTTGTCTTGCTACCATTCATTCGAAGCAAAGGAATGCAAAGGGATGCCTTCTTGTATTCTTCCATTTCAAGTCTTAAAAGCTGCCCCCCCAGTTAGATATTCACCCTCCGCAATAAGGATGTGATTTCTTGGTTATAATACGGGTTTTGTCTCCCTCATCCCCACCCCAGTAACTGCAAGCACATTGAAATCCTAGTTACATATTGCTTTCAGTAACCAGGAGCTGCTGGGCTAGAGGGGTTTGAGCTTTACCATTGTTGCCTGGGATTACGCCATGAATGCCAGACCATCTGTCAGGGAACTGCTGCCAAGAGTGGATATTTATCTGGCTTCTCTGTCAATTTAAGAGGACTTAGCAAGTTGGCCACCTGCCAGCAGCTACAGAACCAACCTTCAGAGAGATGACTGCTGAGGAAATGACTGGAATGGTACAATTTTCATCTCCCTTTTCATTTATCCAATTTCTGCACATCTGCACATAATGAAAGGGAAGACTAGGCAACCCCCTCTGCACCTCCACACCCATTCATAATGAAGCTCTCTCTCTCTCTCCCGTTCCATTACTTTCTTCCTGTCCTAACCCCATCCATCAAGGTCCAGCAGAAATCAAAACCGCAGCAGAACCACAGTGTTACTTCTACATTTTGGGCTCGTCCTGCCCACTGCCTTAAACATTTATTAAGTATCTTCTGTACATGAGATTCCTATCACCAGATACCTAGCAAATCCTGCAGAGCTCCCAGGCAGGAATGCAAAAAGTAGCTCTAATTCACAAATTGTTTGGCAAGTGTCTTCCCCATAATATTCATGAAAAACTCATTGCAAAAAAAAAAAAAAAAAAAAAAAAAAAAAAAAAAAAAAAAAAAAACTGGAATGAGGAAGCAAGTTTATAATCAAATACAGGGTTGGGAGAAACTCTCTCAAGAAGTATTTACTGAGTTTTCCAATGAGGTAAGAGTGTAGACATAAAACAACCAGACACTAGAGTTTAAAGTCCAGCCCTGTAGTCAGACAAACCCCACTTCAATTCAGAAAAGTTCTCAATAGGTGGTGGGGGTAATATTTCTGAGGGAATGATTTGAAATGCATGCCCATTTGCAGTAACTGGATTGTCTGAGTTTTTTTTTTTTTTTTTTTTTTTTTTTTTTTCATTTGTTTCGAACATTAACAGAAAAAGAAGTTTTAAAAGAGTTTCCCAATACTGTTGTATTTAGTCTACAAAAGTTCCCATTAAAGGCAGTTTCAGTTATGGTGGTTGCAGTTACCCATGATCAACTGTGTGGAAAAAAAATTAATTAGTCCAGAGACAAACAATCCATAGGTTTTAAATGACTTGTCATTCTGAGTATCAAAATGAAATCTTGTGGTGTCCAAAACTACCTGCCCAGGATGAGAACCATCTCTTTGCCCGGTGTACCTATACCGTAGCACTACCCGTCCATTGACTGCCTGAAGTCATCTTGGTTATCAGACCACCTGTCTTTAGATCAAAGTGTTTACCTTTAAGCAACCCTTATTTTATTTAGTAGTGGCTCAAAATGCAAGAGTATTAATGCTAAAAATATTTTATAGTCTATTTTTATGATTATTCTGTTTTATTATTAGCAATTGCTATTAATCTCTTTTCATGATATTTATAAGTTAAACATGATCTTACTAATTATGTGCCAGAAAACCATAGTAAACACACATATATGTGCTTTAACATAATATTGTACATGGTTTGGGAGTATATCCTACCACAAATTTAAAAAAAAAAAGATAATTAAAGATTAAAAGTCTTTAATTTTTATGGAATGACTTTGGGTGTAAACTGCAACTATGAATTTGGCAGACTATCTTAGGTACAAAGGAAATACTTTAGAAGACAAGAATCATCAGATATGGTATTTTTATGATAGGAGAACAGCTTTCAAATTGCCTGCTGGAAACATCTACTTAAACTGAAAACAGGCCACTTTTTTCTGGGATTTCACTAATGTCCTTGAAGAGAGACATGGGAGAAATCAGACCTGTCCCTTCTAGGCAGGGGTTGTGAGAAATCGTAATGGTTATTCTAGAGTCAAACTGGTTTACAGTCCTGACATTGAAAGAAAGAGAGCCATTTTTCCTTGCTTTGCTTAAAATCTAGAAGGTTCCTCTGGGGAGGGTGGTTGTGGTGGTTAAGAACATGCCATGGGCATGTGAGGGGGAAGAATTACTTAAAATGGACAGTTATACTCTGATAATATGGACTCTCCAAGGGAATTTCAAAAAGACATCTACTAAATACATTCCATTCCAGGAATTTTCAGTTTATTGCTCAAAAAACAGCCTCATTTTGGGACTTGTTAATACATTTCCAAAAGCTTTAGATCTCATGAAACCTTCCCTCATGTATGATGGAACCTGATTCCTGCAAATGTTGCAATAAAGACCAGATGATTTCAAGGCCCAGTAGAAAGAAAAAGTAGGGAAAATGATCTCCAAAATGGATACCAAAAAAAAAAAAGCAGAACCCCCAGCATATCACATTGTGAGGACAAATCGGGATACCAAAACCAAACCAAAACAAACAGCAACAACAAAAAACTACAAATGACATGCCTTCAGAAGTCACCAAGGACCTTCAGATAAAAGGGATAAAATATCACACAGAGTGATACCCAAGCAAGAACAAACGCAAAAGATATCCAGGAGCTGCAGACAAAGCATAGAACAAAGTATCAGTCACCTAGGAACATTCAAACACACAAAGGTTGATTTTAAAGGGCTCCAGGAACCATGTTAGACCTTTAAAGCCAGACTCTCATTGGTATAAATACAGGGAAGTCCTTCATTAGACTTCAGAATAGAAATGAATTTCAAAGATAAACCAGAAAAGTCACCTATCTGTCACTTATACAGTTACCTAAGCATTAGCATTTAATAGACATACATTTAATAATTCTTTTAAACCTGTTATACTAAATATGCTTGTTCCATATATAGCCAATGAACTGGACATCACAGGAAATAAACTGAGTCAAATTAAAAACAACAACAAAAGAAAAACCAAATGAACAGACCTAAAGACAATTAATTCTGCTCATTTGCATATAAGAATTACTAAATAAATGTTATACCACAGTTTAGGCTCACCAGGACAAAGGTCATTTGGCATGAAGAAATGTTTACCTTTTCCATCACAAAGAGATAAGTATTTTAAAACCTGAATTTATGTCTTACAAGTTTAATTTTTATTATGTGGCTTGTGTATGTGTTCATATGTGCATGCACATGCAAGTGCTTTTGAAGCCAGAGGTTGACATTTAAGCACTTTTATGAAGTACTCTGCACATTCTGTTTCAAGACACATCTTTGAATGAGCCTGGGGATCATGGTCTGGCTAGGCTGGCTGTGTAGCTAGTCTTAGGGATTCAACTGCCTTCGCCTCTTCAAGAAAGAGACTTAAGTAACATCTATAGCACACTGTTTCTCGTGTGCATGTGAAACTCCACTTGTACAACACTTTCCCAACAAAGCCATCTCCACAGCTCAGAGTCCTTACAAATGTAAATAAAAGTAATTTTATACCAATGACTCCATTAGTTTGGCCCCACAGAGAAGAGAGTTTAGAGTTCTATAATTGAGAAACTAGTTTAGTTTTTGCAGAAAGTACCCACACTTAGTTTGCTAAAGAGCAAACATGCCTATGTGTCACAAGATGATGAGACTTTTTAAACTGTCATGTGCAATTTGCTGATGAAAAACACAGTATATCTCTCTAGAACAGAGAAAGGGCATAACAGAAATAGAACTGCAGTAGACACACAACTATTCCACAAAGCATTAATCCAGGTATGTCTAATACCAAAAACTCCAAGAATTTTCCATAAAATAGTTTAACAAGTTTCATTTAATTCTGCCATATCTTCTAGTCTTGTTCCACCTCACCATCAGATTCTACTTAACTCTACTCAAGTTATCTGCTTGATTTTTATTATCCTACAATTATCCTATAATTACTGAGACTTCAGGGCTTCAGTATTTCAAGAGAGCCATGTGATGATGTGATGTTAATTAGAGCTGTCCTCCTGCCTGCAACACATCACAAAAAAAAAAAAAATGTCTATGGGGACTCAAAAAGGATTTCAATCAATAAGGCTTTCTAAATCCATATTTAGATTGTTGATATAACTTTCAGATTGTTCTCTGTGTTCCTTTCTTCAATCGATGCTTCAAAATACAGCCACCAAGTCAGTTCACACTCTATTTAATCTCCATTCAGAGTGCAGAGTGTGGACTGGTAGCTCTTGGATCCTTGAGATCTGTTGGAGGTGAAGATGCTCAGGACCTTTATCAGAAGTGGCTGCAACATCTCCCATGATTTTGTTTGCTGGTTGAAATTGTCAATTATGGTCTTCAACAACGTGCCCTAGAGATTTCTCAGGCTATTGACCACTTACATCTTCACGTCTCGGACATTCTTATAAATATGAATAAAGATAATTTTGTACCAATGACTCTATTAGGTTATATATTTAAAGTTTCTGTACTTGTCTGTTAATCTTAATTTTACAAACGATGATGGGTGATGATGTGAATTGAATGGGAGTGGTCGCATAGGCTCTTACATTTGAATGCTTACTCTCAATTCTGTGGAACTGTTTGGGAAAGATTAGGGGTTGTGGCCTTGTTGGAGGAGGTGTCATTAGGGTTTCGAAAGACTAGTATCATTCCATGTGCTCTCTGCTTTGAGACGTGAGTTCTCAGCTATTCCTGCCATTGTTCTGCTCTCATGGACTCTAACTCTCTGGAACTGGAACACCATTAAACACTTTCTTTTACAAGTTTCCTTGGCCATGGTGTTTTATCACAGCACTAGAAAACTAAGTAGCTAAAAAAGGAACAAAACAGACTATGAGAATAAATGAATTAGTAATCTACCCCACTATTCTATACCCATGTCTCAGCTTCTGGTTAGGGTATACTCTCTGAAAGCGTTTACTATAATTCCTTTCATATTACTTCCCTTCCACAGCTCACTCAGACTTCTACTGATAGCCAGGTTCAGATTGTCAACGTGCTTATTGAATACTTCTAGCTAGCCAGAGCCATAACAATTAAAAAGCAACTGTAGCTAATTATCTCCTTCCTTTGTTTTACTGCTGTAAGTAATAAGATTGAGTGCACCGACTGAAGAGATTTCCATGTGAATTTACTAATCAGATTTATCTGATACATCCAGTTCAAACAACATATTACCCCCACCCAAAACCATCCAACTCTTGGAAATGAGATACTATACTTCCAACGTATCTCAAGTATACTATGTTCTATCTCAGCATACTTTTTTGAAATTGCGTTTTGTTATTGTATTTTATCGTTTTGTGGTGTGAATGTATGTACATGTATTTTACACAAACACACACACACACACACACACACACATACACATGCATTCTTATTTCCTCAAGACAGTCTCTCACAAACCCAGAAGCCCCTCATTTTTACTACACTGACTGACCAGTAAGCTCCCAGGATCCATTTGTCTCTGTTTCCTGATGCTAGAGTTAAGGCAAGTGTAGCAATGCCAATGCTGGATGCTAGACACTCAAAATCGGGTCCTCATATTTTTAAAGTGTTCTCACCCCCTAAGCCATCTTTCCGTAGCCCTTGAAAATACATTTCAATATCTATGTTTTTGGCTGTGTAGGGCCCTTGTATTGGCAGCCTAACAAATATATAGATTTAGCAATGGACCGAAAAAGTCAAAGGACCTCTAAATTTTAATGTATGTTACTGGGAAATCTAATTTTCCAAATTACTTTGAAAGCAATCATTGAAGCTTGGGCCTTAATTACAACAAAATATATAAATAAATATTTTGCTGCTCTGCAGTCATGTGAGCATATTCATGTCCCTAGGTGGAAAGTTTTGTTTACATTCATGTTATTGCTACTTGTGTTTAATTCCCAGAGACTGGGGAAACCTGATACATTTTACAGCTGGGAAGACACTCAATCGGATTGAACATTAGCTCACTCAGCACACTAGGCATTTGCTCTTGAATTTCAAAGGACTTAAAATGATGCTTGAAGTGGAAGCTGAATGCTGCATTCTCTCTTTTATTCCACTTTGAAAACATATAGGAAGCAGAAGAGTGAAGGAGAAGAGTGAGTTAGACCGCATCTCCGTCCCAGGAAAACAGAGCTACTGTCCCTGCCCCACAGCACAAGCCAGGTGCGAAAGAGTTTGGTAGGTTCCATTAGAAAATGTATATTGAAAGTTGTCATTGGTCGAAAAAGAAATTCATTGGCACTTTTCTCTAAGATTGTATGATATTATGGTAAGGAGCAGACATTTTAAACCCACATTTCAAACGTCTCCCTTTCCCTGAGGTGAATGCTGAAAGGACTTCATTGCCAGGAAGTGCAACACGCGAAATCAGAAGATCTAGTTCCTGGCTTCCTGAGGAAGACCCTTGAAGAACTCTCAGCAAGCTCCCACATGGGGACTCTGTCTCTATGACACCTAGAAGTTGTTTGCTTCCCTGGCCTTCCCTGCCTTTCTGGCTGACACTTCTAACAGTGTCCAGTTCCTGCATGTGGCCATCCCTACTGGGTTTCCTCTAGTCTATCAAGCCAGGGAAAGAACAGTACTCAAGCCCTTGACTGGAGCTCATTGTCTACCAGTACCAGTGACTGCTTCAACTTTGTTGGGGATACTCACAAGCCAGGTAGAAGCTCTTGACTTAGGGTGGTGTTGGGAGGGGGCATCTGAAAATACACAACTGAAATGACTCATTTTCATCAACTTCTGAGAATGATCACACACACACAGAGGTGGGTGAGCAGAGTCACAATTAGTGCTAGCTTTTTCTGTCCTGTGAGTAGATTGATTTGGAAACTGCCTCTTAAAAGGTATTTTTGGGATGTATGCTTTGATTAGAGTAAAACAGTCCATGTTCTTTCTCCTTTATAAGATGTAATCTGTGTGGAAATTGTACATATGTATATGTGTATATGTGTGTGTGTGTGTGTGTGTGTGTGTGTAAAACCAAAGAGCTCACTGTTGAGAATGACAGAGTACCCACTGAAGTATAACGAGAACTGCTTAGTACCATTTAAGGTAGCTTTATTTGTGATTCTTTGCTAACTGCACAGTACCACAGATTTAAGGAAATGAGGTTTATCTGGGACCAAAGTTTTAGAAGTTCAAGAGGAGGGCTTGCTCTGCTGAAGACATACTTTGCTTTCTGAGTCCTAAGACTGTGTAGGGTTTCCCATTGTGGGAGAAAGTATGCATGTGTGTATCCCCCTCTATCTCTCTCCTTATCTTTCTCAGTTTTATTGTGTGTGTGTGTGTGTGTGTGTGTGTGTGTGTGTGTGTGTGTTCAGGCGTACACAGGGTGTAGGATACATGGCATCCACTTTAGGGTTCTTTGGTTGGCAGGGAGTTGCTTTTGTTAGTGCCGGTATGAATGTTTTCCTGTGTAAATGTCTGTACTATCTGTGTGCCCAAGGAGGCCAAAAGAGAACATTTGATTCCCTGCAAATGGAGCTACAAATGGCTATAAGCCATAATATAAGTGCTAGAAATTGAACCTGCATCCTCTGGAAGAGCAGCAAATGATTTTAAACACTAAGCACTCTTTCTTGGCACTACATTTTCATTTTGAAACAGGGTCTCTCATTGGTCTGGAGTATGACTGGACTGGGCGACCAGGAAGCACCTGTCTTCACCTCTCCAGGCTTGGTGATCCGCACAGAACCACCAAGCCCAGCTTTGATCATTAACTCAAGTTTTCCCAATCTCTCCTCTAGTCCCTACCACCTCTTTGAGACAGTCACTAATATTCAAACGTGAAAACTCTGCTCTGGGGGCTATATATTACCCAATCTCCCTCCAAAGACCACACCTCCAAGCCTCTTGGTTAGATTAATTTTACCTTCTTCATACTTCAAAATATGGCTTTAACCTGAACAACAGGTATAAGAGACAAGTCGTAAACATTCCACTCGATAACTATAGCTGTGGCCCAAGACAGTAGAGAGCAGGCTTGGCTAGAGTTCACATAGTCAGACTCCCGGAAGAGATAAATAGTTATCTGTCAGAGGTCTCCTTCAGAACAGGCTCAGGAATCCCAGAGCTCTGCCCTGATGTCAGAATTGAACCATGTCTACATTATTGTGTAAATTCCGGCAAAATGAAATTAGCAGCAACAGAAGGATGGAAAGCCAGGAAACCGGAGTGTGAAATCTATTTAAAATGGGCAAGCCAAGGGAGAAGCTAAGAGTTTTTTGAAGAAGAGGGAGGAGGGGCAGGAACTGACTTCAGCTGAGCTGAGCTGTGGTAGAACTGTCTGTAGGAGAACCTTCTAATGGAGAAGTCTGTAGGCTGGGGAGCACAGCTCATCTCCTGGCTTTCAGAACCCATGTGATTGTGTGCACTGTGAACATTAAAAGAAGCTGAGTGTGAGCTAAATACACACTCTGGCCCAGCTCTGCAGTTTCCCCTTCCACTGCTAAGTAACTCATAGCTGCAGTAAAATTTCATACTGATAACAGGACAGAACCCAGAGCAAGATGAATACACAATCTGCACTAATCTGAATTCCTGTCTATAAATCTAAAATTAGCCTAAATCTAGCACACTTTAAACCATTTATTATGGGGACCAATCTTTTCTTGTATTTGTAAATTAAATATAAACTCTTCTGAAACCCTTGGTCTTCTGGAAGGTAGTTGAGTTTCATTCTAGAAGTTGCTACTGGTATGTATATGAATGAATACACACTCTCATGTGGCCTCTCAGGTCTCTTGATAAGGGAAAGCACAAGCTAATTACTAATAAAATGAATTTATTGTATATGTGTTTACACTCTTTAGCCATCAAAATAAATGAAAGAAAATTACTGATGAACATAGCATGCATCATAAAATGTTTATTGTGGTTAATTGGTGATGCCCCAGAACAATTTGCATATACATATGTATGTATTATGTGTATGTATGTGTATATATATATATATGCTTGACTCACTAAAAACATATTTTAATACTCTCCAAAATAAAATTCCAGACTCTGAGTAATTGGCATTCATTAAGGTTTCCTTAATTAAATACTTGTTAAGTAGGTTATTAGTGATCACTAAGTGAATCTATAAAGGAACTTGTAAGGACGTGGAACTTGCCATGTAATGGGCTCTCTATTCATGGTTATTACTACTGCAAGGAGCAGGGGATGATAGATAGGCTGCATTTTGCTTAATGTTTGCTTTGAGGTATTTTATTGTTCTAAATAGGTAGTAAATGTCCATTTAAAAAGAAAAGCAATCGTCAGCAAGCTGCATAAAAAATAACTCGAGGACTGTCTATATTTCTCCCAGTTTTAATCAAGTCAGCGAAAGCAATCATCCTCAATCATGCCGAGCCGCAGCATCACTTCCGAGCGGAGCCAAGCTGACTCCTGTGTAAACCGCAGCAGGGCACATGAGAAGCAGGCCCTGAGAACCAGCGCACAGAAGCAACTTGCAAACTCACAGCAAAAAGAGCCCCCTCTTCCTTTTTCTCTCTCCCTCTCTACCAATTCCATTTCCATCCGCTGTTTTTTTTTTCCTCCAACTCGCTGTCTCTCCCAAATCCAAGCTGATTTCAAGTCGAATGATTTTCAGCCTGAGCAGAATGATCACTGAAGGTTGTGCACACCCATGCCATATCTACACAGATAACTGAAAACCCCACTTGCTTTTCTAATTTGAAGACACTGCCCATATGATGCCCAAATTGTACCATCTAAAAACCCAAATTCAAAAAAAAGAAAATCTTTAAAATTAAAACACTTGCATCTAAAGCTTGTAATAATGCATTTAACCGGACCTATGCCGTGAATGTCTTTTACATGAACTCAACAACCACAGCCATAGTTTTACAGCAGAGTGCAAACAACCAACCTTTAATTCTACAGACTTGGCAGGACATGGCTAATACTGAATAGAGAGAGACAAACGCTTCTGGCAGCCTTCTTTTCTAAAGCATAGAAGAACCGGGTAGAGATGCACACATTTCACTGAGAAAATGCCAGAGCTACATTGAGAACTGAATTAAAATATGAGGGTTGTAACTAGAAAACAGGGTTCCCACTACATAAGTTTTCCTCTCCTTGCTTGTTTACAATACAAGTCACATAGGCTGATTTTAACTGAGAAGTAGTCTTATATAAGACCGAGAAAGCTTCACTGATTTCCTTTTGATTTTTATTACTCCAAGGGGAACCAGGTTCTCTGTTTTGCTAATAAATGGATATTTTGAGGGCCTGTGATACGGTTCAGCAGGCACAGGAGCTGTCTGTGCAAGCCTTGGAACCAGAGGTCAAGCCACAGAACACATACATGCACAGGGAGATGAGATCAACTCCACAGTTATCCCTCAATCTCCACGTGTGTCATGGCACATAGGCTTATGTGCATACATTCAATTAACAACATGTCATTTAAAAATAAATGGCACTATATCTAACTATTACTAAATAATGCATTTAAATCTCATCAAGGCTCTGGATAATTGCTAATCTTGGCAGAATCTTCCCTGCTCATGAGCTATTTCAGCAGGAACTAATACCATCCTTGCAAGTGTACCAAAAACATCTCATCAGGCCGTTCATTGATCATTCAATGTCTAGTCAATTGACTCTGCTGAGCGATGGTCACCATCAGTCTCCAAGCTGGTACTGAGACTGAAGGAGAAATACAAAGAAACAGCTCTCCTGGCCTCCTGGGACTCTGTGGCATGAATGGGCAGCAAACTGCTGTAGGACAAATGCTTTTGACAAGAGGATCTTAGCTAGAATGGGATGGCAGAAAAGGCTTGGCAGGAAAAGTGATTTCCAAGCTATAGGAATGAGTTAGCCAAGGAGTTGGAGAAGAGAATTTACTCTGGAATAAAGTAAAGGCAAACTCATGCAAACAGAGCCAGAGGAGCATGGAAAACAAACACCACTAAGTTAACAAACATTTTTGTGAAAAGATGAGGTATTAGTCTTACATAAGGCTATGGCCAGATGCTGACACTTAATCAAATACTAAAATGGAAACCCCTGATAGAGCAATATGCTATATTTAAAAGAACTCTCTAAAAATCAGAATAAATACATGATGATGCTTAAGTCACAAAATGGATTTTGCATTTTAAGATAGAGGGGAACTCATGAAAGAAACGTAGTGAATAGTAGATGGTATGGGGGGGGGGAGTAAATTTGGAAGTAAAGGGTTTATTTAACTTACACTTGAAGATCATAATCCACCATTGGAAGAAGTCAAGACAAGAACTCAAGTGGGGCTGGAACCTGGAGGCAAGATCTGATGCAAAGATCATGGAAGAGTACTCCACACTGGCCTGCTTCCCTTGGCTTGCTCAGCCTGCTACTAATAGAACTCAGGACTATAAGCCTAGGAATGGCACCACCCACAATGGGCAGGGCCTTCACCCATTGATCACTAATTTTAAAAACATGCTTTGCAGCTGGATCTCATGGAGGCATTTTCTCAACTGAAGCTCCTTCCTCTCTGATGACTCTAGATTGTATCAAATAGAGAAAAAACCAGCCAGTACACCGAGCTTTGACAATCTTGGATAGGATTTTCCTAAGCAGCAAGTAACATGATATAGACATAATATACTTAAAAGATAAAGAGCCACATCTTTTGACTGATAGATTGACAGTAATGGAGAGGGCCTGGCTAGACGTTAACGTTTGACAACCAGGTTGATGGCACTGGTATTCCGTCATATAGAAAATACTGGATGACACAAAGCAGCAAGAAAACTGTAGAAGCATACATTATTTAGGTGAGACTCAGATGAACATGAAAGATGAAATTAATATTTACAAAGACCCAGTAAGTAGGTCTACACTTTGCATTAAAGTAGGTAATCACAGCTGCCACCTGGTCCTCTGAAAAGACAGATCTTCCATGCTGTGGAAAAAGCACTGTTGAGCATTTAACCACCCTGGCTGTAAAAAAGGAGTTAACTCTCTCCTGTGATTATAATAATTTCCACTAAGCAATGTATGTGTTACTCACACTAGAACAGAAATAAACAGGTGTTGGCCATTCCTCCTTGGAGATATGAGTTGATGAAATGTTCACACTTTGCTAAGGTAGGAGAAAAGTAAGGGAAATCAAGGCAGAAATTTGGATGGCATGGGGGAATTTAGGATATGATTACTGATAGCCATTGAATCTCATTTCCTGTACTTTATTATTTTTTGTTATTTCAAAATATTTTCATAATTTTGTCTGAAGTACTGTAGTTTCACTGTTATTGTGTTTGTGAATAAAGGGGAGATCTGGGACATAGCTAGAACTGAGTGGTTGTAGAAGAACAGAGATGATCTTCTTGACTTAGATTAGTTTGTACATTAAGTAAAATGGCCCAATGTAGACCAGTTAGGTGAAATAAATTATAAGGAAGAGTATGTGCTGGTGTGACACCCTTCCTTAATAGCCTCCCAAAAAGCTGGAAAGAAAGAGATTCATTTAAAAAATCTAAAGACTTCTAGTTTTGAGATAAGAGCTTAACCTACTTTTAGTTTTAAGTTGAAGGAACAGCTAGCTCCTGACAGTGTTCTGAACTGGTCTGAGGTCTGTCCCACTTTCACATAACAGCCAAGACCTCAGAGGGAGATTCCACATCTTTTCCCCATTTTTATTGCACTAATAGAAACAACCCACATAGTGTTTCTCTGTGTGTGCATGTGTTTGTGTGTGTGTGTGTGTGTGTGTGTGTGTGTGTGTGTACTACAATCTGAATTTTCAAATTAATTGTAATTTCATGTGTATAGTGTTGATAACATAAGAAAAATATTTCCTTCAAATATATGGCCAAGAAAGTTTGGATTACTTTTGTAGCTTGACTTCTATTTCTAAGCCTCAATTTTATGATGGAAGCAAATAGCAAGAAATGAATTGCCATGAAGAAATTTTTAGAGACATTTGAACACTGTATCAATTTCATACATCATAAAATCTCAACCATGGTAAAGTGAATGCATTAAATCTCTACTAAGAAAGATGTCAGGGAAACTGAGAGATTTTTTTCTCTTCTACAGATCAAAGATATGGAAAGGATATGGACAGAAACTGTGACACCATTCCAAAACAATCATCACATTGCTCTCACCCATTCATCTATTGATGGGCATGCTTAGATAGATTCTGTTCCTTGGTTATTTTAAACCAGTGTTGCCATGAATAGGAAGAGTGCCAATCTCTCTTTGTCTTACTGATTTCATTTTTCCCTGGACGTATACACAGCTGTGAGATTGCTGGATTATATGGTAGTTTGATTTTAATCTTTTGAGCAATTGATCTCCTATTTTCTACAGACACTATATAAATTTATATTCTACCAACAGTGTGCAAAGGCTCATGGGTAAATCTATAAGTATTCTGTTAAGTGAACTAAAACAGCTACAGAAAAGACCAAAACACTGCTTTGACTGATGCAGATACCCACATACAATCATTACGTGGAGCTTGGGAGGACTTGTGGATGAGTTGGAGGAAGAATTGGGGGGCCTGAGTGGAATAGGACATTGGCCAGTGGATTAAGGGGAGAAAGATAAAAAATGGAAATTTTTAGTTGAACATGAGAAATAAATTCAAGAGATCTTAGAGTATCAAATGGTGACCACAGTTGATAATATACAATACTCCTTAGAACTACATGAATTAAAGAAGTATCATAATAAAATCTATACTATATGAAAGACATATCTCAATAGTTACAGTCATACTATTATATATACATAAATTCTTCATAGTATCATGTTATATATGTTAAACACATATAACTTTTTTAGTTTTAATCAATAGGTAAGAGGCTGGAGGGTGATCAAGCAGTTAAGAGTAGACACTGCTCTTGCAGAAGACTCTAGTTTGGTTTCAAGCACTCACATTGGACCACTTACAGCCATCTGTAACTTCAGTTCCAGGTAATTTGATGCCCTCATCCAGCTTATGTGGATACTGGCACTCACAAACAAAAACCTACCACATCACACCCATCCCCTCCAAACACATACATAATTAAACTGTAAAACAAACCCCAATAAATAAGTATGGAAAAATATCAACACTGTTAAAAATATTTCTTAATGTAAATTGCACCTAACTTGCAAGGGTTTCTGTTCAGCCTTTTATCTGGAACTTTTGTGAAACAAAATGTTTTATCTCTGGCTCATTTTCTTTCATGCAACCTCAATCTTTTTCCAGAAGACGTTACTTTCCAATTATTCATCAAGTGCCATAAATTTCTACTAGGAAAAGTTGGCCAGATATCCTCAGCAAATGAAAAAAGTTATTACAAAGTCTCATTCAATCCTGACAGCCATTTGTAATCATCTTCTTTTAATATGCATTTGGGAAGAACAGGTCATTTCAGAGCTCAATTAAAAAATTAATTTGTTCCTGTTGAAAATGTAGAGAGACATGAATCATTTATAACAGCTTATTTTGAATAAAAAACATGAATTCATTCAACAGAAACATAATTTACCAGAAAATTTATTACATGGACAGCTTGGAAGCAGATGTGTTGGTTCAGCGGGTGTAGAGCCGTGTCTAGCATCAATGCACGAACTAAGAAAATAATTTTATTAAAAGCAAACACAAATTAGTCTGGTGTGTTACAAAAAATGTGATAAGAATAGGTCTTTCTTTCTCCTAGCTTGATAAAATAAAAATTAATGACTTAATGGCTTTTTTAAAAACATGGTTTACACTTAATTTTAAAAAAGGAAATGGATGAGTCAAGTTATTGAAGTTTCTATTTATTTCTCAAGAGACTTCTAGGGGGAAGCATGAGAGGGAAGCTAGCTAGGGAGGAAATAAAGTTGCTTTGTGGCCACATTTACTATTTACATATGATCACCATGGGAAAACTGAGGTCAATCTATACCAAGGAATGCATTCAATGTAATACATCTGACTGGAAATAAAAGAAAAGTCATATTAAAATCAAGAGAATCGTTCACACACTAGGCAAAATTCTGGATCATGCCAGCACTCCACTTTTAAATTCTTGATGAACCACTATACTGTTTTCTGGATTGGCTGAAGTAATATATATTCTCCCAATGGGTTGCAGGTATTTGTGGATAAATCCATAAGATATATTCAGTGAGCTAAGTAAAAAGATACAGATTTACTTCAAGAATAATTACATAGGCACACATACAGAAAACCCCCTGGGGTTAAAGATATTAGGCCCAGATAGACAGAAGTGGAAATATAGCATTTTATCCTCCCACTGTTGTCCATAACCTGGTCTCTAATACATGAGTATGTCACCTGACAAAGCAAAGAATATCCAGGTAGCCTATGGAACACAGGATACAGATCCCAAGACTTTGAGGTAAGAAGACTATCCTGGATTGTTTGAATGAATGGATCGTGGTCTCAGTATAATCACAAGGTTCTGAGAAAGGAAGGCAGGAGAGAGAAATGAGATGATTTGAGAAGGACAGAAATTGTCACCTTTGTCTTTGACAAGCAATTGGGGACCATGAGGAAGGGTGTGAGCAATGAATAAAAGAAGCTGCAAGAGCAAGAAGACAGAGTCTCTTTCAATCTCCCAAAAGGGAAAAGAATCCTGACATGCCTTGGCCTTAGCCCAAGAAGACATGCTGTGGGACTCTTAACTGTTGACTTACAAGATGAGAAATTCATCCAGTGGAAAAATCATTGCTGTCAAGACTTGTTACAGCATTGATATAAAAAGTAGGAAAGTGGGCTGGGATGACGGCTCAGTCAGGAAGGCACTTGTCTTGAAAGCATGAGAACCTGAATTTGATTGCCACAACCCATAAAACAAAACAAAATCTAACAGAAGCCATGTGTGGCAATATGTGTTCGTAATTCCAATGTGGAGAGCTAGTGCCAATCAGACCCCTGGGATGATGCGCTGAAGGCCAGCCTTGGCCATCTCCTTGTCCCCTAGAGATGGTAAGGATTGGAAATTCTTCCTAAAGTGGCTAGTTTCAGAAACTCCCACCTAAAATATAGATTCTAAGCCAGTGTGAAGTTCATTACTCTCCTATCAGAATGATCATCAAACACATATGATACTTGGGAGATGCTTGCTATGAAAAAAAAAATTTTTTTTAAACTCTTCACCAAAAAAGAAGAATGGAGGTTGGGGGAAAAAAGATGAAGTTTGAATGCAAACTAATATTTTTTGGGAAAGCTAATAAGATTTATAGAAAAAATTAACAGAGAGGAATACCTAATCTTCATCCATAAGTGGAGTCAGTACTAAGCTGACTTGACTCCTGATGACTTATCATTATACCCATTAGTGCTATTAGTACTTCTCTCAGCCTCATCACAGAAGCTTCAATTTGCAGTAGATAGTGATTATCACAGAGACTCATAGCCAAAATGCAGGAAATAAGAGACTCTAAAATGTTCAACCCTAAAGGAAACACAAATAGCAAACCTCTTCCTCCCAAGGCTCTGGGACTATGCAGGAAGAAAATACAGAAAGAGTCTAAGAACCAGAGATAGTGGATGGCTAAAAGAAATCAATATCCTCTGAACACAGTGGGAGCTGCACATATAAACTCACACAAGACATGCCCAAGTTCAAGCCAGGATCATCCCCAGCATGATGTTCTTGGTTATTGTTGGCGATTGGGAGAAGGATAGATAGTCTCTTCTAAAAGTCTAGCTCTACTAAGTCAATGATAATCCAGTGGGAGATTATGCATGCAATATTATTTGGGCAGCATAAATTTATCTTAATGAGTTAACAGAGGGAAAAAAACCCACAAAATTTGGTGAGTAGAGAGGTGGGGTAGATCTGTAAAGTTTTAGGGAAGGGGAAGTAAATATGACCAAAATACACTGAACAACATTCACAAAGAACTAACAATATTTTTTAAAGGATGGAAGTTGATATATGTTAAATAAACAATGAACTGAAATGCATTTATTTTAAAATGAATTTATTGTAAAATATAAGAGCTGAGACTATGTCATAAGAACAAATGGAGTTTGAAAAAAAAAAAAAAAATCTTCCAAGACTGAGGAAGGAATGAAAAAATGGGCAGTGGAGTAACTTTAGTTTATAAATGTTGGAAATAAAATGAAACTTCTAGGAAAAGGAAAATAATCTGGGCCATATTAAGAATTAGCTTATCCAAAAAGAAGTCTGGCATTTGCCCTCAGCTCTGGAGAAATATATAGCGTCCTCTCTGGATTACAGTAGTAGTCTGCAGCCTTTGAATAGTGTCAGGCTCACATAAGTTCAGGGAGCCACTACAGTTGACCATAGGAAATTGGCAACCCAGACCAACAGATGCAATATTACTTTCTGAACTGGTTCACTCTGCTATAGAAAATATTACTGGAGCATTTGCTGAGTTTATGAGATTTTAGTGGCAATAATATGCCATACTTGTATATTTCCTATATCATCTAACTGTGTGTATGTATATGTCAGGGAGGTGGCACATGAGTCTGTAAGAGTGGGTACATGCCTGCCACATATACATACACATGCAGCCTAAAGAACGAACTAGTGTGTTGGCCTTTGTTCTCTACCCATTTTTGAGGCGGATTCGCTCTTTTATTCTGCTTTTTATCACTGTGTGCATCACGTTGCCTAGCCAGAGAGCTTCTTATGAGCACAGGGACTGTGAAATGCATCCCACACCCAGTTTGGCATGGGTCAAGGTGCACTAACTTGGGTTCTCATGCTTGAGTGGCAAGAGTTTTATTCTCTGCGCAACTGATCTACCTCCAGAGTTTTAAATACATTTTTTATTTTTTCAATTAAAAACTTTATAATCACTTAACCGTGACCAGGAACCTACCTTCATTCTTCCACTTTTATCCCTTCGTTGTTTCGTGTATATAATTTTTAATATGTTCTAATTGAAAATTTGCTCAGGCCACCTCAGCCTTTAACCCAGGTTGGCTTTGAAATCATGACCATCCTGTTTTAGCCTCCAGTTGCTGGCATTATAGGTATGTATGGCCAAAGCAAAAATTCTATCAGTTTTCTAGTTTCCTCAACTAGAATCTAAGGGGGAAATGATGGCCGCAGGAGGAAGGTTTCTACCATGAAGTATACATGTTAGAGACTTCTGAGTTCTTCCCAAAGGTATATTCTGTCCCTAATCCCGCCCCCAACAACTGGGCATAGTGTGGACAGAGAGAATACATACATTACATACTGTATCTGAATTGGCACTAATAACAGGTTTACCCTCGCCTTAATAAACAGAAAAAATCATGGGTAGAGAGCCAGCCAATCTGCTTAAGTATCTGCCTTGAGAACATGGGGACCTGAGACTGGTTCATACCACATAAAGCTGAATGTGGTGGCATGAGCCTAGAACCTCACTGTTACAAAGGTGGGGGAAGATCCCTGGATCCTGATGCTCAGCAGGCCTAGCCTTCTTTGTGAGTTCCAGTCTAGTGATAGCACGTACAGGGCCTTCACAGCTTTGAAGAAGATGGGGTACATAAAGAAGTGAACACACACCTTCATCTCTAACCTCTCTCCAATTGATAGTCACTTGGAAATGAAAAATCAGTTTTCTCTAAGGGAGTCTTAGGGGGTGAAACAAATTACTAAGGGTAGGCCTCATACCCAGCAGTAGATAGCCAACACAAAATGAACTTGGTGGAAATTTTGGAGATTCTTTGTCTCATGTTATGTGAGAGTGTTTTTGTTTGTTTGTGACATACCTAATAGTGTTATCTCTCCCACTTCAGTCCTTTAGCCACTAAAGTGGTTGTTGTCCAGCACAGAAACAGTCCAAGTAGCATTCTCTGAATGGGATCATCCTTTGTCCCACTGGACAACACAGAACATTTATATTAGGAAAAGGAGTCAATGTCTAGTGCTATCCTTAGGGCTTAAGCATGCAGGGGTCTCATGGCAGCTCCAGTCAACTCACTGGTCTTGTTCTACAACACGCTAGAAATAACAGCAACCTATTAGTAAGGCAAGCATGTACAAGTCTCAGTTGTGACTGCTCGGTCAGATGCAGTACTTTTGCTACAATGTATTGATCAGTATGGCCTGGAAAATATACAGATGTGGTTGTTGACCAAACAAAAAATCTATCTTTTAGAAAACTGGTCCAATATCTTATTGGAGAAATTCAGGAATATAACATAACTGGAGTCCCAAGTCTGTGCAGTACTGTCAGTTGGCATTAGGATGGCAACAAGGATAGAAGAGCAGGAAAAAGACGGATATTTGTTAGAGTTATCAATGCAGGTGAGACTTTAATCCATCTTCTGTCATCATGTACATTTCCCCAATGAAGGAAGATTCACCAGAGTATATAGGAAGCTGCTTCCAGAAATCAAGTCCAAAGGAGGTAGATTTGAGCAGCAATGGTGGGAAGATTATCCTGGTACATCCTCTTCAGGTCTTAACACATACACACAAAATCCTCCCAGTAAAACATTCTGCATCTGAGTTTTTCCTCCTTTGCCATCACTCTAGGATCTGGAGAACAAATAGGACATACTGAAGACATCTTCTGGGGTCATCGTTTAGCTGCTACATGGATGTGAAACCAACTGTCTACTTGAGTGACTTTGTTTTCACTCAAGATCAGTCTATGATGCAAAGAAGCTCTGATCTAAGCTCATAAATCATCAACACACAGTCAACACCAATAGCCCGCTCTATACTGTAATGTTAATGTTCTGCTCCTTTACACAACTTAGAATATACTTCCAAAAGGTAATATCTACAGGCCAGCTAATCCCCTGTCATTAGGACAACACAGTCTAACTTTCCTAACCCACATCAACCTGTCCCCTGTGTGCCTTACATAATACCCAATATGCTTTATAAGTGGAGATTTCTGTCTCAAAATCCGAGTGAGATAACCCAGTCACAAAAGAACAGACATAATATACAGTCACTGATAATGGGATATTAACCCCAGAAAGCTCTGAACACCCCAGAAACAAGTCACAGACTGTGTGAAGTTCAAGAGAAAGAAGAAAGAAAGAAAGAACAAAACAAAAAAGAATATATTTTAATTAAAATAGAACTGTATCACATCCCCCTTTCCTCCCTCCAGCCCCTCCCAGTTTCTCTCATATCCCCTCAAATTAATAGCCTCTTTCCTATATTATTGTTACATATATACATATGAGTATGTATATGTATGCACAAATACTTAATTACAACCTTAAAAATGTATTCGTATACTTTCATGCAAAAATGCTTAAAATTTGTACATTTATCTTTGTTTCTTAAAATAAAGTTTTTCAATAAAAAAATAAATAAATAATTTAAAATTTTTACTTTCCAAAGGATTCATTCTGTAATAGCACACTAGTTACAGACAAAGCAAGGGCTAAAAAGAGACAGTTAAAGATCAAACTATGAGGAAAGGATATGGGGAAGGGAGCACTATATTCTTTGTAAAAAATTGCTAAACTATTTGATTTTTAAAATGACCACTGTGCATTTGATAAGGGTTTAGGTATGGTGTTAAAAGATGTAAAAAGATTTCAAAAATAGTGCACTGGGGAAAATGTTCAAATCGGGGTTCAGATTTATTTCTGCTTGAAGGAGCCCTATGATAAACCAAATATCCAACCTTCTTATAATACTTCTCCATGCTTTGCCATTTTATTTTAATTCTCATTTCCTGCTCTTTTGTAGGTGCATGAATGTTCCTCCACCACGCGTGCCACTAAGAAACACTAAGCCTCTATATCTAGTTCTTCTTTCTTGCTTCCACACTGTCATGCAGACTTTTAAAGAAGCAGAAAGCAGGTAGGAAACATTGAAGTTATCTAGCAGAGTCATCTTGTACTTGACACATAGATATGAAAACTGATATCTTCAACTGAACAGGATTCAGTTTAAGGTGTGTCTAATTCACCTTTCTATCCATAAGTAGATACTGATGATCCAATAGGTCAAATACAGCACATGTGGATTTCACAAAGTCTCTATAGAATGCTCTAGGATTCCCTTGGCCCATAAAGTATTTGCCTTCCAAGCAGAAAGACTTGAGTTCACTTCCCAGTAGTGCTTGTTTTATACTTGTAATCCCAGGCCAGGGAGACAAAGACAGAAGGATGCTTCTGCTGCTTTAACCAGGCAATCTACCCTTACTGCTCATCTCCAAAGCCCATGACATACCCCATCTCAAAGGATGTGGATGGCTTTCCTGAGGATAACACTTGAGGTAGTCCTCTGGCCTCCACATACATTCACACACTTGTACATGCACATAATGAACATGACTACATATCCATTTAACAAAAAAAATGAGTTCCAATTATAATTGCCAATCTTGGAGTCAAGGACCTTAAAATTAATAGTTTTAGGAGAAAGTCAAATTTATTAAGGACAATGACTTGTCAAATAACAGTGGATGTTCATTAAAAATAGATGGTGGATAAGATCTAGATTCATAGCCACTCAAGACAAGGGAGCTATTGGGATGCTTCAGATTAACTGTGGATGTACCAGGTAATCTCTGGAGAAAACACTAAATCTTACTCTACAGAAAACAATTCAGTCATATTAATGGCATCCACACTTCGTTTGTCCTCTTGAGAACATCATTTCACATATGTGTCTTGGACTTTTTAATCTGTGAAGCTGAGCTGTCCACACTTTAAACAAGGTTTGTTCTTCTTTGGTCCCATGAGCAATGCTCTGTCTCCAAAACGAAACCACATGGAAACTGGAAACCAAACGCAAACCATGTCTGCTCTGACCTTAAAATTTCAGCAACCCTGCTTCTGTCTCCAAGTGTTGAGATTAAAAGTGTGCTGCCATACCCACTTTTTAAAGGGGTTTTGAATTCATAGAGGAGTACATGATATTCTCTATACAAATTTTGATCATGTGTATTTGCCAAGCTATCTGGAGAAGTGGAAAAGATAATGAAGAAGGGCATCACCCATCTAAAGTGTGCAGAACATAGACTATTGCCAACCAGGCCATTGTTCCCAGGAAAGACTGCAAAGATACTGAAAATTGAATTGATACAATGAACAAACATCTTTCTAGCTTTTATCATATTTGGCCCCTTTAAAAGAAGAGAAATATGGAGGGAGCAATGGCCCATCAGATACAAGGGCCCATTGCCAAACCTAAGAAACCCAAGTTCAATTCCCAGATCCTATGTAATGGAAGAAGAGAACCAGCTCTCAAAATTTCCCTCTGAAATCTACATCAGACACACACACACACACACACACACACACACACACACACACACACACACTCACACTCACTCACACATACTTGCACATAAGTAAACATAATTAAAAGGTTTAAAGAAAAAAAAGAAAAAAGAAATGCCAGTAGCATTTTGATTGTTCCCAAGAATCACATAAATCTTTTTTAAAAAGATTGAACTCCCCATACATGATCATACAAATATCTACAAACACACTTTTTAGTATCTTAAGAAAAACTGCTCTTTGGTTGTTGGTTCAGATTTTGAGAGCTCCCAGGGGTCCAGGTTAGTTGACTCAGTTCATCTTCCTGTGGAGTTTCTATTCCCTTTGGGGCCTTTAGTCCTTCCCCCAATACTTAACCTGTCCAATGTTTGGCTCTGGGTATCTGTAGATGTGTAGCTAATTTTCCATGTGGGTCCCCAATAATTGGAACTTGACTGTGGAAGCATTCTCCAACAGAGCTGCCTTGTCTGGCCTCAAGGAGATAGAAGGCCCCTAATCTTGCAGAGAAGTTGATGTGCCAGGGTCAGGGGATACCAGTATGGGGGTGGCACCATCTCAGAGAAGAAAGGAATGGGAGATGGGAGACAGATTCTATGAGGGGTTACTGAGAGAGGCAGCATTTGGTGTGTAAGTAGATGAATGGATGAATGAATGAATGAATGAATGAATGAATGAATGAATATATAAATAAGAAAAACTCCAATATATTTCCCTAATTTAAAACTTTTATACAACATTTTTTAAGGTATATTCTGCATTTTATTTCAAAAATGCATTTTATTAAGGAAAAAGGAAGGAATTTGTTACAAACCACAAAATCCAAACTATGGCATATAAGGTACCAATGCAATTTCAGTCTCTTGCTGTTCAAACCACAGAAGATTTTGCAGCTTTACCACATATAAAGGTGTCCACATTTCAGCTATTGGTGGGTGTCAATACTGCTACTAAGTAAAACACAATTTTAAAGTACTTTGAGCTGTTATAAGGGAAGTGCTCTTTGCAAATTTTTATCAAAAGATAAAAATTCTATGTTAAATAACTCTCTTGTCACTACATCATGCTCTCTGTCTCTCGCTGCCTCTCTGCCTCTCTGTCTCTCTGTCTCTGTCTCTCTCTGTCTCTCTGTCTGTCTGTCTGTCTGTCTCTCTCTCTCTCTCTCTCTCTCTGTGTGTGTGTGTGTGTGTGTGTGTGTGTGTGTGAGCATCTGTGTGTCTATGTACATATGAACACACAGATAGATGCCATTTACCAACATAGGTCCTTTGTAAAATCAGGCTCTTTAAGATTTAGTCGGGATTTACAGAAACATTAATCTGGACCTTGTACTTTGGGAAAAGAAAAGCAGATGTTCTAAGAAGAGTCAACAACAACAACAAAACATGGAAATCAAGATTCTAGTGGTGCTGAATTTTGTATTTCCAAGTTTTCTTTTATACAAAAATACCCAAGGAATTAAATTTTTATTTTGGAGGCATCTGAGGGTATGGACATGTATTGTAAAGTGCTTTCCTTATTTAACTGGCCTATGGACTTCAAAGATAATCCCATGCAATGACCTTGTTCACTTGACCTGAAAGTTCATATTGTACAAGTTTCATAAAGCTAAGAACAGTGCTTTCACCTCCCACCATGGACTTGTGATTATGTTATACTAATTCTTGGTCCTTTTGGAGGTCTTAATCATACTACAGGAGACATTTCTAGAATAACAGCTTGGGCATATGTCTGATAAGAGTGTCAAAATCCATTACTTTATCTATGGGTTGCAAAATAGGGGGCATGTTACAACTCAGATTGGAGTTAGTGCACAGCAAAATTCATAGCAGTTTCAGAAGTACTAGAATGGGGAATTGTGCTCTCTTGTTATCTCCTTCTTGTTCAACATACAAGAGGATACCCAATGGATAACCCTCATGGGAGATCAAAGAAAATTTGGCAATTACCTTTAGAAATACATAAACCTAAGAAAGAACTGCTTTAATGTTTGGGGAAATCCCTCCAGCACATATTTGAGGTAATACAGTTGCAATTAAAATATTTTTTTTTTTTGCTGTGCGAGGCCTTGTTTTATGACAAGTTTAATGGAAAACAATGTACAGTCTTTGGAAGATGACAATTGCTCAGGGTCTTAACCAGTTGTCATCAAATAATGACAAGAAACTCTCTGTAGAGACGTGACATCACATACCGACAACCACTGTACTTTCCGAGTCCTTTTATATAGGAATTGTGTGTTCAGATTTAAAAGTCAGACACTCAGAACAAAATGCATTTAAAAATATCAGAAAAGAGTCAGAATAGAAAAAGAGCAATACAAACAAGCCAAAGACAAGAAAACAATTTTTTCAGACTATTGATGTATTGAATGTAATACAGAGAAAGGCAAAGGGGCTTTATGTATAGACTTTTGGCCACTGAAGATGCAAACACCAGCCAAACAGGATCTCAGAAGCATTTCCAGGCTCATGAACAACACCATGTGAAGACAAAAGCAAACAGGACATATGGTCTCCAGTAAAGCAAGGCCATTTATAGTCCAGTTTTGAGTTCTTACCTCTAACGAAACTTATGTTTTACAGGGTGAAGAGAAGGGCTAAGGTTTCCTCATTTAAAAACCATAGTTGTGAAGCAAGTTAAACTTGGCTTTGATCATGTGCAGAAGTTGGAAAGGGACACCAATAATGAGCTCCTTTCTTAACAGAATGATGGCTAGAAAGAGCACATCCCTGGAGGAGGCTGCCTGGAGCCATCCTGAGCTTGGGCATGGCAAGATGGCCGTGCTGCAGATCCATCGCCTGTACGATCAGGGTTAGAGCAGTTCTTGTCCACTGAGAGCCCCTGGCTATTAAAAGGAACTCATCCTTCCAAGTTAGAGGATCACTGCCAATCAGAAGAAGTACTCTTTCTGATTTTCACCGACTGCGTTCTGGATTTGAAGCTCGCTTTTCAAAACAGCCTCGGCACTGTCTACATTCTCTGACCTTTTTGCCTCATTTCTCTTGTATAACCTTTTCTGCTGATAAATGCGAATGGCTATGGCAGAGACGCAAAGCAAGATAAAGATCACAACAGCTATCAGACCTGGAGAGAAAAGAGAAAAGAAATACCCAGTCAGGACCTTGGTCATAATAGACACTGAGAATATTATTTTCCACTGAAGTCAACCATCTCTAAGATATAAATCGGAAACAATAAAATTTCTTGCCTTTTTATTCAAGTAGTACTGGAATGGATTAAGTTTATTTAGGGATTCCATCAACTTTGTGGGGTCGCTTCCATTTATCCTGAATGTGCACTATATTGGATCTGCTTCATGTGTTTCTTTTCATCAGGAAGCATTACTTACATAATTTTATGACCAAGTGTGGCTTCATAATAAAACACCAAGACATTTTAATTATTTTTAAAATTGTAGTTTAAGTATAATGCAGTAAAAGGATTGTGTTTTGTGATTAAATATATATAACAATGCCAATGAAGTTGATTTTCAATCAACTGTTGAAGAGGACTATGTTATACACACAAATGGTGCTAATAAAATGTAAATACGTTAACATTCTTTCTTCATGAGGCATGTTGAGTTTTGAAACTCTGAGTTCTTTGTAAATATTTGAAGTATTACAATTCTTTGTTGAGCCCATGGTTATAAACTTTGGAGTGACATGCAATCCTCCAAGTGTAACAGTGGACTCCAGATAATTCCCAGGACACCCTAGGAAGGGGACACATAGGATGCAATTTGGTATTCCATAATAGTTCTAAGGTGCCTAGAATTGAACTGTCCACCAATGGTGCATGATGAAGGTAAGGAGAAGTCCAGTGGTTAGCCCAAGTGAAGACCAGGACACCAGACTACAGTACTAGTCACTGACTTTGTGAGGCAGAAGACATTGCATTGTCAGGCAAAAGCCAAACTCATTTAAGAATGTCCTCAATGAAACAGTAAAAATTATTCATTTCATAAGTTTTGATGCCCTGACTGCAAGTCTTCTTAATGGGCCATGTATTGGCATAGGAAATATTCATAAAGTATGTCAGGTGCATGCTGAAGTGGGATGCCTGAGGCCACAAAATACTCTGCAAACATTTGAGTCATGAGTTAAACTGATCCTTTGTGCTTAAACTACACATTTGTTTGTATTTTGAAAGGTCTACAGGGAGGCAAACTATTGTGGCTCAGATGTCCAGCTTTCCTAGGTCTCTCTGAACTGAACGAAGGACATCTGTTAGTCAAATAAAATTGCCCAGTGGTATTTCATGCTAATGGTAAAGTTCAAAGAGCCAAATAAAAATAGAATTTGGAAAAGTATTATCTGTCACAATGATTTTGAAAATTTCCTTAATATTGTCATGAGGGCATCAATGGATGAACATAAGTTTTGTGTGTGTGTGTGTGTGTGTGTGTGTGTGTGTGTGTGTGTGTGCGTGCTTTGAAATGTTGTATGGAGTTTTTCAGAGAAACCAGGCACTTTGAAAATAAAACATTATGTAAATATCTTAGAGGGGATATAAGCTTTTGTTACATTGTCTGATTAGCTCTTGAACTCATTGCCAATGATGTTCTGGTTTAGTCTCATTAGACATGAATATAGGTAGCTGCCACATGTCCATTTGATGTGCTCTAGCTGGCACATGTGATTTGGGGCCTCTTATAAATGTGAGTTATTAACAATATTCGATATTAAAATAACAGTGTGGATCAAATTTGGCTTAGTAGAACTGAGATTCCATATTATTTTGTTTGTTTATATATTTTTCTCTTGAGAAAGGGACTCAGTATCAGCCTTTGAACTAGGTACGTAGCCGAGATGATCTTGACCTTCTGGTCATCCTGTTCCCCATCTCTTAAGCATAGGATCGCTAGTGTGTGCAACCACATCCAGCTGATGCTGTTCCATGGATAGAATCCAGGGCTTCACACATGCCGGGGAGGCACTTGACCAGCTGAGCTATATCACAGGCCCTAAGACTCCACTTCAGTACAAATAAATTTAGAGCTGTCTTCAGTAAAATTAAATCAAGACTTGAAGGTATTTGGAAGTTTCAGGAAGATTTACTAAGCAGAATCTTCATGGCCAATGGCAGCATGGCTGATGATAAGCCGATTTTTGACTACGTCAGGCTGACCTGAGAAAGATAGTAATGGATCTAATATGCATTTGGTAATTTTACTAATGGGCATCACTACTTAATCACACCAATAACAAATTTAATCAGAGTATTTATGTGTTGTTATATATTTTGCCCCTCGTCCCTGTAAAAACAATTAATTAAATGGCTAAAGCTAGTTCAATCATCTTATTATAAAATCTCTAGCTGGGAGAGAGGGATTGGGAAATATACAAGGTGAGAAATGATAACATATGTTAGAGTACTACTGAAGGTATAAAATGTTATCATGACATCATCACATTGGTCTAGATGGGACATCCAGCGATCTGCCCTGGAGATGGTCTCTGACTCTTTTCTTCCCCCTGTAAATATGTGATTTATTTCTTTTTATCTGGGGCAGGATTCATGTCATTGCTTTTTGTGGCCAAAGAAAATGCCTTGAAATTACCAGTTACCTGCCCCCCAAACAAGCCATTTAATATGTTCATAGTAAATAAAACAAACTGCTCTGCTCTGTGCTGTTTTAGCTAAAGCACCATGAGGATGTGTTTTCGGGAGCAGCATATGCCAGTTCCTGTCTGCCTGAATCTGCATCCTCACAGTCTGACCAGAAACACTCCATGTCTGCTTCATCCATTTAAAATAGCTCACTAAGTCTATCCTCCTCTCTCATACCACACTTTGTTTATAAACAAAGAGGAGGGTTACCCACAGCTGAGATCACAAGAGGATTATCTACTCTAGAAAGTGTTTGAATACATCAACCACAGTTACACACTGGGTTTCATTTATGACTGGCTGGCACAACAGGATAAAATTCTACCTCAGTACTACCAGACAGTGCACCACAGTGGAGGACCCTATGCTGTGAATGAGCAGACAAGTCGCACATAGTTGGCATGAGACCTTTCAAGCTTAGATGGCCATTTCCAGCTGCTCTGCCACCAAAGCTCAAACCCCACAAAGATTAAAATAAGACAGCATGCTGGTTTCATGGACCTGAGGGACAAACCTCTCCCTGCCCTGTGACTCTCTCTCTCCCTCTCCCTCCCTCCTTCCCTACTTCCCCACCTCTCTCCCTCTCTCTCTCTCTCTCTCTCTCTCTGTGTGTGTGTGTGTGTGTGTGTGTGTGTGTGTGAGAGAGAGAGAGAGAGAGAGAGAGAGAGAGAGAGAGAGAGAGAGAGAGAGAGAGAGAGAGAGAATTTGTCTGAGCAAGAATCTACTTTCAAATGTTGAGCTCCCTACAAATATTGTAAATTTAAGTAAGGTTTTAGTGTATAATATGTTTCCCTTAGACTATTCTGGTAACTACCTAAACTCAAGACCAAATTAATCACACAGAAAAGGGAGTGTGTGTGGGGGGTTGTTTTGTTTGTCAGGGAATTAAAGAAGAATTCTATTTCATGTATCTTAATCTATAGATATTTAATTTAAGGGGAGAACAGAAATATAAATGAGAGAAACTGTGTCTGTCATCGTTTAGCATCTAAAATAGTGTCTAGCTTCTGGAAACAGTTTAAGTATAAATGAGAGACAATACAAGACTCTTAACTATTCATACAGACACCCCCACATGCACATGCACACATACCTATACACAAAATTAAAAGTAAAAGCTTTACAATTACTGACAAAATTAAAAGCAAAATCTTTGAAAGGCAGGGGGCTAGAAAGATGCCCCAGTAATTAAGAGTATGTATTGCTTCACAGAGAACTGGAATTCAGTTTCCAGCCTGAATTTTCCTGTACCCAGGGCTTCAAGAGATCTAATGCCCTCTTCTGACCTCTATGGGCACTGTCTTAGATAAGTTTCAATTGTTGTGATAAAACATCATCACCAAAAGCAACACAGGGAGGAAAGGACTTATTTCAATCTTACAAAGTCATGTTCTGCCAATGGGGGAAACCAGGGCAGAAATTCAAGGGAGGGACTCAGAGGAAGAAACATGTACAGAGGCCAGGGAAGGATGCTATTTACCAGCTTTCTCCTCCTGCCTTGCTCATGCTGTTTTTTTGGTTTTGTTTTGTTTTTTGTTTTGTTTTTTGTTTTGTTTTTAGTGTAACTCAGGCCACCTGCCTGGAAGGTACTGTGTCCTGGGAAATGGACCACCCACATCAATCACCAATCAAGAGTATGCAATACAGACTTGCCTATAGACCAATCTTCGAAGGCATTTTTTTTTCTCAATTAAAATTGGCTAGGTTTTTGTGAAGTTGACCAAAACCAATCAGCACTGACAACTTCACTGTTCTGCCACACATACACACACACACACACACACACACACACACACACACACATACACAAACACACAATTAAAAATAAAATTAAAATATTTAAAAATACATTAGTAAGCAGATCAAGTATGAGGGCCACGTAAAAGTTTCTCAAGTATATGAGTAATCACATTATCTGGATATAAGGCTGAATAGTTATTTATTTTATGCATCCATATGATATTCAGAGTGTAGAGAAATGTTAAGGCACTTAACATTTCAGTGCTTTGATTAATAGCCTCTGACGAGCATTAATCAGGAAAAAAAAAGCTTTAGTTCTGAGTTTGGTTTTAAATAACATATACCTCCAAGAAAATGCTGTCACATGAAATGTATTTTTAAATTTTTCTTAGTGTGAATTCCACAATTTGAAATTACTGTGAACCACTTCAGCCTATTAACCTAAGCTTTGATAAGGATGGACAGGTAGAATCCCTTTATAGGTGTGTCTGAACAATGAAATCTACTTTAATAAGCATTAAAGAAACACAAAATGTATACATCTAAATTAAATCTCAAATTTTCCTGCCTTCACATGGGCCCTTTCAGAAGCAATGGTATGTCTAAGGAACTAAATGCACAAAGCAGACCCTATGATTTTAAGTTAAATGCTGTCCATTTTTTTACATAGCTTAGCAACAGACTTTGGAGTGTGATGCTTTAATGAGATTATCCACATTTACACAGAAAATTTCCAAGGATGCCTAGAATCCAGGAAGATTCTATGAGACCATCCCAGTGGAAGTTATAGACCCTCCCTTTCTTCAAGTTCAGTGCCTGAAAAGCTGTGCACAAGTGAGTCTGTGAACGCACTCTTGTCCTTCAAAGTATGTACTGAGGATATGAGACTAGTCAAGAAGCCCCACCCCTTTCTGAGAGCTTTTGGCTGTTAATGAGTGCTGGGAGTAGGAAAGTTGCTTTCTTTAGTGTAGCTGATGGTAAGTTAGTTGCCCATGCCCTAGTAGATAACCTTTGACTTGCTTGTTCAGGTAACCTAATTAAACTTAATGGCAGTGGCTCACACAAAACAAGAGGCAAGAATATAGGATTGGAACTCACTGCAAAGGGGTTCATTGGGAATGGACTGAGAAGGATAAGAGAAGGTAAGGGAGAATAATAAAGAATGATTATAATCAAAATGTGTTATACACATGTATGAGGTGACAAAGAATTTTTTTTTAAAAAAAACACTAAGATTCATTGTATAGCAACTGTGAGTCACCCCTACTCCCCTGTTCTGGGAATTGAACCTAAGACTTCATGCTTTGTTGGCCAGGCATGCTACCACTGAACAACAACCCCAGTGAGAGTACATGGATTTTTTTCATAGTGTTCTGAGGCTTCTGTTCAGCTTTATGGTAATAAAAATAAGACCCCAGCAAAAAGTTCACTCATGCTTCCCAACTACCTCCAATCACCGCAGAGTCACTTTTGATTGCATGAGTGAGAGGCTCTCTGTCGTCCATCGTTCCAGAGTGATCTACAATAAAAGCACAGAGAGGAATAGAATGATCCACCCCAAGAAACAGGAGAAGATGCTGAAGAACTCAAGTATCAACGTATTCAAGTATCAGGCCAAAGTCATAGAGATGAATGTGGAGGTCCCTATTGTTCTCAATTTTAACAATGTCATCTACAAATGGACATGAAATCAAAACTCCAGGAAAGGATAGATGAAGGAGAAACCTGAAGAGTAAACAAAAGCCATTCCCAGAAGCCATCATGAGAATCACAATGAAACTAGGAAAATGACCAGTCTGGACAAGCCCATTTATCATCAATGAGGGAGAAAGTCTTCAGTCACCTGCAAATGAATGTGTCCTTTCTCTGGATGTGGCATCAGTGCCAGCAGGGACCACACAACTGGACTCAGTCACGTGCCCTGTCACGGTGACAGGGGCTGGATGACCAGGTTGCAGAACAGCTTTCAGAGGTGCAAGATGGCTGAACTGCACTGCAGAGAGGCAGCCTGTGAAGCCATGGGCTGCAGCCAGTGCCGTCTCCTGGTCAATATCACTGTACTCTACAAAGAAACAACACAGCATGATTCAGTGGCAAACAGGAAGAATGGTGATGTAGACATGCAATTCCTTGTATCCATGAACACAACAGCAACACATGTACAACTGCTAACTCTTCCGTCTTTGTTGAGAGAAATAGTTCTGCTACATCTTTCTGTAAACAGGGTTAAGACTTCGGTGTGAATAAAGAAAGTTAGCAAGAATGGTTCGTTAAGAATACTGTAGTCTCTGCAGATGATTAAAACAGTAAAAATGGATGAGGCTACGAACTAATGAGGGGTCACATGATTTCATGTTTTTTTTCTTCCTTTGAGACAGGGTAGCACAAAGTCCAGGCTACTCTCAACCTCCATATGTCATCAAGAATGACCTTGGACTTCTGAATTTCCTGCCTCTATCACCTAAGTGCCAAGATTACAGGAGTGTACCACCAAGCCTGGTTTTATTCATTAATGGGGATCAAGCTCACGATTTTGTGTATGCTAGGCACCTACCCTGCCAACACCTACATCTTAGCCATTAACATTTTAGGATAGATCAAAATATATTTATTGTGTTCAATCAATATCAAGAGATGTGTCCTAGGTTTAGAAATTAGTTATGTTCAGCTTTTGAGATTTAAGCCAAGAAAAAAAAAAAAAAAAAAAAAAAAAAAGCAGAAGCTAGAAGGGAAATTGGTCTCTGAAGCTCCCTTGTTAATTGCCCAACCTAAGAAGGTCCTCCAGCTAAAAGCTGGCTGGGTACCACATGATTCCTGATGAACATTCCAGGAGACTAATACCAGCATGTTGTAGAGGCCAAAATCCGAAAGTATTAGGATGTCTCCTTACTCGTTTCCAGCATGAGAACCTTCATATCCCATTGCTTTCTGTCTCAATGATGGGCTTTCATGAAGCAAATAAGTGACCTCCACAAGTAGATAACCACTCCTCCCATGTTAATAAGTCTGTTCTGAGTCAGAGATTAATTCAAATGCTAAAATATTCATTGATAATTTAATAGCCAACAAATGATACAGATAGCAGTTGTTTTACCAGAATTAAGTGGAAATAAAGATAATTTATTTATAGAGCTGCTTGTGCTTTTTTTTAATGGCTTGGTTTGGTTTGATTTGGTTTAATTTTTGAGACAAGGTCTTACATAGAGTAGGCCAGCCTTCAAGTCACTGTTTAGCTGAAGGTGACTCCTGATACTCAGCATCCATTTCCCAAGTACCAGGATCACAGATATATGGCACACCCAGCTCTCGCTAGAGCATTTTAAAGTGTAAAGGTCATCATAATATGATGTATTCGTACATCCGACAGGCTCAGACATGACATCATCACCCTCCCTCCCATTCACACATGTACACACAAATATATGCCTTTTTCTGTCAATGATATGACAGACACGGGGAGTTTATCAACAGTATAAAGCACACCGTTTTAAGAGATTTTTGTCTTATTATTTAACTTTTTGCTGCCACACAGATGTGACACTTAGCCTCCGGATTGCTATTAGTGAGTTATCTGTGGTTACAGGGTTGTGGATAACATATTCTGGACTCCAGGCCTCCTGGAAACCCCAAACCACAAGCTTCTTTTGTTCACAGATCACTTTATGGCTCAGCCTTTCCTTCCCTTTTCTCATAGCTCCTGCAATGTCTTTTGTTGTTGTTGCTTTGAGGGATATCTGGGCTTGAACATTATTTTTTAAGTAACTCCAGGCATCTCAATTCTGAGCCTGTCATTTCCTGTAATAGCTAGGTTTCTGAAGACCATTTTCTTTTGGCTCCATTTTCATTCACATTTTATATCTAATGATAAAAAATAACATTGATGAAAGGTTTCCTATTATGAGGCTCGTTCTCTATAAAAAGAATCCTGGAGATTGGGAACACGGCATCACTTTTTGGTTATGGCCTTTAATCATTTCCAGAAGAGTTCATCATCTCCTTCTTAATTAGCCATACTTAAAATCCTCTGTTCATTAACCTGAGAGACCTTAACAGTAGCGTCGGAAAGGCTCAACAGAGCTAACTCTCAGAATAAGGACAGAAGCAAAAGGAACCCAGCTGCTAGCCCGCTGTTGTACATGCACCACAATTGCCATAACAGCATCAGAGGACGGGTATCTGGGCCCAAATAGTCTGCCTTGGGAGGCTGTGACCTGATTCTCTGCTTCTCCTCCCTAGATAAGGGTAGCAGTGGGCATTTATCACTCCGTGACTCACACAGGAGATCAAGAGCTCCAGAAATGTATCACCGGCCCTCGTGATGGTTTGTCAACTTGAAGAATCACCTGTAAAGAGTCTCAGTGAGGGATTATCTAGATCAAGTCAAGCTAGGCGCATGTCCACAGGGGATGGTCTTAATTAAGATAATTGATGTGGGAAGATTCAGCCCACTGTGGATAGGACCATTTGCTAGGCATGGGCAGTGATCTGTATAAGAGTAGAGAGATCATGGTGATCACAGGCGAGCAAGCAAACGCTCATGTTCTCATTTGTAGTATCTGTTCTTTACTGTAGATGGGATCTCCGAGCTGGTTAAAGATCCTGCCTTGACTTCTCCATGACTGGAATTGAAAGCTAAGAGAAATTTCTCTCTGCCCTCGGCACCACTGCCAGTCACACTGACAAGTGTGCAAACCACATTCTCACACGGAAGTAGCCACAGACCCAAACTATCATTTAAAATTTTTATCTAATACCAAATGCTCATCCCTGAAAACATACATATACCTGACATTGTACAGACTGAGCAAGTTATATACATGTATGCATGCTATGGTAACTAGTTAAGAAGAGAGAATGAATATAGAAGAGAGCTAGGAGGGATATATGTAAGAATTTTGGAGGGAGGAATGGTAAGGGTAAAATGTAATTTTATTATAATCTAAAAAAAAGTTTTTAAAAAAAGTCATTTTAAATATTCACTAGCAAGCCATGCCAACCTTCACATGTTAGGGTCTAAAGGATGACATAATTATGCCTCCAATTATGCGTATTTTTTATTTATAAAGGCCGTACTCACACTGGAATAAAAAAGAGGCTGTGCTGTGTATGGCTCACATTTCCTTGACATTGTTCACTAAACAATCGAGTCTAATGACTGTGTAGCATCTCCATTGTCTTAGGCATCATGAGTAACCTGGGCATGACTGCAAGTGTGTGGAAGGCCTATGCAGGCTATATATTAATAACCTCACATTTTATGACTCACTAGACCATCTGCAGATTTTAGTATCTGCTGGATTCCTAGAACAAAGTGCCTATGTTCAGGTGAACAACTCAAGTTCAGACATACAGATATTTATAAAAAATCTTATTTTAGGAACATCTTATAACTTTGATGATTTCTAAAAATGGCATATGTGTTAATGTCAATACTTTTTATATTTCCTATAATGTCCACACACTGAATAAAAGTTATGGAGACTTTTAAAATATTCTTCAGTTTTGAGCCAAATATTTATTTATTTTTATATGATTTATTTCCCTGGTGAAAAATGCCCCATATGAGGTACAGACTGAAAACTCCAAGTTTAAAGAAGTGAACATATTTTTACTATTGGAGTTGCTGTATAAAAACTTATACTTCCCAAATTTTAAATGGGTAGTTAACCCTTTACAGTTTATTGTTGTCAGAACCAAGAAGGTAGAAAGAGGTCCCCAGCTGTTCAGGTACCATGCACTTTAGTGAGAGGGCACATAACAAACATGGAAATAGAAACTAGTGATGCTTTTGTGCAGGGAGTAACCTGGACATTTCACTGAATGTATGTCTGTTAGGGATCGGTCATTGTGGTTGGGCTCCCTTTTGTGCTTACAGTAATAAGACCTCTTATATAATCAGCCTCCGTGGGGCTGATTTCCCTGGATGTGTAGAGTCTACTGCTGAGCAACTGGCTCTATTTTTTCCAGTGTATCTGATACTCTTGTAAGTCTACCTTTTGCTTTTCCTGGGTTCTTTCCTTCCAATATTCTGCAGAGGACATAGTAAATCGGTAAATCCTTTCTTTTATAACATATTTATTTTTATTATGTGTAGATATATGTCTGCATATGAATGTGGGGACATGAGTTAACAGGTGGCTGTGAGCTGCCCAGCATGGATGCTGAGCCCTCAACTCAGGTCCTGGAAGAGAACAGCAACTATTTCTTCACCACTGAGCAACCTCCCCAGCCCCACTGAGCAAACCCTTTCAATATGCTCAGTTTTAACTTAGCCTGGGAATCTCCACAGACTTCACATGACTTTTGTTTGGAACAGACCTTTTGGTCACTCTGGGATGGACTTTATTCAGCCTGTGTCTCCTCTGTGACTTCTGCAAATCTATTCTACTTTCTCACCCATTAACCGTAACTTATTTCTGTGTGGGTCAAACACACCTTTCTTTCACTTCATTTTCTAGGAACTGAATTCAAATGTCAATGTAGATCATTTTATCCAGATGAATTTTCAGTTCTTCTAGCTCTTTGTTTTGTTTTGCTTTGGTTTACTAGAATCTACTTAAATTGCATGTACGGAGTTTCATCTGTGTTGTCTGTCTTCTTAAATAGCTTAATTTATGTAGAGAATCTTGATTTTTTTTCTTTTCTGTTTTCTTTGATGTTGAATCCCTTTTAGTGATTAATTGTGACTGTCAGCTTGAGTTTATTGAGAGGAGCCTGGCAGATTAGTTAAAAACAACATTGGGTGCTTTTGCAACATTCAGCAAACACTGGGTATCTCCTGGAAGCATTGACTATGGGGCGTAGTTAAACAGATAGCCCTGAATGTGTTAAGCATAGAGTCAAAGCTCACTTAATTCCGTTTTCATTTTCCATTTGTTAACTAGTGCCCAGTTATTTCCTGCCTCAGAAGGCTGAATCTCACTGGGAGACTGTAGGTCACACAGGAGGGTGTGTCCCTGTGCAGTGTCACATTGAGCTAAGCTGTTAGAGGAAACTCCTCCCTGCAACAGCAATATGTAAATGTACCAAATATCAACTCATTGAGAAACAGGGAAACATGCACACTGGTGTGCTCTGGTGTTGATCTTTACACACATGGTCTAGAAGCCTTGGTAAACTACACATTCCCCAGAATTTGTAAGCTTCCAGTGATTTACATGAAAATTCTCCAGGATAGCACAAAGATACTCCAACCCTTGGATAGAGAACCCCAGAATTTCTTCTTCACTGGCATCATCCAGGTATGATCTTCCTATTCAACTAGACCAACAACTCCTTGTTTCAGGACCTCTGGAGGATGGGTTAACATGGGAAGAATCTTCTAGGGCTTAGCATTTTTCTCAGAATTCAGCCTAGTTTTGAGAGAAGATAAATGGGGTAGACTGAAGTTTCTCATGAGCAAACAAAGCCTTAGAAAACCCTCAGCATCCTCTGTGTGTTCTGACAACTATTCTAACAATGTCAATGAGCAAAATCTATTTCTTTCCCATTATCTGATTCCTACAATACCAACCTTGTGTAAGGGGCTAGAGAAGTAAAAGTAAAGGAGAGAATTGAGAACAACCATTTCCAGCTCTTGTTTCTGGTCATAAAAATTCTCAAGTGTTTCAAGACTTCTGGGGCAGTCTTACCTATTTTTTTAAATAAGCCTCAATTGTATATGCCAACAAAGGGAGTAACTTCTGCTTGTGTGAAGAAAAAAATCATTTAACAAACAGCCTACAAGAAAAATTGAGTTCCAGGAAATTAGGATTTGATGGAGTGCCTTTCTATTATAGAGAAAGGAGTGTTTCCAGAAAGATATGGCAGTCAGTATAAGAACAATGACAAGGAATGCTTTATAAAATTCCTCATGGTTCTCATAACCTACTGCAAATTAAAAGTCTAAGAACTCAAACGAGAATAAATGCAAGTAGTTCATAATGTCTTCAGTAGAAAAGGGGGCCAACTTCAAAGAGGACTTCAATAACTTTCCTAGGTAAGATAGGGAAGGATTGCCAGAAAGTGGTGTCATGAATCACAGGAGAAGCCAAGGCTAGAACAAGCAGCCGAGTTTGCTTCTGTACATATTTACACCAAACAAAAGCAGGCGTGAATGTAAAAGCAAATGCCAAAGTAGATGCCAAGAGCTACAAGGACAAAGAAGTAAATCTCTTGGCACACAAACCTACTGCTCTGATGTAAAGCTCTATGCCCCAGTTCACACAGAAGTTACCAGTAGATAGCTTTCTCAGAACCTTAATTCTCTGTCACTTCAGAAGAGCCTGTCTCAGCTTAAGTGTCATTAGACATAGATGTACAAGATTGGTGTCTTTAAGAAATCTAATGCTGGTTGGAGATACAGAGCAGTGCGGAAGAGCACTTGTTGCTTTGGCAAAAGACTGGAGTTCAGTTCCCAGCCCCCATGTCAGATGACAAACGGCCACCTGTAACTCCATCCCAAGAGTATTTGAACCCTGTCTTCTGACCTATGTGTGCACTTGCACGCACATGCAGAAATGTGCACATATAAACACATAACTGAAACTAAAATATCATCTTCATCTAAAAGAGAAATCAACTTTACTACAACAGTTTGAGTATACCTCCTTGGCTCTGCTGATTTTTATCTAATATATCCTTGGAATGAACATTTCAACCTTCCTAAATATTCCCTAGGGAGACAGAATAGATATGCTTAGACCACATCGTTTTTTGTTTGTTTGTTTGTTTGTTTGTTTAGACCTGACCTAAATACCTAAATCCAAGTGTATTTCTCCAATCTACGGGCTCAGAAGGGATCAATGATCCTTATGGGTTGTCACTAAAACAACTGTTGAGTTGAGTGAAAGCAATCTGCAGGTTTTTCAAATCTATTCTAACATGGAAAGAAACCCATGAGCAGGTCTCAGAACTCAAGCATAAAAAGGTAAAGGAAGTATAACCTAACAAAGGCAGAACTACAAACTACAACCTACCTTTCAACCATCATCTTGAAGCACCAACAGGTCACTGATGTCAATTTTCTTATATAGTTACTTTTTTGTCATAAAAAAAAACAACAAAGGCCAATTATAACCCTCACTCAGTTTCTGAGTAGTAATTTTTTTTCAGTTTTTACAATGAATTAAATTATATCATTATTCAAAACAAAGGCATATTTTCCCTGAGAAGTTTTATGCAACTTTAAGATTATGTGATTATCTTAATTAGGAGATTGTTTTTAATTGGTATAATTGTAACCCAATAAAAGCTTAATGAATTATCAAAACAATTTATGCCTACATGTTTCTTTGATTAATTACATCTCAGAAAAATCTCTTGTCATTAAAAATCTCCTCACAAATGTTTAGCTTAGAGAATTCATTGACAAACCATTCACCTTTTAAAAAAGATTTTTTAAACTATGTATATACATTGTGTATGCACACCTGTGGGTATGTGCACATGAGTACTGTAACCACAGGAACCAGGAGGGGGCATTGTATCTCTAGATGTGTATATTAGAAGCCAAACTTGTGTCCTCTGCAAGAGAGGTATGCACTCCTAACCAACGAGATATCTCTACTTTCTCTTTGACAGGGGAGCTTATGAAAATTGTGAGCATGCTTAATAAAGGAATGGCATACCTGTACCTCATGGGAAAGATGAGAAGGAAAAGGATCAGTTTCTCTCTCTCCTCCAGGACTAAATCTGAACTGTAACAATTTGTTTTTAATTCTGACAATGTTAACAAACCCGACATTCAGGTACAACCCAGGAATAATTGATTTTTGGTAAAAAAAAATGTTATTTTTTACCCCATCTCTATTGCTCCATCATACTTGACAGGAAACACTGAGAAATGCTATTCCTAATGCTCTGACACATCTTAGAGATCATCATCAGACTAAATCATTCTGTATCTCCTACTTGTGGATGTGCCCTCTCTCCACCACTGCAGTTATGGGTCCACACTCTACACTCTGACCAACACTTCCTACTGTCTCCTACCCACACTAGTTCTTTAATAAATTTATTTTAGCTTAACTACCATATTATAGCTTTATTTGTTTATGTATTCACAGAGTGGACATATTAAAGCACGTTCATAATTAAATAATGCCTCTTTCCATTTCATTCCAGAATTGTTTTTGATGTTTTCCTTTTTTTCATCAGGTTTCTAGATTTTTATCAGGTTTCCTGATATTATATGCTTTTTGGATCAATGACTTTCACTTCCGCAGTTGGGAGTTTTTGAAGTGTAAGCAGAGTTCTGTTTTATGGTGCTTGACAGCCAAATGGTAGCACTGAGTGAGACAGCTCACTGGGAGAAGTGTGCTCGCCCATCCCGCAGGAAGCACTTACACATGATTGTATGCTCTGACAAAAAGCCCCAATTTCCATCTTATCATTTGTTCTATAATTATAATCAGGAAATATGTTTCTCTTTCCCATCATGAATATCCCCAAGGTATTGTGACGTGATGCTTCTCAGCTCTAGTCGCATAACTGGATTAGGACAAATGGTGTTTATGAGTGTCTATTAAGAGCCAGTTCACAATGACATAAAAGACCCTCTGTAACTGGCAAGGGCACATTCTTGAAGTCAGTCTGCCATGTTTAAAGTATTTTTTTTTAATCAATAGTTTATAGAACTGATGAATTCTCAAAACTAATTTTTGGTCTTTGTATCTTTTTTATTCTAACTTGCACTTCTTTTTTTTTTAATTTGATTTAAAAATAACCAGTCATTACTTGAGAGTTACCACACAGTTTATTAATGAAGTCAGTGTCCTTGGGTTATCTAGGTCACCACGCTTCTTATTTCTGGCTGGTGAGGTTGAAGTAAGCTTTGCATACAGGAGTCCTGCACATCGGATCTTGCTCTTAAACCTCTTCTGTAGACATCTGATAGACTCACTTTTCCTTGCTGACCAAACTGTTTTTATATCTGGCCTAAATCTGCCTGACAGTAGGTACACTTCCTACCTCTGTAGCCCCGGAAACAAGGACAGCTATGAGACATGATACCACATAGCCATAAGCCATTCCTCAGAATGAGCTGAATAGGCTACTCATTTCAATAAACACCCAACACATACAGTTATCCAGGCACAGATCTCAAGTCTTAGCTTTACAGTAGTTGATGGGCTTGAAAAATAAATGGGATATGACCTATCGGTATGGACCTATCTGAGGCGAGTGTCCTGGATAAGACCTTAATTCTCCTGCTATAGTTTAAAATCTACTATTTTTGCTAGAGTTATTGAGTCCCTCCATGTCTTAAGTGTAATGGGGACGTAGAAACAGTTAAAAGATTATTCATGGCACAATTAGATATGATTCTAAAGCTTTTCAGCTTTGCTCAGTATCTGCTCGTAATATTGAACAATGACAGAATTCCAAGATTATCTTCATTTCTTCCCAATTTTAAAAGAATGTTAAAGAAACCCAAGAGATAATAGAATTTTCTGTTTTTCTGCGGTTTCATCTGTCAAAGCAGTAAATGCTCCCAGTTTAAGTTTTTGGTTGAAAATGTAGACAAATTGTAACTAAACAAACATAAGTTGGTTTTATATTCTGCCTATTACAAGAAATATTCTGAATTTATTATTTTAAAAATAAGTATTTTATACATCTTAATTTGGAAAGAAATGGGCTCATTTCATGGAAAGCACAACTAGAGTATGTTATACTCAATTAAGTACACTAGAACATGGTACAATTAGTGTAAGCATCTTTCTATAGGCTCTAACGGCACAGACATGATGGTTGTTACCTCGTTGATCATGGCTCTGTATATGGAGCAGGTTATTAAAAAGCACGAGTTGAATTAATATATGAACCAATAATGCAAATGGACTAACCAAAACCAAATAGCATATTTGATGAATATGAGCCCATAAAGATGTACGTCAGAGATCTTAAGTTAGACCCTAACTGCTAGGCTTCTCAGTCTACCTCATACTCTAGACAACATGATGCTTCTCACAGACTGCTCCTAGCCAAGGACTAGAAACAGCATGCATTCTAATTCCTCACAATAATGGGACTTCTCTGATTTGACTCAAGAGTTCCCAAAAGACTCTGGACGGCAAGTCTTTCTTAGACTGTATGGTGGTGGAACAGACTTTGATTTCAACCCCAGTACTTCCATCTGTAATGATACTTTCATAACTCAGCCAACTCCCTTTGTGTTTGTATGACTCAGCCAACCCTCCCATGTTTTCTCTTGCAGTGCTCTCTAAATAAAATGCCCGTCTTACTCTCTTCTTGGCAACTGTTTCTCAAAAGACCTCTAGTTAAACAACACATAACGTCAAAAAGTGAGCAATACTCTGGAAAACTAATATCTTCGCAAGCCAGTTTGTTAATCTATTTTGTGATAACATAATATACTATAATAGAATAGACTAATTTACACTCTAATATTTTATAATGAATTCATATGCCATGCAAAGTTTGACTACAAGTTGCTAATTGCCTTTGAATTACAAATGATTTGTCCTCTATCTAGATCCATACCTAAGGTACATGCTAAATAAATTACTACTTCTACTTCTGGGAGCATACATTGATTTAAATTATAAAGTTCATTGCTCAACTTGGATTTTAATCATAATTTTTCAACATGAATGATATACATTTGAGTAACATGCAATTTAAATAAAAACATTAACATCCTTAATTCCATATGACTATCCTATATTCATATTAAAAAGGAAATATCATTGTACAGTTTTGTTAAGACAATCCTCTTCACAGGATGCATCTGAATGTCTGAATTATTTCATATTTAACATATGTCTACTCTCAAAAATATTTTATCAGAAACCCTGGCATTAAATTTAAAGACAAAATATGATGTCAATATTGTTCATAACTTTGAAAGTTGGTCATATGTTCTGACTCTTGCATATGTGCCTCATTTCATAATCTACTAGACATAAAAGCTCTTGAAATTGAAAGTTTTTTATTCATTTGATCATTTTTATTAGTTTATACTATTGTTTGGGGAATACCATGCACAGAAAACCTTCTTAATATGTCTTGTTGATAACAAGAATGTGATATTGGTTTATGTTTCCTCTCATAGACAGAATAGATTCTAATAATAATACAGTCTGAAAGAAGGGCACACTTTTACACTTTGTAATTTTGACCTTTAGTTGTATGAATAAAAGTATCCATGTACACCTAGGCTTAGTGGAAGACTTCTTCTGAGTTTTTCTATGAACAGATTTTCAACAAACTGCCCACAGCTCAGGGCATGGCTCCATCTGACACCCCCTGTGCCTCATCCTGGCTTTGTCTTGTGGTGTCATTGTTCCCCTTCTATTTGCCCCATAGCACAGAGTCACAAAGTCACAGAGAAGAATTACCTCCACTGCTAAAATTAGCTCCAGTTGGATTATTGATGTGATATTGTTGTTGTTGACTTGGTCTCATAGTGAAAATGTAGACCTAGTTAGAATTGTATTTAAAATTGACTTTAACCATAAATTTTATTAACCTGCCTCATTCCTCATTTACATATTTATGGAATATCCTCATGCAGAAGATGGCATGCAACATTTGCCTTTCTGTGTCTGGCTAACTTTCCTTAACCTGATGACCTCTAGTTCTATCTATTTTGCCGCAAATAACAGGATTTCATTCTTTCTCAAATCCCCGTTGGCTTTCTGGGCAGTGCCGTTGCTATGAATGGAATAAAACACTGTTGTTATGAAAAGAAATGATCTGAACAGCACCTTTTTTTATTCATCCAAACCTACATCACCAATTCACAAAGGCCAACACACTCACCTCCACGCCAGCCTGAAATGATAGAAACAGTTCCCAGAAGTCGGCAGAGAGATTTCTCAATGTCAAGTTGGGAAAATGTATTCTGTTTTTAACTGAGGGCCTAACTAGTGTTTTGGTTTTGTTTCTTTTAGGCTTTTTAAAAAGCTTTCCCCATTGGAAAGAGTTTATTGGAAAGAAAAGAATTAATTCACACTGAATTCAAAAAGGCCAAAGAAATGCAAGAGTGGTAAATGGGGACGGGTTGCATGTGATGTCCACATGTTTAGTAAGTTGCATCTCCAAGAGCAGCAGGCAGTGTTTTGACTTGGGAGACAGAGTTCACATGGTTTTGCTTACTCATGTTTAAAAGTTTTAACATATAAACTAGACTTTCTCTCTGTATCTAAAGATTGCTAGTAAATACTTTAGTATTGACATAGCTTGATGCATTTAAACAGGTCTTTAAATCTGGGGTGGTGATAGATGATCAACTCACAACATTGGCTTCAAGTAGGAATGCCCATAGTTCAGCAAGATAGGTTCCACCATCTCAGCTGTAAGTCTGCACTAGCTGGATGGTGTGTGCTGTAAAAACACTGAGTAAACCCTGATGTGGTCATCTTAAGCAACTTCTCGTATTCCTGCTTTTCTGTATTAGTTTCCAGAGTGGCCATAGAAGCTGTCCTGCTAACTTTGTATTAAATTTGATTATTTTTGAGATTATAACATAGTTACATTCTTCCCTTTCTCTTTCTCCTTCCAAAGCCTCCTGTATTTCCTTTCCTGTTTTCCTTCTAATTCATTATTCTGTGTGTGTATGTGTGTGTGTGTGTATACATCTATTTAGACATATACTCGTGCAATAACAATTAATGAAAAAGAGATCATAAATTTAAAGAACAGAAACATATATATGAATACATATATGTATAGAAATATATGTGTGTGTGTGTGTATAAATATAAATATAACCCACTCTGCCCATAAAATGCTACTTGTATATATTTCAGAGCTGACTGTTTGGCACTGGACAATCAACTGGTGTGTTTGTCCAGGGGAAGACCTCTCTCAGCTTTCCTTGGTTTCCTGTAGTGATTTGTGGATTCCTCCCTACCCACCCTGATGTACATATAGGTGTCATCCTTGTTCAACTTTGATTTTTTTTTTTTTAGACAGATTCTTCCTGTGCATACCAGACTGTCTGCTAATGGCCTCAGCTTCCCAAATGCCACTATCACATTTTATGCCACCAACTCAACCACTCATTGCTTTATGCACTTACATTTTATTTATTATGAAACTAATAAGTGTTCACACCCACAGGTTCAAAGGCAGATGGTTTCATCTTCTAACTACACATCCGATTTAGGATTGAGTCCATCCTAAAGCTTCAAGGTAAAATAGAATCACCATCTCATATCCAATATGCCGGACTCTGTGTTCCTCAGAGTAAATGATATGTCAACATTAAGTAGTTAGATATATGATATAATTATATAGTATGTATAATTAACTCTGTGAGGCTCACTCTGAATTTTTCATTATGTTTCCAAATAATTAAGTTGTGTTGAGGATACATACATATATATATATATATATATATATATATATATATAATGGCCGTTGAGATTTAAGATAGTTTTGCTGCTTGGAGCGCAGGAGCACATAATTTGGGTGCTCATCACACTACCTGAAAGCCTATAAATATTTATAAAGCTAGCTATTAACCTTCTCCAGGGCCAATATTTTGATCATTCACCCATGGGTTTAATCAAACATTCTCAGGATTTTAAGATGATGTACAGGGAACATAAGGAATGATTAATCCAGGTACAAATACATGACAAGGTCAAAAGATAAAAGATTACATTGGACAAAAGACTCTAGGTTGCTACCAAATATTGGATAGGAATGAAATTCAGACTATAAAAGCCCCCTTCTATAAAAGAATGTGACATATTAGTACTCAGTTATTCATTTATACCTGAAAATAAAAGCTTTTACATTGATTTCTCAGGTTTCAACATAGTCCTTGATGGTAACTGCATTTTCATTATGATTTTTTTTAGAGGCAGAATATATTTATTTTAATGTGATTGCTAATGGAAACGGGTAAGAATTATAAGGCATTAAGGTGTGTCTATGTAAGAGTATCTGTAAATACACCACACAACGGGTAAAACACGGCACAAAGCACAGCCAAAATCATGTTCCCCCAATGGAATTGCTTTCATTTCCTCTACACCTCATTCCAGTTTCACCCTTCAGTGGAGGTCTGTCTATTTTTCAAACATACCCATTACTTTCTCTGCTGCTATGGTCAGATGTTTGGTGAGAACTCAAGAGAGGAAGTGTTACCTTGGCTTGTAAGCAGAGCAATAAAAACCACCGTGGAGAGGAAAAAGACATGACGGTAGGTGGTGTGATGGTGGCTGGAGTAGGCAGATACACAGGACACCTACTTCTGTCCTATCTTAGTAGAACAGGAAGAAGAGAGGAACAGGAAGTGGAGTTGGGCGATAAAGTCTCAAATCTACCCCCCAGTGATAAGCAGCATCTTTCAAGACTCCACGTTCTAAAGGTTATAGCAACACCACTGGCTGGGGATCACTAACAAATGAGCCTGAAGGGACATGGGGCATTCAAACAGCAGCAGCTGACTGATATACTCATTGCTACTCCTACCTTGGTATCTTTGATGCAGGAAAATTATATCATGTTTCATTATTGTCTTAGTTTAGGTTGCCATCACTGCAGTGACATGCCGTGACCAAAAGCAGCTTGGGGAGGAAACAATTTATTTCACTCACAGCTCCATATGACAGTTCATCATCAGAAGCAGTTAAGGTAGGAAGTCAAGCAGGACAGAAACCTGGAGGCAGGAGCTCAGCCTGCTTTCTTATAGAGCTCAGGACCACTAGCCTAGGGACAGCACCACCCACAATGGTCTGAGATCTTCCTTATTCACCATTAATTACCCAAGAGGCTTGATGATGGCCCCATCTTATGGGTGAATTTTCTTAATTGAGGTTCCCTCCTCTCAGATGACTTTAGCTTGTGTCAAGTTGACATGAGACTCTCTAGCACAATGATGGTGGCAGAGCCATGGCAGAGATCAGTGCTGTCTGTTCCCAGTCAAAGGAAGTCACCATTACTCATAGAGACCTCCCCAACTAAAATAAGGCAAGATGTTCCTTTTGACATGATAAAGTGGGAGCATGTGTGTGTGTGTATGTGTGTGTGTGTGTGTGTGTGTGTGTGTGTGTGTGTTCTGATTCATGCTTATACATTATGGCCAGGAAAAAGATTCTTTCTTTTACTTACCTAGCATTCTGCCCAGTACCAACGATTTCACTGCACTGAATTCTGTTCCTGATGACAAGTAGGTTTGCCTCCTTGAGTTGTCATCAATCTACAAAATTATTATGTGAAATAGAGCCATCCAAATAACCATTGTTTTGTGGCAAAAAAAAGAGGAAGCAAAGAAAGAAAAAAAGAAGAAATTGTTATTATGGTTGTATGATGATTCGAGGAAGTGAAATTTGAAAACCATTTCAAAATCTGACACTTTTTAATCTATGCTCAGATACCCATTCATGTTGCCATTTTTCCCTTTGGTGTTTGACCCATCTCCACTGCAGAAGAACCCCAAATTTGGTAAAACCAACAAAAAGACATGTTTTTTTTTTTTTTTTTTTTTTTTTTTACTTCAATGATTTTTCTTAACTTGGGATTTTTACTGGAGTTATGCAGCTAAGAAATTTTCTTCTATGTAGAGCTGAAACATTAGTGGCTTTCTGCAAAAGCTGCTAAGGTGAATAATCCCATTCTTCAGTGAATCACATCCTGTCTTCAAACTTATCTGATATTTCAGTCATTATTTTCCGTTGTAGAATGATTGCTGCATTTATATCCATCTGAAGTAAGTGGGCTTCCTTAGAGGGCAGATTGTCTTACCAGTAGGTCTTTGAGAAACTAGACATTGTTTCCTTTCTGAGCGACATTAAGCATCAGCTATTAATAATACCTCAGAAAGGTTTGCCAAAACCACAGAGAGGGAGTAGGAGAACACCTGACCACATCTGATCACTTTTATCTGTGGTCTATTGAATACTACTGGAAGATGTCCTTACTACTGCGATTCATGGTTAATTTCCTGCTCTAGGTGCCCATGGCAGGGTGTTATTTGACCTTTGGATAAGGTTATTTATTACCTCCACAAAGACCATGCCTTCTTCTCTGTTGATCTTTACATGGTGAAGCTGCCCATCTGCCACACTCTTAAAGTCAAAGCTGACAACATCAGGTTCATGATACTTATTTAGCTTGTATCTTATCTGCAAGCTTCCTAAAGTAGAAAAGAAGTTATATTTTTTTAGTAAGAATTGAATGTTAAAACCACTTATAAAAAAAACAAACCTCTAATCCTTTCACATTTTAATATATTCACTTCCAGAGAATGATTCACCAACACTCATTTGGGTGTGTTTCCTAAACCTCACCTCTGAAAGTCAGTTTCTTAGTGAAATTACAATAGTTTCTAAATCAAGAGTAGACCTATGGCTCATGAACTGACTCCTGAAAAATCTTCAACTTGATTCATACAGGTCAACTCTGATGTTATTATGTACAGATCATAACACCACTATCCATGGAAAAGAAATGCATCAGGAGGTATTGGTACAATGCCATATATTGTTAGATGTCACTACAGCATTCTTTTTACATAACTCCATTAAAAAAATTATCCTTCTTACACCCTGAAAAGACAAATGAGGGATGGAACTATGAGCAAATGTAGTGGACACAAGAACAGAGTTGTTTCCAGGGGACCAGGAATGTAGACTTTGAAAATAAATTAAAGTGAAATGAAAGAGTTTTAGCTGAATTTAGTATTCAAATGAATAGTATTCAACTGCCTTCAGAGATTTCAATTAATTTGTTTGGCAGAACTCCTCCTGAATTAACAACAACGAAACCCTCAATGTATAGATAAACTTTGAGCTTGAAGCTGACACAGAGGGCACACAAAATTACTCCTACGGTGGCAGTTGGTGCTCTTGGGCCATTTGATTTAAGCGAGCCAACAAAGTTGGATATTTGTATGCCAGTCTATTTTCCTCACCTGGAGGATTTATTTCTAAAATATTCATCTTTCATCCACACATGAGACAGAGAAAAACAGTAGTAAGCATTTTCCAGTGACAAGATTTCTGTAGCAAACACATTTTTGTAAGCCACATACCGTTACCCTGCATGAATACAGCAACAGTTCTTATGCCTACATTATTGTCTGTGAGGCCCAACAGGTCACCTCCTGGATATTTTTATGCATAATACTGGTCCATTAACACTCCTCGAATACATTTTAGCTTTGATTAGAAGAAATGTGTGTCACACACGAGGAGACATTTTATTTTAAAGCAGAATACCCAAGCTGCATCAATATTCATACAAAACACTTAAGAACTCCTGGCAGAAATAAAATATAAGTGTCTAGAGACATGGCTCAGCAGTTAAGTAGGCACACTGCTCTGTGGCAGAGGAGCGCCACTCCAAGAACCCAGGTCAGGCAGCTCATAACCTATTGTAACTCCACTCCAGCTGCAGGGAATTCAATGCAATGCCTCTAACCATCACTGATGGCACCTGCATCCTGCGTGTACATGCATACACAGACATAATTTAAAATTATGAAAACATAAAACAAATAATACAGACATGTACTCTGGTCTTGTGTCAACTTGACACAAGCTGGCGTTATTAAAGAGAAAGAAGCCTCAGCTGAGGAAATGCCTCCTTGAAATCCAGCTGTAAGGCATTTTCTCAACTAGTGATCAAGGGGGGAGGGCCCAGTCCACTGTGGGTGGTGCCATCCCTGGGCTGGTAGACCTGGGTTCTGTAAGAAAGCAGGCTGAGCAAGCCAGGAGAAGCAAGCCAGTAAGTAACATCCTTCCATGGCCTCTGCATCAGCTCCTGCTTCCTGACCTGCTTGTGTTCCAGTCCTGACTTCCTTTTATGATGAACAGCAATGTGGAAGTGTAAGCTGAATAAACCCTTCCTCCCCAACTTGCTTCTTGGTCATGATGTTTTGTGCAGGAACAGAAACCCTGACTAAGACAAGAAACAAACTGAAATTTACATTACCAATATAAAGTTGCCAAAACTATAAAGACATAAACCCCATCTTATGTACTTAAAGAATCCTTTTGGATTAATCTATGGGATCATACTCAAAATCAAAATGAAGATAAAACCTAGACATACATGTTTTTCCTCTGTAATTCTAGATTAGAGGCAAACATCCCAGAAGGAGATGTGCTCTACTGTGCCAGTGTCCAAACTCAATTATTTTCCCTCATTTCAAAACACACTCACCATTTTTGGCAATGATAATGGAGAGATACTCTTTATAAAAGGAACTCATATAAAGTAGCAAGCTTGGTGCCCGTGTAGTTCGGAAGCTAAATTTGATCATCTCTCTGCTCAACTTCATGTCACCATGAAATGAAGCCGCATGGGAGCTGGAGTTCTTACTTAAAGAGTAATTTTCTTGAAAGTTGTAAATCACAGAGGACCCAGATCCAAAATATGCAGAAATCTCTGAAATGATACACAGATTGTCTGTTAAATTTTCTTAAGTGCAAGGATCTTGTCTAAGTGACATTAGTTGATATCTCATTGCTATAGAATGAAGTGTACAGCTAGAAGACACAGTCCCAGAGAAATATACGACAGTGCATTTAGAGATGGCCTTTATATTAGAATGACATCTCATTCACTAGTGTTGACTCATCTGAATTATATGTAAGCCAGACTTCTTGTCTTCCACCCCACAAAACATTCACTTTCTTACTCAAATTCTAACTCCCATCTATTATTTTATAACTAAGGCACAGACATCTTCTTGTAATAGAAAAGGGGGGGAGAACATGTTTGTTACTTTTCCATTTCAGTATCAATAAGTATAGATATCTTTATATTATGTTAATTTTTCATACTTGTCTTAAAAAGAATAATGTGAGAGGGGTATGTGCTTAGCAGTTGTTTTTTTTTCCCATTTCATTATCAATAAGCATATATGCCTTTATTTTATATTTGTTGTAAAGAAAGCTAAGTATAGCATTCACGTGAGAGGGGAATGTGGTTAGCAGGGATGGAGTCAGTTTGCAATAATTTAACAAGTGTAACATTTTATCTACAGGAAATTAATATTTCAAATTTACACACATGTGCCAGCAAATATATGTGTGTAAGAGGAAAAATTGGTTTTGAAACCCTGAAATTATTTCTCTGCTACTCGAAGCATCTGGATGTTGATTTGTCTTATGAATATTGTTTACTCATCCTAAAGCAACATTTCTGGTCTAATGTCATTTTCGGAATTTTTAATACAGTTATGTTCGTTGTAATTTAATTCTCATACACACTATAGTGTGTGTGTGTGTGTGTGTGTGTGTGTGTGTGTGTGTGTTTGTGTGTTAACAGAATTTCTTGATTTATTCAGAAAGAACTGGAAAGTTCAGTTAGGAAAAGAAGGAAACTCAACCTGAAGAAGAAAGGTTTTTATTCACACTTTACACCAAAAATGTCTCCCAGAATATTACCAGTGGTATCCGGTTATTATCACAATTGATTTTGAAATCACAGCTTATTCTTGATGAAAAGGGGATGACCCAAAATGTGCAGGTGTTGCTAGATTTTCATTAACTAAGGCATACTGCTTTTTCTGCAAAGTTGCTTTGATTTGGAGCCAAGTTCTTTTAGCTTCCTTCAAGGGAAGATTAAGAAGCCCATAGGCACTTCAAGAAAGTTAACGGATTTAAATTAATTGGATGTTGGTTTTCTTCTATGAACATTTATGAAAGTACAATACATGTCTGTATATTCAGAGAAGGCTACCTGAAACAATCACTACTACACTGTACTCTTTTCCTTTTCTGGATTGGTGATTGAGAGAAATGACCAAATAATTACTCTGCTGCTTTAATTCTCTAGCACATACTCATTTACTTCCCGCCAAACATCACGTCACTGTTTTCTTGTGCATCAGTATTTAGTAGAAAATATTAGTTGGGCTGACACAAAAGTACATACATTTTTCTTTTCTGTAGCCCTTTGCAGTGCTGAACATGCTCAACAAAAACAACAATATACCCTGGAATTATTCTTTTTAAACCAAGGACTGCCCCATAGGACAGGTTGTTGACAGCTCTATTCTTTAAACACATTAGTAGGAGACAGAGTAAAAGTAGATTGATGGCTCTCACTGAAGACACCTAAAGGCTACTATTTGTGCCTATGCAGCAAAAGACAAGCGTTTTTCCTGAATTGAGTTCAAAGACCCAAGAATTAAAATATGATTGGCATGCAATAACCACTTTTCAAGAGCATATTTAAAATGTAGATACCTTTGATTCAAACAGCTACAAAACACACATGTGCACACACACACACACACACACATGTGCACACACGCCTTAACATGCTGTCACTTGCACTTGTGCATGCAAACACATGAAAGACCTGCCAAGTGTCTTATTCAAGGTATCCAGGTTCTAGTCACACCTACCTTTAGAGCAGAATGGTCCTGCATAGGCAGAGGAAGAACAATCACAGAAGAAGCCACTGGGCTTTTCCCTGCACTTCCCACCATGGCGACACAGCTTTCCATAGCTCCCACAGTGTCCTCTGCATCCTGGCTGCACTCCAGGAGTCACTGTGGCTCTTTCTTCCAGATCCAGGGTCATCCCATTCAACTGCAGGGACCGGATGCATCCTAGGAAGCCTCTCTGTCGGGTAGCAGTCCCACCTGCAAAGAAATTACTGCAGATGCAAACATGTTCCTCTGTGTCATTCAGGACTTAAAGATGAAGCAAAGCCAGGAAGAGGAAGCCTTGCTACCTAATAATCTTAGGGCACTGAGCAGTACAATGAGAGCAGTTGGAAGCTGTAAAACAAAACTACTGAAGAACATTATCTCAGAAACGCACATCACACATTCTACTCTGATTGGCTTCTTTTTCCCTCTTTGCTGCTGGGGTCCTATCTAGGTCCTCACAAATATCACAAAAGTTCTCTGTGGTGAGCCATGCCTAACCTTACACATTGATTTTCTGAAACTTTGAGTAAGCTCTATGTTGGGGAGGCTGTCTTTCCTCATCTCTATATTCCAAAGAACAAAATTAAGACCTTGCTTCATCTTCATTCCAAATAACATGTTATTGTTATGTACTTTTACTTTTACTTTTTTGTTGTTTTATTTTCTTTTTTGTAATTTTATATACATGCGTGTGTACATACAAATACATACATATATATACATATATGGGTAAACATAAATATATTTAAAATATTGATCATCAATTAGTCTAATAGTTTTAATTTGACAAATATTTCTAAGAAATAAATTCATTCACAGGGATACGTTTTTATTTATTATCCGCAAAAATATGAATATTGAGTATTGTCCTATACTCTTCAGTACATTTTTCCTTTTCCTAAAAGTTGACCTAATATTCATTGTTTTATATTGGGACAAATTGTAACAGGACTAGGAAAATATATTGATGAAGAAATGATGGTACAAGTGTGATACCCACCTTGATGGTAATCAAAAGCTCTCTAGCCAACAACCTGAGGCTGAGAAGAAAATAGGTCTTAAAAGAGAGCACACTACTATTACGTCACTAGACTACCATAGTTCCTAATTCCTAATTGCATTCTAAAATGTATATTTATACCCACAGAGAGGTGTAGATCTTACCCTATATCAAAAGAGCTTCTCTATACCAAATGAAGAGTATTATAGAAAACCACAGCAGGTCACAACGCAGAAATAATCAGATTGCCAGAGCCCCAGCCTCATTCAATGAATCTAAAACACAACTCTTCCATGGAAGACTTAGATACCATCATAGAGCAGAGAGATGAATGCCAGAAGACCAGGAAGTCTATATGATTGTGTTTTCTAGAATTGACAGAGAAGTTACAACTATAGAACCTTAACAATATGGCTGTCCAATAAGACCTGAACATTGGCATTATCAATAGATGTGCTAGTGTGGAATGGGGAAACCTCAAGGGGTCCTACCCCTAGACAAAGTACTAGAAACAACTAATGTCTGCTGGAAGAATGAGAATTATCTTCTCCTAGAGCAGGTTCATATCATCCTCTTCTAAGTCACATACAATAACCTAAATTTAACTGTAATTGAATAGATACTCACTGTTCTCAGAGATTCAACATTATTTAATCCAGATGAAAAAACACAAAATCCCTACTACCTACTAGGTCTTTATTATCTATGGGCTTTACATTGTTCCAATTTATTCATATGCATCCTTTTATCTAAATACATATCAAACAGGCCACTTAAGTCATTGCTGTATACCACATAGAAAAATGATTGACACATCACAACTGGGCAATAATCAGTAGCTACTGTATCCACCCATCCATTCACCCATTCGATCACATAATGTCGGAATGGGAGATGGGAACTCCTCCAGAGTTGAGGAGGGCCATATTTTGTCTCATAAGGATGTTTAGGTCACTGAAATAAAATTAAAAAAAAAAGAGTGCTAAGTCAAAGAACATTTTTAAAATAATACTTGTAGATGGGAGATCATTAAGAATGAAATGGTGAGATTGTTTAGCTTCAAGAGCATCAACACTGCTGAAAACTCAAATTTATAGGTGCAACAACCTCTGTCGAAATTGTTCTGTCCAAAATTTAAATATACACATTCAATTGTCATTTTATACCGTGGGTGAAGGACACAAAGGGCTTCAGATGGTACCCCATAACTATCCTCTATAAATTCAGCACAATAGGTTGTGGTGTAGACTCTAATACTCCATTTTGAATATTACCAAGTCTTCTGGACTGAGATATACAGAGTAGATAAGATGTATTTGAGAGGATGCTTCCAGAAAGTAGGAATCAAGGAGAAATAGTCTCCCTGAATGTAGGTATCACAATACATAGATAAAGGGACTATATGGCATAGAAAAGGGGAAGAGAGAGAGACATTGTGATTTCTCTCTCACTCTCTTTCATGTGTGTGTGTGTGTGTGTGTGTGTGTGTGTGTGTGTGTTCTATATTTAGTGTTGAGCCTAGAGCTCCTTAGTTGTTATTTATGCTATTAGAAAAACTGAAGAGTATACATATATTCACAAAACAAGAAGACTTTGACTATTTCCATGTTGAGTTTTGTTTTGCATGTACTTTACGCTTATTGCAACTAGTACGTTTTCAATGCATACTGTCAAGCCCTTGAAAAAAATCAAGTACTGACTAAAAAACATATTCACATGGTTTTATGTAAAATTTATTTTAATGTCTGAAAAAACAGTACTGACAAAAATGTATAATTTTAAGCAAAAAATGTTTAACATCTTTACATGTATCTTTGTTTTGCAAAATAAAGTCCTTTAAAAAAAAAAAAAAGAAAAAGAAAAACTGAAGAGACCCGTGGCATACTTTTGGGTATAGCAAAGAAGGAGTTGATTTGATCTAGAACTATAGAACAGCTAAGAATCTTAATTCCTCCTACATTTGAACAATCTGTCATTCTCTCTACTGCCTGTGTTGTCAGGACAACTTCCTTCTTTCCACATCAAGTTGCTACTCGCCTTGGCTCCATATTTGCTTAGCAACCTTACCTGGTAACTTAACTCAATGAGTACCTGAGACTCAATATCTTGCCTGACAATTATTCTGGGATCCTTAATAGTATGGAGTTTTCTTCCCAGTAAAAGGAAGCCTACTACTATGGTTCGCCCTGGGCAATGGGGATCATTTGGAGAAGCTAGAGCTGCATCTTGGCTGTTCTTCAATCGCTTTCTGTTACAATACATAAAACTATGGCATATATGACTAAAAGCATAGAGTAAATAGTAAATTGCATTGTTACATATCTGTTGCTCTGAAATATAACATCACTGTAATTCAGGGGTTGGTCCATTTCTGATAGCATAAACAATAACTATGAAACTCTAGGTTCAACAACTAAATATAGTCCATTTTACTTATTCTAATTCATCCTTGTTTAATTTTCATGTTAGAGACATATAGAAGTTCATGGGTATAATGAAGAAATAACAGTATACACACATTTAGTTTGAAACATAGGTGGTCAGCATCCCAAGGCAGCCTTTTTTCTCCTACTTCAGAATTTGATCTAAGAGAAAAGCAGTTCCATTTCTTTCATGACTCAAGTCATCTTTAGTTTGAACTGTATTTAAATTCTCTATGTTTTATTGAGAAACTCTCTGTGGGGTCCTGTATCTGATACTAGAAATATGAGAAGCTGTACTTGGTCATGTCCTCAAAGAGCTAGTCATTTCTTAATATAACCATTCATGGTTACTACCTGACACTAATGTAAATGTATAAATGAATAATAAAAGAATACTAGAGGGTAGAGAAAGTAACAGAAAATATAACTATATACACATATATGTATCTGTGTATATGTGTGTGTGCATGAAATACAATCTTAAATATTGTTGTAGTGATGAGCATCTACCTTCAAACCTAGAATTTCTTTATTCCATACTTTCAGAGAGTTTGTTTTTCTAATAAAATTATTTTAATGCCACCTTTATTGAAAACATAATATCTAATTATACATAGTCATATTGTACATGTTAGAGGATTTGTAACTATACCACTGGGTTTCCAGTCAGTCACTTTAGTTTGGACAGAATTCTTCTGAGAAACACGTCTCATGTAAATAGGATTGTACTTGAAAGCTTAATTAAAGATTGCAGTGCATTTCCAGGGTTAGAGTATGTCCAATTAAAATGAGTTGCAGTTTGATTAATTGATTCTGGATGTTTCTGCTGAGCTATTTTGTTGGAAACTATCTTCCAATTAATTTTCTATCAATTTACTTGCCATGCTGGATCAGACATAATGAATTCCGGAACCTCACAAAACACCAAGTATCTTGTGAGGCGAATGCCTAACCTTTCCATGTGACTGAATCTAACTGGATCCATCCAAACCTATGACAATACTGAGGTCTCATACCTAAATACCTGGCTGGGTGCTGAATAGGAAATGACTTGGGAAGACCTGTTGATTTTATCCTTCCAACACATTGCATTCATTACTCTCAAGAAATTCTTCTAAATGACAAGTGTTATTGTCACAGAATTGGAGCTGACTGTGACTATTTCCCATTCCTTGGTGTCAGGAAGACCTTTGAGATTACATTTTGAATTTTTTTTTAAACAAGCTATTTATGTCTCCTTGAATAAGATTGCGGGCTGGTGGAAAACAACTTCTTTATTGCCCCGGCAGCTTTAGAGAATGAAAGAGATCGTAATTGTTATTCTTACCTTTAAATTCAAGGCTATAGAAAGATAGACTCATTCTGACCTTAAAACCATGGTAGAGAAAGACAGAACAAGTCCCAAGCACAAGATAGCAAAAGGAAGAAATTGACAGGGCATCCAGGTCTGGCCTAGGACCATGCCAGGAAATTAGAAGTGCTTGGGAGCCAGAACCTCCTCCTAACAAGGATCCTAGGGAAGACAGCCTTTCGGAAGTAGTAATGTGAGCTGCAGAAATCAGGCCACACTAGCAACTTGTCTTTAATTATGCTAAGCAGTGATCTTAATTGTGTAGAGTCCCAGGAGCATGGGAAGGGAAAGAGCCATTGTCCTTCCTGTTCAAAGAATTACTGTGGTTCAAAAAAGCTGCTTTTATAAGAAAGATGGTCACAGGCAGAATGTTCAGTCTTCCCTGAACCAAACCCAAGCGATGGAAACATGGGCCTGTGGCTATAGCCCTAGGAAAGAGCAGAAACCTTTGTGTCTTTGGTCTGTGGGAGCTACTCCTTGACTCTCTGATTTGAACATAATGAAGTATGGTTTAAAGAAATTGGCTGTTGTCAGAATCAGGCACACAGTTATGTGATCTATTTGTCAGATTTTGTGTTCAGACAAGAGTCATTAGGATCTTCCCACCGAGCACAGGAAGCTCTCTACTCAGAGGTTTTTCAGGCAGATCATGGAAAAGATAACTCAAGGGAAAAAAATACTTGCAACAAATGATATAAATACATGAAGGAAATATAACCTTTGCTTTAGTAAATTTGTAATGAGGAAACAGTTATCAAAGAAAATTAGGCTGAAATGAAAATTATTTCAATAAGGTTATTTGATACTCTCTTACCATGACTATATTTTAGTATATCAAAAAGAAATATTAAGAATATATTATAATTAAAAATTACATTTTTCTAGGTACTTTTAACAATGTGGAAAGATGAATATATAAAACCAAAAGATATTTGTGATAAATTTGTACAACAAAGACTTATCCAAAACATGGAAAGAATTTTTTAAAATTATTTATAGAAAGGAAGTCTCTGTAAAAAAAATAATGAGAAACAACTCTAACTAGCCATTTTATGAATGATATCATCCATGATGTCAACGGAGACTGACTCTATCACCTGCTCAGTACATGCATGTGCTGTGATCCAGTAATTACAGTTTGCACGTTCAGCCAACAGAATAAAAACACATATTCATTCTTTCTCAAAATTACAAAGAAATATTTGTAGCATTCAATCCTGAAATTATTAAAGATATAGCTTTGTATTGGTACGTTGAATATTCAAATAAAAAGCATAAAAGAAATATGTCTTAAATATATCTTTGTACTGGTACGTTCAACTCCCCCCCCCTAAAAAAAAATCACAAAGATACCCCTGCACAGGCAGCTAATATGAAGAGCTAATATTGCATGAAACCTTGGTGTGGGCTGGTCTCCAATATCAACCTTTATGTAGGGCATTGGGAGACTGCTTGCTCCAAATATTTGCTGATATGATGCAATTGTGACATAAATGACTTCTCACTAGGTCAGGGATCTTTACTTCCAGCCCTCATCCCAGACTATTCAAATGGAGTTTAACCCATGTGAAAACTTGTCAGTAGAAGAATTTAGACAGGAAACGAAAATTGCAGAGCTGGTTGAATGAAAATCAATTCAGGGCTAATTTAAGAAGCTTCTGGGAGGGGAAATGCTGAGTTTACAAACTGAAATAGAAAATGACCACTGTCACATTTCAGTTTAAAAAATGATTGATTCTTTTTCTCTCCATCATTTCCGTGCTTGGAGAACGTTTGTGAGCAAGAGCACCAAAGACTGTGGCCGGTTTGTTCTCAGTCTTCTGTCAAGGTCAAGGACAAAGAATCAATAATACTCCAAGCATTTCCAGCATTGCTAAGGTGACAGGTAGCGTTTCTGAATAGGATTGTTTAAGATGCTTTATGAATCACATACATGTGTACATGTGCTTGTGTGCATATGCACAGAGAGAGGCGGGGAGAAAGGAGGAGGAGGAGGAGGAGGAGGAGGAGGAATAAGGGATGGCAAAGACCTGCTGACACAGTAAGAAAAGGAATAGAGAGGGACAGGCTGAGGACATGGCTCAGTGGTAGATCACTTGCCTTGTATGTACAAGGCCCTGGGTTGAAGCCCGCATTTCATCAAATAAAAAGAGGCAGGGCTATAAACACAACATGAACCACCCTCCTTTATTCCAAAAAGCAACATGATCTGATTTTTGGAATTATTTAAAGGGAACGACGATGTCTACCAAACTGATTCTCTAGTTTCCAGACTAATTATGATATACTTGCTCTAAAAAAGGTTTTGTTCACTGCTGTCCCTCCTCCACTGTGAACGGTATCTTACGGTCCTGTCAGGTAGAGATAGACACACTGGTATTTGGAGTAAAGGACTGTTAAAGCTGCTCTGTTCCTGCCCCTTGGATACAGCTCCACCTCTGTTTGTGGTCATCATTACCTGACTTGTATTTCAGTTGTCACAAGAAACTGGTGTCCCGGTAGCTCACATCTTTTCTGATGTAGTTCCTATTTATTTCTATTGGTTTTCTTCTGCAATGAGACTCTGGATCTTGCTTCAGAGTTCTGCTCTATGGTGCAAACACACTCTCTGGCTGGACTTCAGTGGCAATGATGGGGTCAACAGTTGAGTAGACACTGAATTCTTTTCTGTTACCTCACTACATCTGCCAATGCTAAGAGCTGACCAAAACTCTTGATATCCAAATGTTCAAAAATCTCATATATATATATGATATGATATGATGTGATATGATATCAAAAATACTGTCAACATACAGTCTGGTAAAATGGAGAAAATGTCTGGTCAAATTAAGATATATTAAAATTTCTTCAACTTTTATTTGTGTATATACAGGTTAACATCTCAAAAAAAAAAAAAAAAAAAAAAAAAAAAAAAAAAAAAAAAGCTAAAAACAAACAAAAAAGGAATTACATTCCAAAAAGCTATTGAAATTTCTAGTGTTTCAAGCAGACAGTCTTAGGAAGCAACTATATTTGGTTTTTGAACATTCCACAATAACGTCATATCCATGCATCCATGCAAGATGTGTTCTTGCAAATAAATGACTCTTAGAGTAGGCCTAACTTAGACTTCCAGTCTAGAACTTATGCTTATGTATGAATGAAAATACTTTTCTTCTGTCTCCAGATTCAAAGGATTTTTATTAGAATCACTCCATGGTGAAAGGCTGTAGTCTTCTTTCCCACAATTATGTTGACTTCACTAGTTTGTCCCTCCATCGAAATATAAATGACAGTCATTATGCACACTTGAAAATACTGATTAGTCATAATTATTTCTATGATGGACAGGTGAGCTACAAATTAAACTCTCGAATTTGTAAGTAAAGGGGGTTAAATTACCCTTTAAAATTTCAACCAGAAAATCAATTACATTGTACAATGCAGAGATTCTCACTCACCCGTGGACCCATCCACTCTGAGAAGACAATGAAACTTAACTCTGTTTTACTTATTACTATGTGAAGCAAGAGTTCCCAAGCAAACTGTTCCTGCACACATGACGGGTTGCACAGGCTCTATGAATGGAAAAGCCAGGCTTCGTGGCGAGCATATGCTCATAGGGCTGATAGGATCTGGTTGAATGAGAAGGAGGCTACAGGATGTTTCCTTAGCTTGTGCTTTATTAGAGATACAAGACCAGGGAACAGCTTTAATCACAGCCATGAATTAAGATAAAGGGGAAAAAAGAAGAAAAAAATATCTTCACATGAAATTGAAAAGTAGGTAATAATACGGGGAAGAAATAAGCAGCTTGCAGGAAAGGATATCGTCATGGGAAAGTCATAAAATGCTGAGAGCAACAACTGATTCATTTGCAAGTTGTAGGCAGCTACATCTAAAATGAGTCTCCACTCTTCCAACATACTTCTGGGGCTGCTGGTTTCCTTTCACACAAATCTGCAATAGTCTGTTTCTGCTGGTTTCCTTTTATCTATGTCCCTCACGGCAGTAAATGAGAACTGGGGAAGTAAATAAGCTAGGAAGTAAATAGGCTATCCCTTACTATTAGATCCACATGCCCTGCAAGGGCCTGCCATGATCCAGTGTATATCTCAACTTGACTTCCCCTGAATTCTACCACATTCATTTTCTCCAGCCATATTGACTTATTCTTGTTCCCAAAGATTTGTTGAACTCACTGTTACCACTCAGGATTCCACCTTCTGAGAAGTTCACATAGCCCATCTCCACTCGACTTCCTCTGGTCTGGACTCAAGTGTTAACATCTCTCTACTACCCTGTTTGAAATGGAAATGCTCAACACTAATCAAGGCCTTACTTGCTCTTCTCTTGGTTCTGTTTCTACCTTATTTTCTTTCACTAATAGAATACATACATGCCTACATATATACATATACATACATGTGTATATGTATAAACATATGTATACATGTATGTGTGATATATATGTATACACACACACACACACACACACACACACACACACACACACACACACATATATTCATTTCTCACCATTGGCTACTCTTCTTCCACTGAAATAGACTCATAGAAAGGTAGAGAACCTTTTGCTCATAGTAAGTGCTTCATTAAATTCTCTCTAATTACTGATGATACTTTTCTAGTTTGTCACCCACTGAGCTCTAATTCAGTGTAACCTTTTTAATTATAATTTGTCTCTCATGGAGTCTGCCTGCAAGGCAAAAAGTCTTTAGTGGTAAACTTAGGGAAAAAAAAATACAATGATTTGTTTGATAGCAACGTTGTAAATTGGAAGATTAATATTTTGTGTTGTGCACATTGTTTGCTGAATGTGAAAGGCATCCTCTCCTTGGAGTGGTCTACTATGTGGTAGGGGTAACAACAAAAGCAGCCCCTTAGGTGGCATTTGACAATCAGGTGTCATTACATTGAGGTATGTGATTGTGCCCTCAGTCATCCTAAGAGTAGAGATCTTCATCCATTGCAAATAGATCAAATAGGACTTTTGGGGCAGAGATCTCTCTCTCTTCTTTTCCCACTGCCTTTGACCTAAACATAATCAAGATCTCCATTGTTTAAATTCTCCAGTGGCACAGCCACTCTAAATGTGAACACATGGGGACGTCAAAGGCCAGACTAATTGCCTCCAGAAAGATGAAATCTCTTCGATCCTTATTCAAATTATTGCCTATGATTGATGGCAGAAGACCGGAGCCTGTTCAAAGCCGTTTTCTGATGTCATGTGGTAGTTCATTACTACCACCTGGAATCAAATTAAGGCCAGGATGCCTATCAGGTACAATACAGAGTGATGTCAGCTCTCGGAAGTTGAAATTCCTCCCAAGGAGGAAAGGTCATCCACAGGCAAACTGCAACGTATTTCACTGAAAAATTCGAGGACAATTTCAGCCTTCTCAATTTCTAAGAATAGTAAGGCTATTTCCAAGCCACTGACAGATTTTAAATTGCAGCACCTTTTTTGTTGTGACCATCTCTCATTTTTCTTTCCTTTTTTTTTTTTTTTTTTTTTTTTTAAGAATTCAACAGATATCTATGTCCATTTCCTGATGGAGCTTCTAGTATGGCATTAAGAGAAAAGTTATATATTTCCTTCAAGTGTACTTTATGGTTTCTAAACCCTTAAATAAGCCAGCTGAGTGGCCACAAGTCTGTGAGTAGAATATCTGTCAGGGTGCCTTCATTTTGGAAGCTACTCATTAAATTTGTTTTCAGGGAAAGAATAAATAATGAATATAATAAGGACATAAATTTATTAGAAGACCTAAATATGTCTTTGTCAGATATGTTACAAGCAAGCTCATTCCTTTCAGCGAAATGATGCTAATAAGATTGTTAGGCAGCTGAAGGTGTAAGGGGGAGGCTGCCAATGAATTCTGTCCTAAATATAGCCATTAAAGATGTCTGGGTTATAATTTCTGATAATTCATCATTTATCCTGCCTCATCATGTCTCTGAGTCTTTATTTACATTAAAATGTATGAGCTGAGATCAGATCAACAATAATCCTTGAACTTCATGGTCTGTAGCTTCTGCCAAATCAATTAGCAAAGATGCAAAAGAAAATTCAACCCATGGAGAGGAATTCCAGTCTGGCATCCTGCAAACACTGAGTCAATGGACACCCCCCCCCCCCACTATTGGTCTGGTTTTGATGAAACATGTATAAATTGAGAAGAAAAATCCCTGGCTGGCATTACAGGGGTTCCTTATTTCTGAGGACAGAAGTAAATGTTTCCAAGATTGCACTAAAAGCCCTGATATAATGCACAAAATATAACAAGTCATGCAACCTCATGCATATTAAGGAGTTAGATGTGCAGAGAGAAGACATAGTTGCTGAGAAAATCGCATCTCTTAACTAGGTTGATTTAAGAATTTTAGTCATTCCCTGAACCCCTGCCACCCAACCACAGTCTAGGGCAGGGATAATACCTATTATATGGATTAGTTATTAGGAAAAAATGGGAAACTTGGCACAGACTGAAACCTGGAGCATCAATAATGTTTTGTCTCTGCCGTTAGGTATGTATCACCGTTTTCCAAGTTGAGACTGTTTTATCGTGGCTTGTCTCTCTAGACTTGCAGCAGGGCCTTTGGTGCTTTAGAAGAGCAACTTACCGACAAAAAGTTGACTATTGAGCTGTAACAGCACGTGGCCATCCGTGGGAGCAGCTTGTATCTTCGGAGGAAGCTCATCCACCTGAAGCGACGCCTCTTTCGTGTTCCTTTCCACTCGCACGTGATGCCACTGGTTGTCGCTGAAGTGGGTAGGTGAGTGCACAGAGAGTTCAAAGGGCCCATTCCCCACATCAAATGAAAAGGTGACTGTTGTGGGTGCTGGAGATAGCAGATAGGAAGGGTGTCTAGGTGAGACCTCAATACACTTAAGACAATGCCACGCAGCAATCAAGGCTTACATTAAAAGGAAGCAATGCCATCCAAATAAACACGACTCTCCTGACGTGGAATGAGGCAGTAAGGTGCATTTGCAGGTAAAAGATAATAGACTTTTAAAAATTCCTTCTCTGAATTAATCTTTCACATTGATAAAGATTCAACTGCTTAGAGAAAGCACAAAACTAGCAACTGTAATTGATTATACAAAATAATCACTTCATTGATTCAAAGTTTATATAATTTAACAGCATGAGACATGCATCAGATATTACGCTATTAATAGCAGCCTATGAATATATCAAAATAATAAGTGGTTCATTAAGTAATTTTGTAATTAATATTAGTCACTAACAGAAAATTTGTCTTCAACTTAAATTTTAATTACTTCAACTTAAACTTTTTCTACTGCTAAAGAATTTATCAATATTTTTCCTGAATTATCACTTGTTAAATATTAAATTACTTTCTTGAAAAGCAGATTTAAAAAAAAAAAAAAAAAAAAAAAAAAAAGGTATGAGCTCCTAAAACTTAACTGAAGAGTTCAGACCAAGATGACTGTGTCCCAGGACCTTGTTGGAGAAGATACTTACAGCGTAATTCTATTCGTATGAAGTCGGTGATTCCCAGGTTCTCTAGAAACACCCCAGACAGGGCTGTAGTCTTGAAATAGAAGGACACATCGGCACTGAGTTCTCCGTGGAATGTGGGGAAGTGGAGGTACGAAGCCTCAGTATTAAAGGAAGCTGCGTTCCAAAATGGCCCTGTTTAGACAAGTACAGAAAAGAGCAAACTTAAGGAGAACACAAGTCCATGGCGCACAAGGAATTCTGTATCCATCACTGTGTTTACTTTATTCAGCATTGTGCCTCTTTTAAATGTCGCTCATCCATCCCATATAAATCTCGTTCCTTGTTAACTATGTACAGATACACGGGCATAGGATGAGAGATCCTATGGAGACAAAACCTGAACTCTTTTCAACACACAGCCAGTAAGCTTCCGGAAGAAATGCCCACAAGGAAAAAAAAAACCTGCAACCAAAAAAAAAAAAAAAAGAAAAAAGTAAAATTCTATACTCAGCTAAAGTAATATCTGATGAATCTGCTAGGCCTTGACTAATTGCTTAATATTTCTGTATCTTGAAAACGTCAACACCTAGTTGTTATGACTTAAAAACTCCCTACGGCAGCTCCTTGCAAACGACACTTGCCATGAAGTTACATTCTCAACCATCCCTATTATTGGTCTTGCTAACTTCGCACTGAAATCAGCATTCTAAATACACTCTCATGTTATTAAAGACCAGAACACACTTTGTCTATGGAGCACAGTTGTACTCATGAAAATGCATTTTTCACTTAATAAAGGGTTATAAGAAGGAAGTAGGTGAAAGCTTTCTCTAAATGTTTACAAATATTCAGTATGTAAGAATAGATGAAAATGGAGCATGGGATATCTATTTAAACATCTGGGGAAAACCTATACATGTAGGATCTGGAGAGATGGCTCAGCAGTTAAGACTCTGTGTTTGTCTTACAAAAGACCAAATTTGATTCCCATCACCCACAGCCAGCAGTATTCAACTACCATAACTCTATCTAGGATACCCAACACTTTCTTCAGATCTCCACAGTTACCTCAATCCATGTACTAAACCCACCCTGCCCCCTCAACACACATTCAGAGTAATGAAAAGTGTGCAGGTGTGTGTGTGTGTGTGTGTGTGTGTGTGTGTGTGTGTGTAAAGTCTATGTTAACTGTAATTGCTGTCTAAATACAGCATTTCCATCTTGACCAGCATTTACAGCCTTTTTTTTTGAAAACAAAAGGAAATATTTGAGTATATGAAGGAAGAAATATGGAAAATGAAATTCACAGGTAGGGCTGTCAGGATGAAATCCAGCTGAATATATTGAGTTGATGTGGAGAATTATCAAGGAAATGAGCTATGAGCTTCAGCTGTCATCGGCAAGTTCTCAGCACATCAACCAGGACACGAGCATCTTAGTGTGAAGCTCCTTCACCCGCCCTCCCTACGAGGAATAAAATTATCTAAATCACCTTCCTGTAAGAAAGACAAGTTGGTCGTCCAGATCCAGTAGCAGGTGTTTCTAAAGAAAGAATTTGTTATGGTAGCAGACAGCAAAGACTCTGCTACTTGAAAATCATAAAATTGACCTGTTTCTATATATCCCTTAGATTTTTTGCCTTCTTTTCTATTAACCCTGCAAAGAACACTATATAAATCTATTGTTTGTTGTTTTCCTGTTTTTAAAAATCATTCTGACTCAAAAGTCAACTTTCTGTTACATGTGTTTAAATAAATTTAAAACAGAATTTATTCAGTTGGAAGAAACCTAATCCGTGAGATCCTACCTCCTCACACACAGCCAAGTGAATTTACATATTATCTGAGTTCTGCCAAGGCTACATCTTACATTCTTTTAACAGTTACTTCTATACTAGACTCATAGTCCATATCTCAACCTATGAAAGGATGCCCCTCAAAATACAAAATGTCAACAGAAAGGTAACAGTGCATCTGTGCTCTTTAAATTGCTTACTAGATCTTTTATAAGGAGCAACATACCTTTCTCTTGAAATGCTAGATATAAAGTCAAAGTGTGTAACTTTAAATTATGGGATACTGCTAAATATGATATCATATGTTTAGAAAAAGAGCAATCAAGACCAAGATTTAAGTTATGAAATACTATTTTATTATTAATTAATACACTATAAAATCAAGGTTTCATTTGCTGCATGTTTTATTATAACTAACTCAATAAAGAATGGAAGAATTCAGGGAATGGTTGAATCTGAAGGACAATCTTTGAATTGCTTCTATCTATACAATGAATGTTCTCAAGTTAGTGAAAACAATTCAGCTTTAGGAAGCTAAAACACTGTTATACACATAACACTATGTTTTGTTTAGTTAGAAAACCCCATTTAACAAGTTTACAATAGGCAGAGAAAGAGGTAAGAAGAATTCATGAGATTAAGAAACCAATGCTAATTCAAGACAATTATAGGGAAAACCAAGGCCAAGTTTTACACTGTTGAAATAGTGTGTAATGACATGTGATGTCTCAGCTCCTTACATCCAATGCACCCAAGGGGACTGGGCAATCTCAGATAAAGGAGGCATAGAGACAGGATCGAGAAAGAGGCAGAGAACTGTAGTAACAGCAGGAAACTGTCCTAGAAAGACAGTTCTGTAAGGAAGTATTCTGTAAGGAAGGGGGTCAACGAGTCCCTAAGCTGCCCTGGAACAGTTCTGAAGTATTGCATTTGTTGCTAGACAACTAAGATGCATTTTTAAAAATTACCTCAATGAAAACACAGGAAAGGCCAAACTGAAGGGATGGTCCATCGAGTAAAGCAGTTGTCATGTAAGCACAAGAACCTGAACTCAGATCCCCAGCCCCCTCATAAAACCAGATGTGCCAGGATGCTTCTCGAATCCCAGGGCTAGGCTAGAGGAGATAGGAGAGCATCATGCTCAGTGAGAGACACATTATTCTCACAATGTGGAGAGTGAGTGTGGAAGACACCTGATGTACACCTCTGACCTCTATGTGTATGTGCACACATGTGCATTAACATGTACAAACAAATAAAATATCAAGATGTACTGTTATACATTCTTAATATTTACTGATAATGAACTAAATAATGAGTAAAATGTCTAATTCAACAAATAAGAATCACTAAAAAAAAAAAAAAAAAAGAAGTTCCTTTAGAAACTTTGCTTTTTAGGTTTACATGACTCTGCCCTGTGTATATTATATAAATGTATATGCATCTATTATATATCAAGGTGAAGATTTATTCCTATTTATATAAAATAGAAACATATTATAAGTATCTGTTTTCATGTGTAGATATTTTTATTAAGAGCCTTAAGGAATTAGAGCTCAGTATTATTTAACACTATATGGACTTTTAAATTTTCTAAGCATTTAATTCTCTCATGAGTAGAGTAGCTTTTAAAAAATAAGTCTAGAAAAAGAGTATTTTCTTAGGGTTGGGAATATGAAGAAATAGAAGAAGGAGAGTGATGAGAATTCCTTCTTAAAAGTAAATTTTATACACACACACACACACACACATACACACATACACATATATAATTAAAATATTGATGTGGGGAATACTTTAGCAGTCAAATATATCTTCTAAATATTTATGGGCCATTAAAGTGAGCTAGAAAATAGAAATTTCTTAACAGAAATAAAACACCAAGATTAATTATATGTTGCTTCACTGGAACACGAAAACATATGTATTGGTTTAATAATTCACTGGTTCCTCTTTTTTTTTTTTTTTACTACTTCTGTTATTGTTTCAGCGATTTATGAACCTCCATAGAAATCTATATGTGGAAAAATGAGGGTGACACAAATGAAGTCTGGCTGGGGAGAATCACAGTGTGTGGATTATAGATCAGTAGAAAAGAGAGCAAAGCTATTCACAGGTGTTTGCATACAATAAAATACCCCAGCTGTCCCCTCCAATACATTCAATATATTCGGCATGATTTTTACCTCTTATAAAAACAGAGCAGAGATTATCTTTGCAATCAAAGGATTTTAAAAATAATCTGCAGAATGTTTATTATTATATTAATTTTGTAGAGAAGTGGATATTAGTAACAAAGGAAATATATATATGTGTGTGTGTTTATATAATTATTATATATTACACACATATATATATATATATATATATATATATATATATATATATGGTTTAAATTTTCAATGACAATCTTATTTTACAAGAGGCTGGAGGAATTGTGCATGTGTGCATTTATATTTACTCACGCAGGACCACAAGCATGCATATATATGCAAACAGCCAAAGGTCAACTGCAGGTGTCTTTCTTCAGGATCTATCCATTTCATTTTGGAGATAGGGTCTCTCACTGGGAGGAGGAGCCCTGAGGCTCATGGTCTAGCTAGCCTAGCCAAATCTACGAGTGCCCAAACTCAGTAAGAGATAGTCTGGTCAGCAAACCCCAGGTATCTACCTATATCTGTATCCACAGGACTTTCCAGTGGGTGCTGGAATTGAATTAACATGCCTATGCCTCTACAGAAAGCATTTTCTGATTGAGCTATCTTCCCAGATCAATAGTGATGCAAGCACCCATCTACTATTATTCGAGGTGTAAAAGGATATATAAAATTGTGAACAAAGTGAGCAAAGTAGATTTAACTTTGGTATTGCTTAATCATACTCCATTCCTGTGAAGGTCAGAGCGACAGGGGGAAGTATCTCAGGTTGTGTTAGATACCAGAAAAGAGATGCATCATATCCTCTTTATCTAAAGCATGTTAAGTTGAACTATCAAACAACAACACACTAATGTGCAAAGAAGGATGTATTACAAATGCAAAATACATCTGGTCTACCCAATACTGATCCCTTCCATTAACATCTATAGCAATGTAATACACTTTGATTCCAGTTACCCATTTGAGAAAAAGAAAATTCATCAACAGGCCATTAGTAACCAACCTTAGATATTTAAATAACAGGAGAGAGAGTTGTTGTGGTGGAAATAAGTAAGCGCAAATTAAGAGCTTTCAGTTCAGCACATGCCAATAAAAATGAACTTCATTCATTCACACATTTAATGTCAAAAACAGACACTCTGAATATTGTCTGAGAAAATTATTAAGATATTTGATCACTTTCATGGACTATAAATGAAAGAGTGTGTTAACATCTCTCTCTATCTGCAAACATATATACTTTATATTATACAGGTCACTGTTTGTTTTGTTGTGTTTTATTTTTTAGTTATAATATGTTGGCCCTTCAAATACAATTAGAGTCAGACATACCAGATTCTATTTTCCATGCCCAGAGGAAATTTCTCTATATTAATAAATTTGACGAAGTATTTCACTGACTATACTCACCAAATATAAGAGTTAGTAAATTATTCATATTTATTCCCTAATGACTCCTGCACATATGGCCTAATTATAGATTATAGTCTTTGCTTGAGTATGTAGGTATATCCTTTAAAGTACACCCTATGTAGACACATGTTGGATATAACACAATGCTAAATGAAAACACTACATGCTAATTCCATGTATGGCTAATGCTTTTCATGTTCTTAGGAGGCGATTATGGACCTTCTCTGTTTCCAAACATACAACATCCCAGTTTTTGTCCTTGAACTTCTGTAAAAATAAACACCCCAAGAGATATTCTTTAATCACCCACTTCATCTCTTTATCTCCCTATTATCCATATCTACATACTACATCCTTTCTGTAGAATCCAAAACTCTTCTATTCCAGAGATGTCCGTGATTGGTCTCTTCCTTCAGTCCAGTTGTGCTATGAATTCTCCCATCTTCCAAGCTCAACTCTATGACATTACTTTTCTTCCTGCCCGTTACTAATTTCTCCACTGTTTTACCTCCACTGTTTGATGAGCCTGTTCTGGGCTCTAATCTCCCACGCTCAGCTCAACTGACTCTCCTAAACCAGCCATTGTCAATGTCAATGCTGATCTCTATGTTGTTCAATTCACTTGCAACAGTTCTTGCCTTATGTAAGATGTTGACATTTAATGTAGTTGATTGTGCTTCCTCCCTGTAAACACTTCTTTCATGTAGAGCCCAGGACACTCACACTTTTCTACCTTTTTCACTAATGCTATCTCTTTTTTCCTTCTTCTTCCTCATCATCTCCACTTATCACTTCTGGAACATTCCATGACACTGCCCCTACACATTTTCATCCACAGTAACTGCAGCTGATCTATTCTGTGGATGTAAGCATATTTATTATATATGAACATATGCCTGAAGCCTGGGACTTTCAATGTGACAATGTTACATCTCTATTTAAATGACCGATGGCTTCTTGGCTTTTATATGTCTGAAGATGAAGGTCCTTGCAAGAATTCCAACTTCCTGACCCTGGAAGTAGTGTTTCCCATCTCAATCAGTGTCAGCTCTACGCTTCTCACTATCACAGCAAACACATCTCTGTCACAGTCTTCATATTTCCTCTTGAAAATGACATCAATTCACAGCAACTTCACTAACCCTCCCTTTACACAATACCCACAACCACATCTCTCACTGTCGCACCGTGTTCCACGTCACTATGTTTCAAAATAGTTAATAATATGGCACATTGATCCTACCCTGCTGAATCTCACTAACATACAAGTCATCCTGTTCTTTTACTAAAAACTCCCAGGCATTCTCCAAGCTCACTGAAGCTGAAAAAAAAAAAAAAAACACTTCCAACCCCTCCCCAGCAGGATTACCAGTTCTATGTGACTCACCTTTCACAACTTGCTCACTGTGACCCAAACACTTTGTTACATGAAAACACATATTTAGACATTTCTCTCAGCCTCAACCCCACATCTGTACCACTACTCTGGGTTCCTCTTATTTTGAGACTCTTTCAAATATACAGTCAATCCTTGTTTTCTTATCTTCAGTCTTGACTTTGAGTGTTGCCTTTCTGATGCCCCTTTAGCAATGATCTCATTTAAACTTTCCTTCCTTCTAAATTAATTTCACTATTTTATTTTTCTTGGCAGCTCTTGTTAGCATCTGTCATAACATACATCTTACTAGATTATGGTCTTCTCTTTCTAAGACAATGTGAATGCCAAGAACATGCATAAGAATGCTCTCTCTCTCTCTCTCTCTCTCTCTCTCTCTCTCTCTCTCTCTCTCTCTCTCTCTCTTTCTCTCTCTCTCTCTCTGTCTGTCTGTCTCAATGCACTATCAATCAGTACTTGTTGAAGAAAATTTTATTCTTTCTATTATCAGAGCAAAAGTGATTAGAAACCTTAGAATAATCCCTACATGTTTAAATTTTTGTGTTCCAAGGGAATCCAGTCAACTCTTTTTTATTGAACAGGAAAGAGTGGGAAAAGGAAGGAGTGGGAAGAAGAAAAGGAAGGGTTATATGATAAGATGACAACATTAAGAAACTAGAAGACAAAAACAAAAAAAATCCAGCAAGATAAGATAATGAAATTTGAAATAAAAATTTATAAGGATAGGAGATTTTCGAACATACAGAAGATAAAAAAATTATATTATCTTACATGTTGAAATGAAATTGATCACTCCTTCTTTAGTGGCTCGTAGGTAGACTGCCAATTGGAAGGAAGTGTGTCAAATGGAAGGGAAATTAAGCAAATCACTAGTCAATATGTTTTTCCTAGTCTGAGCACCTAACTTCTGCAAAGTTATTTATTGCATCCATGAACCTTTGATTATGTAATGCATCACTGGCAGCTGTGTTTTCTCAGGCCACTATATCAGCCAGTGCAGACAAGATGAATTTCAGAGACTCAAACGTTTCTTAGAACGAGAAACTCTCAACCATCTTTCCTAACTTGATAGATTTTATGGGTAATTTTACCCCCAGAACCTCAACACAACTCAGAAGAAACACATTTAATAGAACCAGTTGAAAGGCTCAATGTCCAAATAATAATAATAATAATAATAATAATAATAATAACTAAGAACAGAAATTATGAACATTTGCAAAAACTCTTTCAAACACAGGATGCGTAAAACCTTCCAGGTCACTGTATCTGTTTCATAGGAAAATATGAAATGTATAACACTTGGATGCATTTTTATTAAATAATGACCTTTAAACATAGTTTCTCCTTCAAGCAATCACCTAAAAAGGGCAAGTCTTCTTTAAAGTGGAAAATTTTGTTTGACCTCGTATTTCTCCAAAGTCTTCAGTGCAGGAAAATTAAACGATACTGTCCACCAATTTCTGAGCAGGAAAAGGAAATGGCTCCAGCCTGGGGGGCATTGTTACATTTTCAAGTGTTGAGACAACGGACAAATGCCTTATAGAAACAGAACCTGCATCATAGTACACTGTAGTCAGCCTGAAAGACTGAATGAGCAGCTACAGTAAACAAGGTAACTGCACTGTTTAGTGCAAACCAACTAGGAAAATATGAACAAACCTGGCAGAGGTCAAAAAGCATGCCCCAAATTGTTATAGTGGTTTCCACAGGAATGAGCCCTTCGGGCTGTGCCGGAATTTATCAATTCTTCCATTAGATTTTTAAGACAAGATCAAGAGATATCAAAATCTGTCCACAAAACAGCTTAAAAAATTGATCATAGTACCCTACTCACACTGCTCAGAAAGTGCAACGCAGCTATCTTAAAGGTTCATCAAGCAACGAGTGAAAAAAGGGATTAAAAATGTACTTATTTACTCCTATAATGAAATATTATTTAGCCATAGAAATAAGATATTGATATATGCTTCAACACAGATAAACTTTAGAATATTGCGGAAACAAGTAGTCACAAAGGCATACACAGTTTGTGTTTCCCTACATATGGAACAGACAAGATACGGGAGCCTGTAGGGTTTTTGTTGTTTTAAGTGGCCGCATATGTCTGAGGCAAGAATGAAAGGAAAGTGGATGCAGGTTTCATTTGCAGGTGACAGAGTTCTCCCACTGACTGTGGAGACGGGTGTTCCTCTAAAATGAATAAGCACTTGGGACATGGCTGCATCGTGCACATTTATAAAGGAAGGGGTGGCAGAGCAACTGTAGGGCATGTGAGTCACATCTCAGTAAAGTTGTTGCCAAGAAAATGAGAACATTTTTAAGGCTAAATTGGCTGTTTGCTACTAATCCTAAGGTGACAATTATTCCCAAGCACGTGCAGACTCGGGAAAGATAGTACTCACACATCCTAGAGGGGAAAATAAAAGAAAACAACAGATACTTGACAACAAAATTTAAGCAGAAATAAATCAAAATAAAAAGCATTCAGGAACAGAGAGGCTTTAATGATAGGACTGAGATGATGCTTAAATATAGCAAGTCTATAAAGAATAGCAGAGCTAGCAAAACCTGGTTAGTAATGACTTTTGTTTTCTAAACAAAAAGCAAAGAAATGCGGGCCATAAACCATTCTTTTTCTCCAAGAAGTAGAAAATGTTTCTGTTTTGTAGATGAGTACACTTCTGGAAGAGTACACATTAAGGTTTTGGTAGCCTGCACAAAACAAAGCCAGTCAAGGTGCCTTCATGGCAGTGGAGGGACATCTGAGTCCTACCATTAGCTGATAAGCTATTGGCAGCTCCTGGCTGCTCGGGGTGGGAGTCAGTTTTCGTTAGGGGTGTGGTCCCAGGCTGGTCTTCCACACTCCAGTGAATCATCACATACCCAAGAAGCACAAATAGGACATCACCTATTTCATAAATAAAGATACAAGGTTGGGTATATGGGGGACTAGAATAGACACAAACAGCTTGTACGGAATTCTCAAAGGAGTAATTTTTAAAAAGCTTAAATATGAATACCTTCATAAAAACTAAACTGAGAGCTAAAATAAATTCATACTCTTACCTAAAAGCATTTTGACACCACAGCTCAGGCACATCACAAGCAAATGTCTTGGGCAGAACCAGATGTGCTTTGTGCTGGGAGTAACTTTAAAAATCAACGACAGTCTTCCAGTATCATCTAAACTACTTTTGTGGGATGAACACATTTGCTTATCATTCAATTTCCTACGTAGCTCATAGCTTATTCTTTTTTTCTTACCAATAATTCCCATACCATGTACAGATTTCTTCAGATGTGTGTGATGGATCGCTTTTCTTCCTCTACAAACTGCTATTTATTGATTATCCTTCATGCCATTATCAAGTACTGGGTACCAGGGCCACAAAAATAAATGAGCAATGGACCGCATTCTTAAGCACTCAAACAGAATCGAAGGCTGAGAAATAAGGCGTAGTAATATATTCAGCATTTGTCTCAACAGAGGGCAGGAGGTCTGTATCCTCGAGAGATCTGAGAGAAAGGCCTCATCAAGAATATTCCAAAAGCAGTTGCCTATAAATGGGATATGTTCTAGTTGGGCTGCCTCGTCTAACCTCAGCTAGGGAGAAAGCACCTAGCCTCCCAGAGACTTGATGTGCCCCAGAGGAAGGATACCCAGCAGGGGTCCATCCCCATCAGAGGAGAAGGGAAAGGAGAGAAGGGAAGAATTGTGGGAAGGCTGACGAGGAAGGATCCTCAACCTCAATGAAAGGTTTAAATCTGAATGTTTAAAGAGATTAGAAAAAAAGGAAAAGGTTGGTGTTATTTGCATGACAATGAGATTGCGCAGGAAAGAAAAGGAACTGGGTTGAGAAGTGGTCCCAGCAGGTTCCCGGAGGTAGAGGAATCACAGAATAGCTGAATGCCCCAATGATGCCTTTGTGTTGCACGTCCCAAATCACTGAACTCTGCATCATACTGGATTACCTTTTGTCTCCTAAAAATCTGAGAGGAGTTCTGAAGATTTTGCAAGGACCACTGGAATATTCAAGCTCTGGGTCACTAGAGAGACCTAAGTCAGCTGCCGGCTTCTAGCTGGGATTCTCAAGCTATCTTTAGAAAACATACTCGCTTTTCTTTCTGTTTTTTCCTCCCTCTCACCCTAATCCATCATGGACTGCTGTTTTTGTTTAACTACAATAAAAATAAATTGCCAGAAAAACAGAGTGAGAGAAACAACAGCACAAAGCCACCATCTCTTGTCCATTTTTTATTACTGCTCTGCTCAACAGACATAAATTTCTCTTATCCAATTGGCATAAATCATTCTAAAAGCATCTTCTGCACCCGGTACCAACATCATCATTGACTGGGACACAGAGTTGCTAGTGAAGCACCATACTATAAACCGTACTGGCCCAGGGCAGTACTGTACAGACAACCATAGACTGGAAGCTTCCAGAAGGAGGTTAGACAAAGCTCTACCCACCCCACCGCCTCCTGAATGAGAATCTATGGGAATGAGCTACAGAGCGCTGGTATAAATGCATGCTGACATCAGAGCTGTTGTCTACAGATTGTCAATGGTATGACAAATTCAAAGACATTTCCCAGCTCCTGGGAGGCCAGGGAGACATAAAAGCACAGGTTGGGCATTTCTCAGCTCTCTTCCCACAGGTAAACTTGAATCTTTGCCTTTTATTATTTCCCTCAACTCTTTTGTGTATGAAGTAAAGGAAAACTGGGTATATACTCAGCAAGACTGTAGAACTGAGGGCTAAGGCAAAGGTTCAGTCAGTAAAGTCCTTACCAGACAAGTGTGAATTCAGATCCACAGAACTCATATGAGAGTGGGTGTGACAAAGTCAGTCTGTTGATGAGATATTTCCTCTAAACCTGCAGGCCAGCTTTCTTGGCCTATTCATCAGAGAACAATAAAAGACTCTATCTCCAACAAGGTGAAAGGGGCAGCCTGGCACTAGATGACCACTGACCTTCAAACACACAGACACATACACATGCACACAGATAGGCAGGCAGACACACACACATAGACACAGAGGTAGACAGATAGTCTCTCTCTCTCTCTCTCTCTCTCTCTCTCTCTGACACACACACACACACACACACACACACACACACACACACACTTTGCTTTTGTAAAGATTCTGGAACCCTCTGGAAAAACCTAAGAGTTACCACAATGCTAAAATCTTTGTCCTCTGATGAATTTGGCATGTGAGGTATGATTTTTCTGGCTGTTGTCTCTGTTGCATCTTACAAAGTCAGTCATACCTTCCATGTACCACATGAATGAGTGATCACCATCTTAGGATACTTTTTAGATAAAAATCAAGAACTTGCAGGCACAACTCTATATTGGCTTTATTAATAATCTCCTAAAGCTGAAAATGACTGAACAGTGAACCAACTAGTGAACAGACATGCATTCCATTTATTATAATAAATATATATAAAAGAGGGTGAGCTGTGGAGACATACAAGCACATGTATGAATCAAGTACAGTATGTAAAGTTAAACACTACAGACTTAATGGAAAACAGCTTCAAATGATTCTGTTGTTAAGGGGTTCCTGAAAAGTCAAAACCACAGTAATAGGAAAAGAAAAATTTTTTGGGAGGGGCTTCTGAGTGGGAGGAACTTTGGCAAGGTATAAAAGGGAACCATTATTGTCAGGTGAAGAAAATGCTATCTGCTTTAAGTGTATGGGTGGTTTCATAGCTTTATGTTTTTGTCAAAAACCTTGAGCTTTTTACATTGTCTAAAGGATTCTTTAATATTTGTCACACACAAAAACCGGGTCATTAAAAGAACAACATGAATAAGCACACAGACAATAAAGGTTTTATCACCATGGTCATTAAAGATAATGGCATTTACTGGCTTTTCTTCTGCCACAAAAACTGGTTTCACCATTCCAAGCCATCGTGCTTCTGAGCAGAGCATCTTACAGTTTTTACACATGACTTCTGCTGTTAGCAATAACACTAGCAGCAGCATGAACTTCAGACCCACTTGTGCTGAAAACAAGAGGGGTCTGAGAGAAGAGATGTCATCAGTTAATGAGGGCAAGTCTTATAGCTAGTAGACAACAGAGTTCACACGCATTTTTAAATGTATTTGCATGTTTCTCAGCATCCCTCTCCTCTCTTCTACAAAATGGCTAGAATTAAAGTCTCCAGCACCTCTAATTGCAACTCTAGATAAATTTCTGAGAAGAAAACAATTTAATCCTGTTTTATTTGCATTCCTATGATTTTCTGTTCAAGATAATTTTAAAAAATCTTATCTCAATGAATGATAGAACCAGTTTTATTCCAACCAGAAAGTCATGGGTTATCCTTAAACCCCTAATTCTGAACGCTCCTTCTAAATTATATGGAACTTATTTCCCTGATTTACACTCTTCTTTCTTAAGGCCTGGCTCAAGCCTCCCCTTGTCCTTTTCCTTGGTGTTCCATTAATGGTCGCATTGCTGGTCATTGGGCTTATAATTCACCTTGTGCTTTCAGTAGAAGGGAATAGATTAGGAGAATTCTGACTTAATCAATGAATTACTCCATCCGTGGAGTCATAATTTGATAGTGTTTCTGGAGATGATAAAAACTAAGGAGACCAAAGATGGAGAAAGTAGACTGCTCAGAGCCAGCCTTTAAAGGATACATTTGATCTCCAGACCTTTCCTCTCTCTTCCTGCTTGTCTCTGCCTCTGTTCTCCATGCCGCTTGCTACAAGATGAGCAAACTTGTTCCCCATCTCTCTGCTTTGCCTTTCTGCACTTACTTTCCCCTTCACCATAGCACAAAAGCAAGGGAGCTAATTGACCATGGACCAAAACCCCAGAAACCAGAAACAAAAGCAAAACAAAACAAAACCCTCCCCAATTCCGATAATTTATCAAGATATTTTGCTGCAGCCGAGTCTAATGTAAGCTTTGTTTGAAAATGAGCCTCACCCCACAAACCATAGGAGGCATGAGGACCAAGTAGTCAGTGTCAGTTAAATTAGTAAATCACAAGGTAATTAAATCACAAGTCTCAGAATACTACAAACAAGTTATGTATTCATATTGTTGAGATTGCTTTCTTCTGTATCCTCTGATTGTACTATTTAAATTCTAGTTTCCTGATGTTAGTAGAATATACAGGTGGATCCGAGAATCTTTTGTGCATGGCAGTCTGGTATGCTGGAGGATTTGTGTCAGCAAACTTGAACTTGACCTCGCCCCCTAGATGCTGTTATCAACAGTTCCAGCTATTGCTGATATCAACTAGGAGAAGACAGAGGAAGATTGCCTGGATGTATACTTACTCCAAGGCACAATTTAAAAATTAATTTAAAAATTATATAATTGGGGCTGGAGAGATGGCTCAGAGGTTAAGAGCACTGACTGCTTTTCCAGAGGTCTTAAGTTCAATTCTCAGCAACCACATGGTGGCTCACAGCCATCTGTAATAGAATCTGATGCCCTCTTCTGCTGTGTCTGAAGATGCAACAGTATACTTATTTATAATAAATAAATATTTTTTAAAAATTATATAATCAGTGTATTTATGCATGTGGTTAATTTCTGTGGATCTGTCTGCAGTGGTGTGTGTGTGTGTGTGTGTGTGTGTGTGTGTGTGTGAGAGAGAGAGAGAGAGAGAGAGAGAGAGAGAGAGAGAGACAATGCTTAAATAATCAGCAAGAATTTTATATAAAGTAATTCTAAGGGTGGGGACTGGAGAGATGGCTAAGGAGTTGAGTACTTATTGCTGTTTTGGAGGAACCAGGTTCAGTTACCAGCATCCAAATGGCTGATCACAACTGGTAACTCCATTTCAGTAGATCTGAAGTTTACTTCCAGCCTCTGGTGGCAACAAGCATTAATGTGGCACACACACACCCCATACACACACACACACACACACACACACACACAATGCATATATAAAAACACTCACACACAATGATTAAAATCCTTTTTAAGCAAAATCTTTCTTTGAAAGGAAGAAAAAAAGTAAAGAAGAACCCTAAGAGATGAAGTTATTAATAACCCCAGTTGAAGAACACCTGATTCCCAGAAACTGCAGCACACGTCATAAGAGAGGAGGCCTGGTTGGTTACTGTGGTACCAAAATGACCCAGAGACATGTATGAAGAGTCACAAGAACAACCCTGGAAACCTCAAAGAGGATGGTGGGAGTTTGCTATCTCCCTTCCTCCCAACCTGACACCAGAAAGCCTGTTCTCCTACCATTAACCCTAGTAAGAATTTACCAACCTGACAGTTATCAGGCTTCACCCCTGTTTGACCTTATGAGGTCACACCCATAATCCCCCATTGTCTCCCTACTGTCTCCAAGTATTCAGATGAAGTGTCTTCCAACACTCCTGGCCAATTGCACACAGACACACAAACCTTGCCTCAGAGATCCTGGACACCTCCCAAGAGGCATAAATACCCCTTTCTTTCCCATTAAATGGTCTCACTCCAATCGAGCTCCTGCCTGCACCCATCAGTACCTCTTTCCAGTCCAGCCTGGTATGCAATGGGCCTGGCTACTCTGTGGGGGAGATGCAGAGGTGGCCAGCAGGCTACTGCAGTTTTTGATCTAAGCATGCAGTGATGGGGCAGATGATGTACGGAAACAGTTCTCTGTAGTCACAAAATAGTGTGTACTTCTCTGGATACATGCTGAGTTTACAACCTCATAATTTTTTTCCTCCAGGAAGCCTCCTTATGTCATCTTCCGATGATCGTGGGATTGAGGCGAGGGTAGGGCTGATGCATACCAGAAATGGTGGGTGAATAGCAGTTTTATAGAATGCATATGTAATGTTTATAGGCCAGTAACATCTTTGCTTTTTAATGAAGCAACTTTGCTACACATCTCCCTATATCTACTGCATGTCACATCTTTCCTGGTTCTGTGGAGCTCCCACAATAAAACTGTATTTTAGGGCATGCTCTTAATGCAAGCAAATGTTTATTTCTATTTCCATTTTAATTTCTGGAAATGCTAAAAGCATACCTAATCAATGCATCTACCTTTAAGCTTTGATAAGTTAAGAATCTTTGCTCATTTCATTCACTGACAAAAAATAAAATTTATATAAATAAATATTTAGATATGTATGGGCAGGCACTGTGTATGTATGTGTGTGTGCTTTTGTACATATGTGTGTATGTGTATATGCATATATATGTAAGTATGTATATGTGTTTATATGTATATATATATGTGTGGTATGTGTGTGTGGTGTGTTTGTGTGTGTGTGTGCATGTGTGTGTGTGTGTGTATGAGTATATGTCTCTGTGTGTCATAAACTACTTCTGAATTTTAAAGTCCCACTTCAGAATGGTTACCCATTGAATACAAAGAGCAGAGAACCAATTGTTTGAAAGTCAATTCACACACATATGAACTGGAAAAGAATAGAGATTAAAGGTTGAAATATGTTTGATCAAACTGACATGTGCTTCTATTGATTTTCTCATCTCACCCCAGGCTCACCAGCAGGAAGTACACGTGAATTCTTAACCATTTTGTAGTACACTGATTCTTTCTAAGTAGATAAAGATACAGAGAAATTTGGGGTTGCTAGGATACATGTATGAACCAATGGGCTGGATAACCAATAATTTCTTTTTTTTCTTTTTAACCTTTCAGAAAGCAATAATGGGTGGTAGAAGAGGTACTTCTGACCCAGTCTCACAATCTGAGTTCAATTGCTGGTACCCACGTGCTGGAAGGTAAGAGCAGACTCCCTCAACTTATCTTCTGGCCTCTGTATGTACACCTTGGCACACATTCCTCTTCTTACCTCACACACCTCCATGAACATACGCAAATGCCATTAAAAATGTAAAGAACACATCTCATGGGTTTTCCTGATACAATTCTGATCAATGACCCTGTCACTGAACAACATGTGATACTTAAGCAAAAGGACTCTCTTCTGGTAAATTCACACAATGGGACCACTTACTGTCTCCCCGGCAGAGCAGAGGCCCCAGTTTATAAGCAGCTTCTGAATGGGGCCGTCCTGTGTCCGTAATCACTATCTTAGTGACCGGCAGATGTTCTTTATAAGAGAGGAATCCAGTGTCGTTGGTCCTAAAATAAACAGGAGCAGCAACAAAATCCTTTCATTATGGTGATGAGCATCATTCCAAAATAAGCAATGATTTTTTTTCAGCACTTCTAAATGAAGACTTTCCTACTAAGTTTGGACACTGATAAAAAAAAATTCAATTGCTCATCTTAGAAAATATGGCAAGATGTTAGTATCTCTTGTGGACATTGAAGTCTAGACTACAAAAATATAACCTAGGTTAAGATTAGAAGACAATGGCCTTTTCAGCTGATGCCTTTCTCCCAGTTCAAAAGCCCACGTACATTCTATGAAATGTCCAACTACTGGTAGACTCTAGGGAAGGGGTCTTTATTGTGTACGCACTCCTGAGCTCACCAGGATCCAATGGACAGTTCCAAACGCACGGTCACACTGCTAGCTCTGATTAAACTCAGTGCTCCCAAAACAAAATGAAATTCCACAAGCACAAGAGAAGGACTTGCTTGTTGGAGAAAGAAGTGGATATCAGTATCTTATATTGTACAGCACCATGGGTTATCACAAGCTTTCAACGAGATTGTTTAACACCTCTATACACACAGAAACACACACCCAACCTTTCCTGGAGGTATTGTGGTAACTGACTTTAAGTGCATGCTATAAACTTTGTGATGTAACTAAACAGTGAACTGTACTTTTGTATTTGAGGAACACTGGAAAATGTATAGTATTTCCTAGTGTTCTTCATTTCTTCTTAGCTGAGTTTTCATCTGCGGTGGTCTATTTTTATCCCACAATATTTTCTATGATTATTTTTATTTCAGACGTTAATTTGCCATTCTACAAGGTACCCCCTCTGTCCTTTACTATGGCTTGCTTTTATTTGTTTTAAATTCCCTATTCACTCACTGTGGTTATTTTTAATGTTAGATCTTCAAACATTTCAATACTGTTAGCTTGAAAGATTTTACCTGTAAATTTTAAAGTGTAGCCAAGACCTTGTTTATAATAACCTTGTTCAATGTCTTGATTTTAAATGGAATTTTACTTTCTTGAAATACCCAGTAATGTGTAGAGTGGGTGATAACTCAAGAGATGCTATGTTTTTATTGTTCGCTAACATTTTATTTCTCCTGTGGGTATTTAAGTCAAAGCCTGTGGTTTTGTACCTCCCAAGGTTCCCTAGGTCTGCCTCCCTCTGGGACTTAAGTCTTCCCTCTCAATTGGAGGACATGTTTTCTGCAGTAGAGAGGTGAACTCTTACCATTCCTGCCCTAAACAGAAGGATTTTCAAAGCCTATCTCAGAGAATAAGCAGCCAGATCTTTCTCTGAGTAGTCACTGTGGGAATACCCTCCTGTGTGTTCACTTTTCTGTCTGTGGCTCTCTCCTTAGCCCTAAAAACTCTCCTTCACTCACATGCACTTTGAAAGGCAGATGTAGGTTCAAGACAGGGGTTTTGCAGCAGATTCAACAAAACTAGCTTTCTTTTCTGGAAACTACACTATACGTCAATTCAGGAATCCCCAAACTCTGCCTTCTGATATGTTATGCCAAATAAAGAAATAATACATTAGTTCTTGAAGTTTAAGATGTGACTAGTGTCTACAAAGTATTAAATCTTTAATCTAAATCTAGGTCTTATCCCGCTTGGTTCTCTTCCTTCAATCAGTCACAAAAGCGCTTATCTATGTTCAATTCCACTGCTTTTTCTTCTAAGAATATAATAATAATAATAATAATAATAATAATAATAATAATATATGTTTGTTTTTATTTCATGTAATAAGTGTTTGTGTAAGCCTATCACAAGTGTAACTGGTATCCTGAAAGGCCAGAATACAGCACTAAATCCCCTGGCACTAGAGTAACAAATAATTATTATCTGTGAGGTGGGTCCAAAGAACTGAACTAAGATTCTCTGCAAGAGCAGTAACAGCTCTTAACTGCTAAGCCATCTATCCAGTATCAAATATTTGCTTGTATTGCATTTATGTATGTATGTGTGGTATTCACATGTATGTATGTATGTAGGTAGGTAGGTAGTTTGGGGAGATTCATACAATGGCATATGTGTGTGAGAGAGAAGTCAGAGGACAATGATTGGTTCTCTCCTTTTTTCAGTGGGTTTCTGGGACTGAAGTCAGGGCATTAGGCTTGGCAGCAAGTGCCCTTACCAGGTAAGTCATTTCAGCAGAGCCCTAAATACTTATTTTTCATAATATTTTCCTGAGTATATGAAAGCATAATTATATATGTAAGGTTCTTTACCTATAGGTAGAATGTAACTTAAGAAGTTTGAAACTGTATCTAAGAACAAGTTTTAATTAGCAATGTATTGTCAAGGAACTGGGTGGGGGAAGATATGGGATGCGATTAGGTTGATCTTTTTGTTGCTACCGTAAATAACATTTTTACATTCATAAAAATGCAGTTTTCAGCATGTGAACAATGTTCTGTGAAGATACTAAGGAAAAAAAAGTCTGTGATCCAAGGGGAATGAATACTAGTTCTTATATAATTCCATACCATGTTTTTTTAATTGTATTTATTCTTCTCCCCAACTTCTCTCAGACTCTCCCCCTTCTGTAAAGCACAGTTTGGGTAAGAGAAAGGATAGTCTTTATACAAAATAAACATAAAATTTAATCACAGCTCTATGATTACATGTAAGTTCTTCTTCCATGTTGTTCTAAGAGTCGTGTGTGTGTGTGTGTGTGTGTGTGTATGTGTGTGTGGTGTATTTTGGGGCATTTATTATATGTATTCATATACACAGCACATATATAGCATTATTGTGACCAGGATGCTTGACAGGCAAACAAACATCATTTATATAACACAAACAACGAGGTCACATATAATCATTCTATAATCCCATCAGCCATACTTAAATCCAGGTTATGAATGCTTTGAAGTGCTGAGAGCAGGTGACAGAAGTGGGACATGATCACCAACATTCTGCCACTGAGGCTCAGAGATCAAGGACAAGGAGGCAGAAGAGTTAGAGGAAAGAATGTGATTGAAATGCACTGCATGAAAAGGATTAAGAAAACAGGAAAGAATGCAAAGGCAGGGGGAAGCGGGGAGTGCTGGGAAATGTGTCTGGAACATGATACAGCTAATGGACTCGTGGAGTCTCAGCAGCATTAATAACCTACACTGAGGAAGAACACACACTAGGACCTGAGGAACTCATAAGGATCCACCCCTAACTGAGGAGCTCTCAAGAGTTGGTAGCTGCTGGAGGAAGAAGAACCATTTCTTGTCAAGTCCAGGCACTCATTCATCTAGAACAGCTCCAGAGAAACAACCAACAGATGCTTCAGCCTTCTCTCACAGACACAGATGCTTCCACTGGACCTGTTCCTTCTGACCTACCCTCAGATGGTTCCACAGACCCTGGACAACAAGGAAACAGCCAACTCTAAGACTGGACAAACATCCCCATTCCCACTTTTCAAGACTCTAGAAATGTTATTCCAAAACAAGTGTGAAGCAGTCAGAGATCACAACAACCCTATTCCTGGTCCACCATCACCTCTAATTTTTCTTTTTTAATTAAACCAAAATGGGGGAATGTGGGGATTCTGTAAACCCCAACCCTCAGTTACCTGGCAATAGCCAGGTATGCTCTGCCTCAGTGACCTGACACTATAAAAGGGGCTCCTTGCCCCCTTCTCTCTCTCTCTTGTTCTTTCTTGTTCTTGCTCTCCCACCCTTACCCTTTCTCTTCTCCTTCCCTTACCCCTGCCTCCATGTGCTCATGGCCGGCCTCTACTCCTCTACTCTCTATTCCTCTCTTCTCTCTGCCTCTACTGCTCTCTTAACTTCCCCACGACCTAAATAAATTCTATACTACACTATATGACTCCTAAGTGGCTGATCCCTTAGGAGGAAGGAATTCCCAACATGGATGCCCCAGAGGAATTCCCCCTTGCCTCCAGGCCCTGCTGCACCTCCATGGGTCATATCCTCTCACTCTCTTCATCCTTTTCCTAACATTGGTGTCAAAACCCAGTACGTCATCTTTTAACAACAATATTCTTGTGAGAAAGTGTGGCTACTGGAAAAATTGGTCGTGTGCCAGTGGATGGCTACATTTCCATGTTTATGTGGACAATGCTAACTGGAAATAATTTTTGAGTAAAAGATGAAGACTTGAAGTTGGAAAAATGAAATGTGCAGGAAGATTTAGGGGAGGTAGAAGGGGAAACGGATCTGATCATATTGTATTGTATATAGCTATAAAATCCTCAATTTTATAAATTATTAAAAATTAGATGTATACAGGTTCAGCTGCTTAATAATATAAGACAAGACATGTAGTGCAAAGAAATGGGAATACAAATATTTAAAATATTTATTTTAAATGATATATAAGAGCAATATACCTGCAGAGTCTATTCTAAAAGATAAAAAGAAATCATTATAATTTTTTAAGTTTAAAAAAACACATACATGGGATTTATTTTCTGTTTATAAAAATACTTTATATCTTCAAGTCCCTAAATTTATAGATTCCCATTTTAAAGATATTGTCCATACAAGAGTCATTCTTTCTGGCTTGCTTCATCCTTTAAAAAATACAAAAGAACTACATGCCAAAATAATTGCTTAGATTTATAGTAATTTAAAATCTACACACTTGTACCTTTGAAGTTTACAGCCTATGTTGATGAGCTGTGCTTAGGTAACTGAGTACATAGTATTTTAGAAATAGTAGAAAGTACTGATATCAACAATGAAAACGAACTGCAGATGTCTTCGATGTTTATGTTTTCTCATATGATAGAAATAAAATAAGCAAAACGTGTGACCTATCACATTAAAAAAAAAAAAGACCTCTGAAAGTTTTCTGTCTTAACTTGCAGAATTTGAATGGTGACTGTACCATGTATCATTGAAATATAGTCTCACCTAATTATTTCCTTGACACAATGTATTTACCATCCATGCAGCTGCATACCCTTAATGTAATTAATTGGAAAATTACCATTCGTTCCGATCAGCATCACAGTTGCACTGGTACTGGGCATCTATGCAGTTCCCTTCCAAGCCACAAGTGCACTTTTGAGGCACAGGCAAAGAACCAGCCCAGTAGGTCTGTGTCTCATTGGTTCTTCCCACCCACCAGCTCCGAGGGCTTCCATCTGAAAGACAAAACAGAAGAATGTGATACCACCTTCCACCTTAGACCAATGTTCTTTCTTTCTAAGTTATTAAAGTAAGGGTGGGGTGGGGAGGAGAGGGAAGGAAAGAGACAGAGATGTGGTAGAGACACATAGGGAAAGAGACAGAGACACAGAGAGGGAGGCAGGAACAGACACATAGACAGAAAGAGACTGATATGGTATAGTTGAAAGAGTTAAAATTTCAAGTTAGCTCCCACTAACCTAGCTTTGAGGACAAGTATGCTTCAAGGCTAAGAACAAAATAACTTGTTTAAAGAAATGGCCCACACCCAGACCGGCTAGAATCAATAAGGTCTGGGCTGGCCTTGCAATCCTGAGAAAAACTAGTATGAAGGTCAGTGTGCCCCAAAACAGAGTGGTCTAGAGTTGAATCGTATCCAAAAGCAGACAGAGAGTGCCAATTTGAATAAACCAATGAAATTATTATGTGCTTGTTGCTAACTGCTTATGTAATTTTCCCTATAAATATGTCCCCCTAATTGAGTTCAGGGTCGATGCCTCTGTCTCCTGCGTGAGATATGTATCGGCCCAGAGCTCCGTCATTAAACTACCTCATGCTTTTGCAGCAAGAAGGTCTCTCGTGTTTCATTGGGTAACCCCATGTCCTGGGACTTGAGTGGGGGGTCCCCGAAAGAGGGTCCTACATAGTCATGCCCTAAACACTAATTGACAACATTTTGGAAGAAACTATCTTTACAAGTTACTTTGTTTAAGTCTATTTTTTAAATAGAATTTTATAATCTTTAAAACTATTTATTGTACACTTCTTGTTTGTGAGTATGAGTTTGTGCCTGCATGAGTTTACTTGTATCCCTTGTATGCAGGTGCCCGGAAGGGGTTATCAGGTCTTCTGAACCAAGAGTTACAGTTCACTGGAAGCCAACTTATGTGGGTGCTAGGAACTAAACACAGGTCTGCAGTCAGTGTTCCCCACTGCTGAGCTTGCTCTCCATCCTTTCTTTGTTCTCAGAAAGAAATGGATAATACATTGTTCTTTGAATAGAAACCATCAGTTGCTGTTTATTCATGAAAGAGAGAGTTTCCACTTGCAACTTTTTAAAAATAATCTTTAAAACAAATTGGCATCAAAACATAAACTGTGGTAATTAATATACTAAAATAAAATTGATTCTACATCCCAAAACACCCATCAAAACATTCTGAGGTGTTCTATAAACGCACTGACTTGTCTTTATATATTTATTGGCTAAAAATATACTAGTAGTTTATTAGATATCAGGCATAGTATAGCACTCCTTTGTCATGATTTAGGATTTATCGGGAAGTCTATATTTTCTCTTCCATTTACTGGCTTGGCTATTTATTTGAAGACTACAAAAATAATACTGAAAAATCTTCATGCCTGAAGCAAATATTACAGTGGGGAAAAAAAGTTTCCCCTAGCTAAATGCATCTCTTTCTACAATAAATGTTCAGCTACCAGCTCCTTCCCAGAGCCAAGACTAAACACGATGCCAAGGAACTCAAGCAAGGAGCCGACAGAACATTTAGCAGAGGATTTGTAGAAAGGGATGTGAGGCATGCCGGTAATCTATCTCAGGGGAGAAAAAAGTTCCGAGGAAAAGAATCATAGTGTTTGGAGATGGAGCAAAAGAAGAATGCAAGCAACACTCAATCAGTCATGTCCCCACAAAGAACAGGCCATTTTCCTCTGGACTTTCAAGCCTTTATGTTACTACCACCATTCCCACTGGGCAGCAGCAGCTTCTGCTCACAGATACCCTACTCACTAACACAGGACTCATCTTAGCCCTTTGGAAATGATGGTATCTCTTCTCTCACCATTAAGACAAATACTGCCATGTTTAAGAGGAAAAATATAAAACACGGAAATTTGGAAGTGTGTGTTATATGACGCTACTAACATCAATGTTCTACGTGTAACTTGATTAACAACCCATCAATTGTTAAGCTTGCTTGACACTTTTGTAGTATTAAAGTACACTACTTAAAAAATATGTTCATAGACCAAGGGGAAAAAATAGATTCTTGTTCTTAAGATCTAAGTCATCTTTTTATAGGTATATTTCTGATTCTCCCTAAGATAAATTTCTGAATGTTTTAAATGTTTTTTTGTATGTTATTGTATATTTATCATTATAATGTGTGTATTGTATATGTGTGTTGTGTGCATATGCTGCTTGGTCTTTTGTGTGTGTATGTATGTGGTATGTGTGTAATGTGTGATTTGTGTATGTTTACGTGTGTGTAATGTGTGATTTATGTGTAAGCTGTATGTATGTATATATGTGTGTAATGTATTTATGTATATGTGTAGCGTGTTTGTGTGTGTATGTGTGTATAAGGTGTGATTTGTGTGTATGCTGTGTATGGATATATAATGTGTGTTGTATATGTGTGCTGTGTGTGCATATTTGTGTGTATGTATGTATGTATGTATATATAGTGTGTGTATGTATGTATGTACGAATGAATGAGTTTTTGTTTGTATATGTGTTTACAAGTATGCATATGGAGGTCAGAGAAATCTTCAGGAATTGGTTCTCTTTCACCATCTGGGTACCAGGTATAAAATTCAAATCAACAGGCCTGATGGCAGCTGTCTTCGCCCATGGAGTCATTTCACCACTCAGCCAAGTATTTAAAGGCATCAAATACATTTGTGTCTATCTAAGGCTTTTAAAAGAGTAACTAAATAATTTAAATAAGAGTATAGGTGAATTTAAAAAAAACACAAGGAATATGTTTTAATTAAAACAAAAGCATGCTAGTTACATTCTGTCCTCCATAGCTAAACCCTTAATCACCCTGAGTATCCCCAGAAACCACCCTTCCAATGAGCTGAGTCACAAATTCTCGTCAGCTGAAAACAACTGTTCATAAAAATTCACTGAATTCTTACTCATTTCCACCTCTTCATTGCTAGAAGCTGCTAAATCACTGGGATCCGAAGGTCCAGTTTAAGCCCGCCTTCCTGTTCCATGCCTTTGCCTTCCTATTGGGACCTGACCATCTAAACTGTTCTCATTTCTCAGTTCTTCCACCTCAGCTAAACTCTGAGTATTGAATAAGAAGAACATTAATTAGCAATCACCGGTCACCAATGCCCCTGGTCCACAGCCTTCTGGGGTTAAGTGTTGTTTTTACTAATCTGATGGTTAATATTGGCTATCACGGGGGTAGGATCTAGACTCACCCAGAACAGTTGTTCCCAGGCTTCCTAATGCTGTAACCCTTTAATACAGTGACCCTCACTAAAATAAATAAATAAATAAATAAAAAATAAAAATTATCACTGCTACTTTACAGCTGTAATTGTGCTACTGCTGTGAATCACAATGTAAATATGTAATATTAAGGATATCTGATAAATGACCCATTAGAATAGGAAACTCAGACCCTCAAAGGGATCGTGACGTGACCCACAGGTTGAGCAACGCTGTTTGGATTAAGTTATTTTTTGGGCATGTTTAACAGGCATTTTTTTAAAGTAGGTTAACTGAGATAATAATGATTATGATGATGATGGTAATAATAATAATAATAATAATAACCACTGTAAAACACCATAAAGATAGATAGCACCCTTCCCTGGGCTGGGTCTTAGACTACATACAGTGGAGAATGCCAGCTGAGCACCTCAATCATTGTCTGTTTCCTTTGAGGGACTGTAACTTCCCACTTGCCCCAAGTCCTTGCCACTAGGACCCCCCACTGCCATGACTATACTCTCATGAGCCAAACAAACCCCTTTCTTCCTAAGCTTGCTTTTTTTGGGGTTTTTTATCACAGCAATGGTAACAGTAGCTAACACAGGTAGTATAGTCTCAAGGTTGGCTGCGGTACCTCGGAAGGCTTTGCTGCTGCCAAAGGTGTAAACCTCCTTCTCCTGGCTTCACACTCTGATTTTTTATCACTTTGGAGATTCCCATCTGTTGGTTTTACTATCATGTGATTCATTTGTGATTTTGATGATCATCTTTCCTAATGGTTTAGTGTTCAGATTTATTGGGTTGGTGAATGAAATTCGTGCTGGTTCAATGTCTACAACATGATACACTGTGATGATTGGTACCATTCTATCACTTCATTTAGTTACATGTGTAGGCGTCTGTGCATGTACTGAAGAGAACATTTCTCCTAGAAAATTTCAAGAATAATATATATTGTTAAGTGTAGTTACCACATTATGCCTGAGGTGCCCAACTGTTTACTCATTCTACAGCCAGTACCCATCCTGATCCCCCTCCTGTTCTTCAGTAGCCATTTTCTCATTCAAATAGGAGGATATAGCATCTGTGTTCTTCTGTTTGGCTTATTTTGTTTTGCAGAATAGCTTCTAACATCTTCTACCAAAGATGTTCTCATTACTACTACAGCATTAGCCATGATACCCAAGCTACACAAGCATCCTGACTGTCCACTGGTGGTGGCTTGAACAAAGAAAATGGGTTATGTGCACATTGGAATATTATCCTATTTAAAAACAAAAACAGAAGGTAATCCTGCTCTGTCTGGTGAGAATAAACTCACAGAACATTATGCAATGTAAAATAACATAAATATTCAGCAAAACAAACAATCTTTATCCTTCTAGGCTGTGTATTTTCACTATAATTACAAAGAATGCCTGAGGATGAAGGGGTTCAGTTTGAGCATGTCACCTCAGTAGTGCTGTTCCATCGAGACCCATATCCCTGTCTTTGTTGGTGGTACCTTTCCATACATGTTATTTCCTGATGAATCAAAGCTTCATCCACCTCAGTCTTGTATTCAGTCAATGAGACGCCTAAAACAGGAAGTTAGCTCTCTCCTCATGTGCAAGGACATCTTATAATTTTCATGATGTTTTGGCCCTCATTCATAGAGTTGGATTTTTAGGCTATGAAGTCTGAGTTGGAACCAGCAGGATGGTAGTTAGGTGGATAAAAGTCTAAATAAGAAAGTTATGGAAAAGAGGGAAAGGAGGAGGGAACTTGCACATTGTAGAGAAAATGATCCTACATCAAGTGGGCAGAGAGTAAACAGGAAAGAAGGTTTTTTTAACTGGAAAAGGAAGAGGGAGATGTCTGATACCAGGCCAACTGTGCCAACATTTGGTTGATGTTCCACATGCTGTGTGATGGATGCATGGACTACATATAAAAATGTTTTCTCAATAGTCCATCTGCAATTGAATCCCATGCTCAGATAAGAAACCAGAGTAAACAGGAGACTTTGTAAAGCATAGGTCTTAGAACCCTAATTTCTCAAGAAAAATACCCCGCAATCATAGCTAAAAACAATATGCTGCAAAGTGAGCTGTCGAGGTGTGATCTGTTGCTATGTGCTGCCATGCCAAATGCTGCCTCTGGTTGCTTCAGTGACAGGGACAAGAGAATCCTCACCTACCTACACCAAGTAATGCTATGTGACTTTGCTTCTTAATTTAAAACTATTGCTTGAATAAAGTTGCCAACAGCATATAACCTGACAGTAGAGAGGTAGGTGGGGCTTTGGTTCCCAGACTTGGGGTATCAGATAAAGACTATGAGGAAGAAGAGAAAGATGAAGAGAGGAGAAGATGCCACGGGGTAGGTGAGGCATGAAAACATGGCATGGGAGCTGACCAACTGAAGTTAAGAGATTCCCAGATGGAACATGGCAAGTTGTAACATAGGGTTATAGATGGGGAAGTAGACAGAATAGTACAGTGGGTAGATTTCTGCCCAGCTATAGTGCTTTAAAGGCTCATTTTAAATATAAAGTTGTGAGTCTTTTATCTGGGGACTGAATGATCAAAAGTGGAGTGAAAAACCACTGATGAGATTAATTATTATAACAACAGTGGGTTTGGGGCATGTCATCCTTGTCCAGGAACAGTTTGTGTCACACCAATGAGCAGAAGGCAGTTGAGCATTTTGAAGAGAAGACATCTGAGTGCAAACAAGGCTTCTTACGGGTTGATTTTCTCCACGAAGGTTTGTATATTAGACGACATGTTAAAATGGTGAGAACACCATTTGCTTGCTTCAGAACAATTAAAGTCTGTTCTATGGCAGAAGGTACAATCCTGCTCTGCTCTAGCACCATGAAATGTTCTAAAGGAGAAAGTGTGAAACCCAGACCGAACTAAGGCCAGTTCTTACTAGGATGCATGAGCTCGGATGATTTTCTGGTTTCTGCTTGAGCTGCTGAATCCAGCATTTCTAGCACCTTTTCCTAATTTTCAGATATACCTAGAGGCTAGTTATCACGAGTTGATGAGAAAAAGAGTTACACCGAATAGTCACTTTGAGAGAACAAAGTCACATTTGTATTAGCTCTTGTCCTTGATAAACTGTATGAGCCCCTTGCTCTTTACTGGGATAAAGTCCTTCTCTAGTATCAGAATGAAGCCTTTACTGCACAGTTATCCGATTAAGGCCAGGAGGAGAGTCAGAAAGCAATCAGGGCTTTGAACAAAGCTCGATGTAAATTGACCTTGTGCCTTTCTCCAGGCAAAAGCATCCATGAGACTTCCAGACTGTGACATGTTTGCTAAGTGAGCGGAACATCAGCACCTCTGTGAAATTAAAGTCCTCAGGATGCAGCTGAGCAAGCACACCATGCAGCCTGGAAAGCCTGTCAGGTGCCTCAGTTTACTCACCTTGCTGATTAACAAGCGGTGACTTCTTGCAGTAATACACAAGCTCCTGTTGGCAGTGCTCCGCCCGGTTAATGGAGGCCTGGAGCTGCTCCATGCTGGCCACGTACTCAAAAACCCCAGTGTGCACGTTCTCAGAATGAGTGTTTCTGACTCTCATTAAGTCGGAGCTGTTGTGGTGTATGACGGTCCAAGCAGTTTCTTGTATGCAGAAATGGGGGAAGAAAGAGAGGAGACCATCACTAGTCTGCAAAAGTTAAAATAAATAAAGAAAATCAAAATCATCTCTCTGAGTTGAATTTCTTTTCTAGTCATTAAATCTCTCTGAGAGGCAAAATCAACCAACACCAATGGACTCTCAAGTTTTTAAAATTATAATGATGGAACTCTCGTCCCTGAAATGTATGCTAATGTATCTGCCGTGATCTTGTTTGTTTTATATTATTTAATCACAGCAATATTTATGAGAAGGTTATTGAAGAAAATCAGAATTATTGAATTTTTGTAGTTACATTCATGTAGTTAAATCTAATAGTCTAGCTTTTTAAAGGTACATCACTATTTTTCTTCAAGAAAGAAACAATGGCACATGTCCTAAATGTAAAAAAAATATATATTTTTATACATGTAGAATTACATATTACAATGTGGGGAAAAGTGCATACTACATTAGTAAAATAATTTAGATTATGTGATGTAAATGTGAAATTGTTTACTTTTAAAGTTATTCAGATTACCAGCCACAATGAAGTCAAAATTTTTCATAGCTTTTTAGTCAATATGAATATATATCTTTTTCTTTCTTTTTAAAAAATTGTGTGTATGTGTGTGTTTGTGTGTGTGTGTAGGAATGTACATTTGATTGTATGCATTATTGAAGGCCAGAAGAGGGCATCAGATGCATTGGAATTTTAAGTACAGGCAGTTATGTATCAATAAATTCACCAAATTGGGGGAAAGGAGTACTAAATTATAGAATATTCTCCTCTATTTAGCTAATATATCCACAAGAATCAACAACATAAGCAAGATGGGGGTGGTCAAGTTTGACTCCATCACTCCTGTGATAATATAAATGGATGGGTAAAAGAGGCAGGAAAATTCAGTGCCTCCTGTTTATGGACCATAGTTTTCTGTGAACTGATGGCCGGTACCTTCATTTTTTTCTTTAAGCTTAGCATAAGATGTAATCATCAGGAAGCTTCTCTCCAGAAGGTAATAATACATAAGCTAATAAAATTAATTATGGGTAGCCTGCAGAACAGGGTTGAGGTCATCAGATACAGCTGGAAACCTGGCATGTGTCTTTGTCCTTCAGAAAGTGTATCAAAAGTAAAATCCTAAGCCTCCACTTCCAAGCAGGAATCGGCAGGACCAGTCAATAGAATAGGTCAAATCCCATAGTTTTTGCTGACTCAACCATAGCTGTCGGAAGTTTAAGGTTATTATTACTAGGAGGCTCCAGTCACCCTGGGCTTTGTCAGCCTGGCTCTCTTTGTTCAACAGAACCAGTGGCCTTTCTTTGGGGTGAATCTGCTGCTGCACATGAAGAAGCTTAACTCTGGCTGAGTAGTTTCCAGAAAAGCAAAACAATGAGCCTGGTGGAGCCTTTTTCTCTGGGCCTTTGGGTCACATTAAGAGGGACCTCTTTACAGTTCAACTCCCTTCTTCTGAAAAGGTTAAAGAAATCATGCATGGCCACTACTTTTTGGCAGCTTGTATAAATGTTTCTTTTTTGGAAATACTGAAGCAGAGGTTCTGTAAGCAATTTTATTGCCTGATACAAATGGCTACTACATGTGCAGTTAATGGGAAGTGGCCCTTAACAGCCCATGCAGATCTCTAAGGCAAAGCAGACATAAAATCATCTGATTTCAGCAATGGAAGTGAAGGCTCCTGAAGCCATGTCTGGAATCACCCGTGTAGGGTTTAGTAGCAGCTTGGTGTCACTTTCCTGGACGTTCAGACACGATTACAGTAGCTGAGGTTTCTTGTGTGGCTTTAGAAATAATTCTCAGAAAAGGAAAGGAACCGGTGATCCACAGTAAGTCATCTCAAACTGGGCACTCTCGGTTTGAGATTACTGACATTACCTCCCATGGGTGTTACCAGGGCACAGCTTGGCACATGCAGAGGGCATGTGCTAGAGAAATGAGGAAATCATCAACTAAGGAAACAGATGAATAGAAATGGTGTGGTGACTAGGTTAGAGCACAGCCCAGGAGGTCATTTCACTGCCATCTGTGGTGTCACTGAAACTTCCAGTGTCCTTGAACCCTTTCATAACTCTCTAAGCTACAGACAACAGAGAGGATAATGACCTGCCATGAAGTATGAAAATGTGAGCCATCTATGATAGCATACCACTTGCCAGCCAACAAATTATTCTGTTACATATGCAGGTAGCTACCTTCATCTCTCATCTGTCTATGATCTATCCACTCATCATTTATTTACCAATCATATGTCGTTATCTCTCATCTATAGACTATCACTCATCTAAGTAGCTGTCTATAATTTATCACCAATGTATCTATTACCTATCATGTATTCATCTATCAGCTATATATCTATCACCCATATATCTATTATTCATTCATCTATAATCTATCATCTTTCTAAAGTCTATCCATCTATCATTCACCTATTCATCTTAAATCTGGATATATATTCATCCATTTATCTACTTATCTATCCACTCATCTACAATCTATCACCCATTCATCGTTGTCTAACATCTATCCATATATTGTCTACCTATCCCTTACCCATCACCTAGCTACTCATCTATAATCTTTCATCTACCTATTTATTCACCCACAGTATATAATAAATATCTGTCAACTGTTTACCTGTCATCTATCTATCCATTTATAATTTCACATCTCTCTATCTATCTGTTACCAATTACACATTCATTTACCATCTATCCATCTATCATCTATCTACCAACTACTAGACCTCTGTCTTTTACTACTATTACCTACTTATCTTCCTGCCTGTCCTAACTGACCCGGAAGTACTCATTGTGAATGATTTCTCACAGGGAACCTTAGCAGCTGAGGTTCCTCACATTCCAGTTTCTCACAAGCCATGACACCGTGTGCCAGATGCACCTTGGTATGCTCAGCAGAATCACAAGACAGGAGCCCAGACTAGTGAGATCCAGGTCTTCTATGGGATGTCTCCCCTCTCTGCTCCCTAACGTGAGAAGGTCTGTGGCTCTGGAATGTAACAAATCTGTGTCAGAGAAGTTACAAATCCTTATATTTTAATTACCCCAGAGAGTGGGCAGCAGACAAGCCTTTAAATCTCTCTAGAGTGATTTATTCTCTGTAACTTGCAAGACAAATCTACATTTGAAGGTCTTTCAACCTCATAGTCTTTCTGTGTTTTTTTTTTTTTGTTTTTTGTTTTTAATGCTTTACTGTTGCACTTGTAGCTGTGGTCAGTTTCTCTGGCTCTCCTAGAAAGAATAATACTGTTTCCTTACAAGTTATGAGGAATTCCTCTAACTAGACAAGCAACTGCCATTTGATTGACAGTCTATTGACTTGCCTCCCCTGCAGCAGAAGAAGACAGCTTGGCCTCAGTTTACACAATCATATTAACAGTCCCAATATGCACGTGTGTTTGTTATTTTATTTCTCCTTTGAACTGGCTCTAATGGAGAACCCATCTCTCCGTTAATAATACACTCGACCAAATCTCTAAAATGTGCGTTCGAGTGTTTACCTTTATGTCTGTTTTAGAGTCATACTTTTCATTTCTGAAAAAAAAAATTTTTTTCCTAAATGCAACAAGAGTTATGGAGTAAGAAAACAAGGGGCAATGAACAAGAGGAGACTGCTGAAACAGGCAGAAAAATCTATGGAGTTAAAAAAAAAAAAATAGAACGGTAATTTGAGTTTGCCAGTGTCTCTCCCTGAAGAGATTTCTAATACTATGAATTGTAAATAAAGTTACTGAGTAATTAAGGCCTTGATTTACCTGAGGCTGACTGCTATTTTTTAGGGTGATAACAGTATAAAGAAAAAAACCTGCTGTTTAAGCAACATAGTCGCAAAGCTGCGGTTGCCTCATGTTTAATAGCCGAGGGTGATAGATGAGCTAAGGACTGGAAAGAGCAAGTGGGGAGTGCTGTGCTCTGGAAAGCTGGGAGAAAAGAAAAGCAGGGCTAGCTAACAGCCTTGGTGCTTGCACAGCCTCTTCCCTGTTAACCCCAATGGTTACTAAGAAGCCTCCGACTCTGAAATCTCCAAGGCAAAAATAACCATAACAGAGCTATTTCTGTAAGATCTAGCACCATTGTCTTATTGTTATAGAAGCATTGAGTGCCCATTAAGGGAAAGTTGTTGTTTCCTAGTCAACAAAAGGAAAGCCTCCTCCCTTAAGAGTTTATCTAGTTGGTTGATATTGTTGTTTACCCTGTGGGGCTTCAAATCCCTTCAGCTCCTTCAGTATTTTCTTTAAGTCCTCCATTGGAGTCCCCATGCTCAGTATGATGGTTAGCTGCAAGCATCCTCATCTGAATCACTAAGGCTCTAGCAGAGCCTCTCAGGAGACATCCATATCAGGCTCCTGTCAGCAAACACTTCTTGGCATCAGCAATATCAACCAACCAGATCCCCCCGCACCACACACACACACACACACACAGAGCTCCCAGGGACTAAACCACTAACCAAAGAGTACACATGAAGGGACCCATGGCTCCAGCCACATATGTAGCAGAGGATGGTATTGTCTGGTATCAATAGGAGAAGCCTTTGGTCCTGTGAAGGCTCAATACCCAATTATAGAGGAATGTCAAGGTGGTCAGGTGGGAGTGGGTGGGGGATTGGGAGTATTCTCATAGAAGCAGGGGGAGGAAGAATGGACGGGAGAAGGAGGAGCCAGGAAAGGTGATAATATTTGAAATGTAAATACTTAAAATATTCAATAAAAAGAAGCCTGATACCCATTTAACAAAAAACAGTTGATCAGGTCAACAACCTTAGCGAGACTCTACCCCTCAAGAAGGCAGGCTTTTATTAATCCATGGTAAGAAATTGGGTGGAACAGTGATTCCTCTAATGGGATAATACACTCTTCCTTCCCAGAATTTCCATCCACAAGTAGCATCCCTATGAGCTACAGTGAGGTTCTGTTGGGTCTTCTTAGATTTCTCTGCCCTGACTCAGAAAAGCCTAGCTGTCTTTTTTCTTCTGGCTCTTTCATTCTGACGCTGGCAGAACCAACCTGTGCTGTCTCTGATACTTTGACCTTTGTTGTCCATGTCTAAAGCTCTTTTCCCTGCCACGGGGGTGACCTTTGTGCTTAGCTCAAACAGCTTGGCTCTCTCATTCTCTCTCCTAAGCTTCCACCTATCAATCTGTGATAGACTTTACCCTAAAACTCCCACTCCATCCAAGCATCTCCTATGAACTTGGCAGAACCTGAAAGCCACAGGCTTGGGAGAGCTTTGAAAGCCATCACTTTTGGGGAATTCAGTCTCCCCAAGAAAGACTTCTTTTCCCTCAAAGAAATCCTAATAGTCCCCACATCATTATGATAAAAAAATTACACTAAGCTTCCTGTTTAAAATAAAAAAAAAAAAAAAGCAGAGATTCCAGCCCAGAAAACCCAAACAGTACAGCAGGAAATACAGAGTTGATGGAACAGAATTTTCATCTGTCAAGGCTTTGAAAGCCACCATGAAGCAATCTTCTTTACAATGTAATGTTTGGTGAGGAGAAACTTCTTAAACATAAAACTATTTCATTATAGAAAACACAAGCAAGTTTAGAATGGAAGAAAACTACCTTCCGCCAAACAGGTACATCCCCGGGGATTTATCTAATTCTAGCTTTGAATTATGTTTAGGATGCTCAATTGGCAAAGACATTTCAGTCTTTAATGTGACTTAAGAAACGATTCATTGGAGATACAGATTTTTGTTTACTTGCTTACGCCTCTTAGCTTGTAATGCTTAGACTTATGTTAATCCACTTGGAATATTTCCTTTACAGTGATTTCAAACTTATATTAGTTTTCTAAGTCACACATTTGCAAGCTACTGATTCAGCAGTGTGCCTGGTTTTCTTGGCAGCTATACCTGATTTGGGTAACAAGAAGAGACATGGAACAGGGTTCTGATCAAAGTGGGGAAAGGTTTCGGGCTGCAAAAAAAAAAAAAAAAAAAAAAAAAAAAAAAAAAAAAAAAAGACCAAGAAGTTCTTGCCTGTTCCACTTGATACCATCAGCCTGTTCCACACTGAGATTTAGCAAGTCTCAGTGTCCTCATTTGCAAAAGTAAAAACCAAGGAGACTTCCACTCTGAAATTTGTACTTCCCCTGCCTCTGGCTTGGGTTATTATATTCTAAGTTGCCTCTTTTGTTGGACTATGCCTCAATAGACTGAAACTTCTAGAGACAAGGAGCTGTCCCTGAACAACTGTGTCTCTGCCCTCAACATCTGGCAGACATAATTCAGCAATTTGCATATGGTGATGCATGCCTGAATTATTATCCATAGTAGCATGCGAGATGGTTGATTCCATCATTTATAGATCTTTATTATTTGTGAATTCATCTACTTGCTGGAAATTTATTTGTAACCCTGAAATTTTTCTAGTCATTTGTAGTCATGCACAGAGTAGCTAAAATTGAGTTCAGCCAGAGCAGAAGAAACAGCTGCTCCCTGCCTCCTGTTTCAGTGTTCGTATTGGAAATGAATGGAGTTACAATCCATTTTGTAATCCTTCCCGTTCTCTCTTTTAGTTGATGATATTGCTGTTTAAAATGCCCCCCTAATACTGCTGAGGTACTGAGAATTATCATTAAGCTCAAACCATGATTTGAACGTAAAACATGCTAGATTAGCATTGCTCAGAAATAGGTTCCAATGCTTTGGGTCATGAATTCAATGTTAATGAATCACAGATCTCTCTCTCTCTCTCTCTCTCTCTCTCTCTCTCTCTCTCTCTCTCTCTCTCTCTCTCTCTCTCCCTCCCTCCCTCCCTCCCTCCCTCCCTCCCTCTCTCTCTCTCTCTCTCTCTCTCTCTCTTCCTCTCTCTCTCTCCTCTCGTGTGTGTGTGTGTGTGTGTGTGTGTGTGTGTGTGTGTGTGCATGTGGGTATGTGTATATACCATGTTTTTAACCTTAAACACATATAAAAGATTAAATATTGATCTATTGAGGAGAATGCCAATACCAGAGGCTCTTGAAAACCTATCCTACTATGTTCCACTTAGGAGCAATGATTTAGTATTTTTTAATTTAATGTCCATGGTGAATTTATGAGACATGACTACCACAAATCAAGAAATGATTCTTTCTACCTCACTCTCTGCTGATATCTTTCCCTCTCCCTCTCCTTTTCCCTCTCTCCCTCTCCCTCCTGCTCCCCCTCCCCCACTCCCTCCCATGCTGTTTGTGTGGTGGGGAAATATATAGGTATGTAAGCCTCAGAGACTGGAGATATTTATTAATTTACATAGATATTATTTTAAGAATCACACTAATCCTCCTATGTAGACAAATAGCTCATAAAGCATTTATTGGGAACAGAGATTTTTATAGCTTTTTTCTGGGCATTGGGGTTAATTTTTACCATCCCATATAAACTAGACACATTTAAAAGTCAATCTGGACACTCAAATACATATCTTACATAGACAGAATCATCCTTTGTTCTCTGTGAATTTTATTTTCACAGTTAGTATTTCTAAACTTACAGAGCAGACCAATCTATGCACATCAAAGTCTGAGAGTCATATGTCTCAAATACCACATCCAAATCTGTGTACATAAAATAACCCTTTAGAAAGACTGTTCATAGTTCTCTGCCCCTCTCCTAACCTCAGAGAATGAAACTTCTGGCTTCTCTCTGGAAATCACTAATCTTCAGACTGTACAGTCACACATGGGAGGAAAGCATGTCGAATCAGCATGTGCTCTAGATTGGTTTGGTCTTGAGGCCTGTTTCCTCAGTGGTTGCCAATTCCTGAAGCCACCAAGTAATGTATTTGAAACCTCTCTGAAGATATGTTCTACAGTAATTCTTGCACCACAAAAAAAATCGATAATCCAAGATTCACCACTGCCCTGTGGTTTATTAGAATTATTTATTAGTATAGACCTATTGTTATCCTCTATTCAGCCGTCTCCTTTCTATCTTGTTTGACTGAGTGGCAGACATTGTCAACTCAAAAGGAGTTCAGTGAACTCTCTGACGGCCACTCCTCAACACTTTTTCTGATCTTAATGCAAACACTTTGCTTTCCCAAGTACTTCATGCTTCTTTTTCTTCCCTCCGTCTCATCTGTGTGCCACACACAGGTCTAGTCTCCTTTCCCCATCTGCACTGCTATTGTTCAAGGGCAATACCCACTACCAGCTTGTCCCTGGACATCTGTTGTGCTTATTTGGTGGGCTGTTTCCCCATAACTCTCTAGAATTTGAATACTTGATCCACAGCTGGCGGTTCCTTTGTAGAAGGACTGGGAAATGAGACTTGGGGAAAGTGTGTCACCGAGGGCAGGTGTTGTGACTTGCTCTCTGCTTCCTGTTTGTGGTTTGAGATGTGAGTTTCTGACTTCTACTGCAGGCACCTGTTGCCTGCTATCATGGAATCTCACTCCCTAGAACTGTAACAAACCCAGCCTCTTCTATATGTTGTTTTATTAAATAATAAGAAAGCAATGACAGTTCTGTTGCTTCCTAAGTGACCTCCTACCTTTAACACTATATCTATTGTTTCTTTGCCCCTTGACATGCATTTGCCAATGTAAGGGCAACTATGGGCCTATCAAAGGAGTTCAGGTCGTATACACTTTATAGGACTGTGCTTAAAATGTGTTTCCCCTCACTTGGCAATGCCAAAGACCTTAAGGTACTGTGGTAAGGGACACATAATTCTTCCTCTTCTTTTGCCCTCTATTTGAATCTCTCCTTGTCTTTTGCTATGTCCCGCTCCCTGGCCATGCTCAAAGCTAAATTTGGTTGCTGGTTTCTGAGTACACCTGGAAGTCTCGGACTCGGCATGTGCTATTGCTTCTGCCTGGAGTTTTTTTTCTTCAGAAAAAAACTTTTCAGTAAAAAATCTTCCTCCAGAACAATCTGCAACACAATTCGAAATTGCTCCCTTCCCTTTGCTACATGTTCCTGATGGCTATGGCTGTCTAATCACAGCACTGTGCAGTGTTATGTCCTGCGCTGATGGTAATTATCTGGGCCATGAAGGTCAGTATGATCCTTACTAGCCATAGGTGACTCAGTAAGTAATATTTGACTGGCAGCTATTTGGTTTTAGTTACTTATATTTGCTTGCATTGATAAAATGCATTTGAAATTATTGAACCTTAACCAACTTAAGTATTATGTGGATGGCGTATTGGACAAAGCACTATACCTAGAATTCTCCTTTTGTATTTGATGAAGGAAGGATAGATGTATCTTCTTTTTTGATGTTTATATACAGCTTCTCTTGCTGCCAATTGTTGAAATAGTTACCTTTCTCTCAGTGGCCATTTCTCTCCTCTTGGTAAACTGTCAGTCATCTAGACATGAATGAATCTGTTTACCAAGTCTCTTTTTTGTTCTACTTACTAATGCTTATACCTAATACAAATGAGTCCTTCAGCTCTGTTCTTCAAGACTGACTTGTCTCTGACCCTTTTGTATCTGCTCACAAAGAATACTATCTGCTTCTTTTTTCTCACCAAAATAATCACACCAACCTACAAACAAATACCCTACTGGAATTTTAATTCAGCTTTGTACTCAAAATCAATATCAGTCTTGCAGGAACTGACATTTTACAATGTTGAGTCTCTTAATTAATGAAAATTTTATATTCCACTATACCTCTAGGATTTTAAATCATATAAAGACCATTCTATGCTTATCTGTGAGAATCCTTGCAAATCCTCCATTGTACTTTTTTACCATGTGTTTGAGAGTGTTGAGGCTGTGGGAGATCAGATCTTCTAAAAGGTCATTTTCTAATTGGATTTTACTGGTTTACAGAAATAAACAATTTTATGTTAACTTGGTATTCAGTAATTATTATAAATTAAAATCATTTACAATGATTTTTCAGAATATTTTTAATATTTAAAAATCTACTAATACTGAAAATTATAGGCCATTCTTTCTCATCCCTTATGCTCTTTCTACCTCTTGCATTGGCTAAGACCTCCCATACAATAGTGGTCAGAATGCTGATCACACTGGCAAGACAGAGAAAGTTCTCAATATTTACAAGCTGTTAACCCATGTTGAAAGATGTTCTTGAGCATTCTGGTTCTTTTTGAATCCTGGTTAGGTGTTAAATTTAATCAAATACATTTTTTTCTATGACTGTTAATTTATGTCTGAATTAATTTATGTAGCATGGGAATTCTAGAAAACAAATAAATTTCATAGTTACAGATATTTAAAACAATGGCTCTTTTTTAGATCTTTCTTCCTTAGGCATTGATTGCTCTGACAAAGACTTGTGTTTTGAGACACAATAGGAAGCATTTATTATTAGAAACACTGCTCAGTCGCCATGTGCTTACAGACTAACAATACTGTAAATTATTAACAGTTAACTAACACATCTGTTAAATATTTATGCTGCTTTTTACTCAATAGTACTATGATGCTTAGTTTTAATTATCATCTTGCTACAATCTAGAATCTCCTGGGAAGAGAGTTTCAGTGAGGAATTATCTAGAGAAGGTTGATCTGTGTGCCTGCCTGTGGATGATTATCTCTGGGAAGACTCGGACCACCTTGGGTAGCACCATTACATTTGCTTGACTGTGGAAGTGTTAAAAAGCTAGCTGAGTACTAAGTGGGGATGCATTTGTAACCTCTGTTCCTCACTGTGGGTGTGATGTAACTAGCTGCCTCAAGGTCCTGCTGCCATGACTTCCCCCAAAAGATAGACCAGAATCTAGAATCGGAAGCAACCATGAACCCCTTCTCCCCTAAGTTACCTTTTGTCCATGTGTTTAATCACAGCAACAGAGAGAAAACTTGAACTAATACCCACTTCAATCATGTTGCAAATTAGATCAATGTTACACTTATTTCCTCTTAATTTTTGTGCAATTGGTCCATTAAAGCAGATTTAACTAGTAAAGGGAAGTGTGTTAACTCACCAGTCATATTGCAGTATAAGAGGAACGGGCGCAGAGGTCCGCTTCCATCTGAGTCTACATAGTAGAATCCAGAAGCATTTCCTTGGTGCTTATAGGCTTCACATGACTGCTCATAGACAGCTGGGGGGGGGACAGAGAGAGACAGAGAGACAGAGAGACAGAGAGACAGAGAGAGAGAGACAGAGAGAAAGAGACAATAAATGAAACAATATTTAAAAGATTTACAGTACATCCCCAAGTCTATGCGCATCACTGGCCAAGCAAACAGGTAACATTTACATTTTAAAACAGAATCCATCCTTCTTTTCTTTACAAATTAATATGGATGAATTTGATAACATACCAAAAAATGAGGTTTTATTTTATGACATTTTATCACCAAAGGAGAAGGAGATTATTAGATCAAAATGAAAATCTAGCTTACTTTTTATGGTAGGAAGAATGAGGGAAGAGAAGACAGCTACTTAAATATTAAGACCTTTGTAAGTGTAACATGGTATCGTGTGGTACCCATTTCAGTATCACCTTGTAATGACCTAATGTCTGAAATACAATACTATAACCTTCAGAGCTAATCAGGTGCTACCCAATAATTATGCCATGGAGACGTTTTAAATAATATTTGAACTATGTTACTTTCTCACATCAACTTAACTAGAGGTAAACATTTTTTTTTCCAAAGGGGGAAAATGATTTGCAAATTTCCTCATCTATAGTTTTAAACGTAATTATGAAACTTCCCTAATGCTCTTTAATGAGCATTCAATACAATTAAGATTCAAAGCAGAGGAAATATTCATATGAAATATGCCCCCAAGTGGGCTCATTGTGTTGTGATCCGTAATTGAATTTTTTATTATAGGAGTATATATTTGCCAGGCATAGGGCTTGATATTAACATCTGTGAAATGCACACTTCTCATTGAATGCCCAGCCAAATGTACTAGTAACTTCCATTAGGTTTGTAATTCCATAAAATCTGAAATACAGCAAACCTCTGGGTACCCTCCTCTGAATCAAGTCTAAATTTTAAAAAATTGTGTGAATGAATGTTCGTATGACATGAAACAGTGCAGCTAATTTGTGAAAAGTTATACATTTTTCAAATGTCCTGGCACCTCCCTTCTACATGATTGCTCTACGATGACGGCTTCATTTCTTTCTATTTAAATTACATAGATGGAGACATATGGATGCAGTGTTTTGTGGCTATATTTGTAGTGTGCACTGAAGTGGGCATGTAAAATGGTTAGTTTTATATTCCAGGGAACATATGCACATGGTTATAAGTGCCTTGAAAGTGGTTGCCAGAGATAGACACTTAACCTTGGGATGGTGATGAGCTCCCAAATAAAGCACATAGATAGACAAGGAAATTAGATGTTTTTTAAAATTTATTTTTTATATGTTTTAAGATTTATCTTTATTGGTTTTAATCACATGAAGGTGTGTGTGTGTGTGTGTGTGTGTGTGTGTGTGTGTGTGTGCATGCATGTGTGAATACAGATACCAGAGGCCAGATCCAGAGTCAGATCTCTCAGAAGTTTTGGCCACCTGGTCTATGTGTTGGAAACTGAAGTCAGGTCCTCTGGAAGAGTAGTGCAGGCTCCTAAATGCTGAGCCAACACTCCAGGCCCATTGTGTGTGTGTGTTTTTAATTTAAATAATATGTACGTGTGTGTGGTAGAGTATGTGTGTGTGGTAGAGTATGTATGTGTGGTAGAGTATGTGTGTATAATTTCAGGGGCTTTGGGAGGTCAGAAGACTGGGATATTTTTTTTTGAAATGGAGTTGTTAAAAGCTGTGAGTTGGTTCAACAAGGCACTGATAACAGAATTCTGATCCTTTGTAAGACCAGTCAACTGATAGGCCATCTCTCCACCCCAAAATGGGAAATACCTTTGCTTTAATGTTCACTGGTTGATATTCTATAGATGATGGTTATTTCCTAATTCAAACCTTTTCTTCCTGAAGACAAACTCTCACTATTAGTCCAGTCTAGCCTCCAAGTCACAATGCCCCTGCCTTAGCCAGCCAAGAGCTGAGATTCCAAGAGACTTCATCTATGCTTCTACACTATGGCCAACAGCATAGTTCTCACCCTCTTTCTCAGAACATTGTTAACAGCTCTGTTTATGCATCCTGATCATGGACCTTTCCTGTCAATTTCTGAATCACATTATGGGCCACGTGTCAAATGACCTTTTTATTTCCCATTCAAGTTTCTCCTCAAAGCTGTTTGTGTTTATTGTTACAATCACTTATTAATAACAATAAAACAAGCAGAGTCAATTCCAATGCATTTAATAGCTTTCAGATTTGAGTCATTTATTATAATGGAGATGGTAAATGGTATTTAAAAAATGAAATATACTGTCCTTCAATAGCTGAGTGAATTGGTTGAGTAATTTAGCCTCTGGTGACAGCTTAGGTGTGGACTGCAAAAATAACATAAGGCTTGCAGCTTAAGTAAATATTTCAGTAGAAAAAAAAGGCACATGTTTTATAATATAGAAAAATATATGTGCTGTGACCTCAGACTCTGGAGCACCCTTATTCTGCCTACCCTCTGTAAGCCAACTTGGGAAGTTTATTAATATCCCTGAATTATATCACGAGTTAACTAGGCCAATAAGAGTACTGACTTAGGAGGGGGATACCAGAATCAAATGAGTTAGCATGCATAAAATACCAAATCTACACTTAAAATTTAGTAAGTCCTCAATAAAATTAACTATGATTACTATAGTAATTATCTGTACCATTTAACTGCCACCAATATCATCAAACAGATCTCTAAAAAGATTAATTACTAGTAGTGTGGTTTAGGGGATACGGTTTCTGGCAGTGTAGAGGTCATGAGAGTAAAGTCTCAATACAAGACAGGCAACAGGGCTCCGAGAGAGGTATCACTCTAGGGTCTGTGAGAGAACACAGAGAGAAATTGACCATCTATGAACCAGGACGCAGAGAATCCAAAGCTTTGAACTCCCATGAACTTGAATTTATAGCCACCAAACTATAAAAAAAAAAATTAGACTATACCAAAGCCAGCCAGTCTATGGTATTCACTTATAAGCAACCAAATGGATTGATTACCACTCTCTTGGGTGCTACAGGATGAGTGAATCTCCATACTTGAGCACACAGCCTAGCACATCCAATACTGCTTCTGAAAATATGCTCATATCATGGAATCAACAAAGGGTCTGGTAACTGATCCTAATTCAACATATGCTGTTCTTCCAGAAAGTTCCCAGTAAAATGCTGTTCCGGTCAGATAGCAGAAAGTGTTCACAAAGTCAACATCTTATTTTATTATTTTTATTATATTTGTCCTTACCCATCTTTTGCTTTCCGTACATATTTTCATCCTTCCCAACTATTTGACCCCTTTTCTTGTTTTATATTCTATAAAATTTATGAAATGAGGAGTGGACCATAAACTAGAACCAAATGGGTGCTGAAATTCAAGCTGTATACCCCAACACAAGGTCGCATGGGCACAGATAATAGAAAAAGCAATGCAAAAGAAGCAGAAGGCAGACTAGCAAGCAGATGTGTATAGCTTACAGCTGTGACAAGTGGCTCCCGTGTATCCCGTGTTTGTGCAGTTACAATGAAAGGTGCTCCAAGACTGAGAACATTCACCACCATGCTCACAAGAGTTGGGCAGACACCTAAAAGAAAGAGAAGAAGCTGTTAATCGTGGAGAGATACCACAGAGTATTGATCATTGATCATAAATGTTCATGTGAAACAAGGCTGTTGACCACGTAGAGAGTAAATTCCACATGACCAATGGTTATACAGTCTGGTACAGAGTCACTTGATTCACACAACTAAACCTTGGGGCATTAAAGTCCTTTGGGTTTTGCCAATTCTCAAGCAGCTCTGACTACTTAGTTATGAACATGTATCACCATATCACAGTTCTTTATTTTCCTTAAGTGACATACCGTAGAGTCAGTGATAGTCAAACTATCAGCAGCTTACAGGAAATAGTATTCCATCATCTGAGTTAGAATGCAGCTTTGAGAATGGGAAAGGAGATTGACTGAGAAAAGGGTAAGAAAGAGGAAAGGAAAAAGAAAGGATGTTCACAGACAGAGAACTGTCCAAGAATGTCCAGTATCCATCCTTCCATACCAAGCTGAGTTAGGCTGTTCTCTGCTGCCGAACCTAACTCACAGGAACTGCCCTGGTTATTGTAACTTTCTAAGAAAAATAATTGCCATACTCAACAGCCATCAAGCACAACAGGCTTACCTACTTGAGGTATCTGAGTTTCAATAATAAATCATAATATATCCTTTTGATCGTAACCTATATTTGAGAAGCTACATCACAAATAATGTATTTCTAAAAAATAGAGGACCATGGAAAACCAATAGGAAACAAATAAAAAGTGGGCCTGGCACATTATTTGATCTGACTCTAGGCTTTGAAAAGTTGAACATGGTCTTCCTGTACAGGTCAGCAGTCCAAAGACTAAACAACTGCTTTTAATTAAAGTATTTCTTTTCAATTTATATGTATCACTTTAGATCAGAGGAATCATTGTATATATACTGAAAAGCATGTTACTAAGATATTCAGGGTTTTCTTTATTGAATCACATTAACATACATATCACCTCACATAGCTAATATTTTTAAGAATTTATTTTATTTTTAATTATGTGTGTATGTGTTTATATGTGCAAATTTGTGCATGTGTGAGACCACCTGAGATTGGTGTTAGTAACCAAACTCTTGTCCTCACCATAATTAGTTTTTGTTTTTAACTGATAAGCCATTTCTCCTGCCTTAAGATACCTAATATTTCTCATTGTGGAAGACAGCACCTGTATAAAAAAAAAAATCAAAAGGTCACGTATATCAACAAAGGGGCAAAGTGAAGATTATCTAAAACACTTGGGAGAATATTGGGATGATTTGGGGACCTTTCTGCTGAAGCCTGAAACACCCCCGGTACACTTAGGCAGTTCAGACATTGCCCTCAGCTTAGATGAAGACTAGCTAAGTTGCTTTTAGGCTACAGTGTCCGCCAGCCTCTCCTTAGAGCATTTCCATTAGAAAACATTCAACTGTGAAGTATTTCTTGGTTCCTATGAGGAATAAATCTTCTCCCACCTCTGAACAGTTTTCTGACCCAGGAAGGGCTCTGTGCAGGACTATTTAGATGCTGGGATGCAAATACCAGTGACAGAACCTATGTTTCTTGTCTCTATAGAAGGACAGGAATCTAATTAATCTCCATAAATACTGAACAGCAAATAGATGTGACATAATCACGTTGACAGTCAACTTCTAGGAAATAAATCCTCATTAAATCCTTTGGATAGAAAGACAGAAGATAGTAAGGGGCCCTGGCAGAAAGGGAGCTAGCTCCTTGTTCTGAAATCTGTGATGTCTCTGCTTTATAAGTGTCAATAAACCTCAACACAATTTCACGCAAACGGCCAACAAGATGTATCAAAGGCTAAAGACACTTGCTGCCAAACCTGATGTCCTGAGCCTCCCAGGACCCACATGGTGAAAGAAGAGACTTGACTGTTACAAGTTGTCTTCTGTCTTCCACACCTGTGCATGTGGGCACGCATGCACATGCACACACACACACACACACACACACACACACACACACACACACACACCACAAATACACACACAAAACCATAATTTTAATTTTTAAAAAAATTCTGTAGTGCTTACTTTTAAAAATACATCCCCACATGAAGGGCTGAAATGTGCTTACTTAAAGCCAGAATGAATATCCCTTTGAGTTTAACTGTATCTATACTCCTCTCCTCCCTGAACTTAAATACATACCTGGTTTAAAAAAAAAAAAAAAGACATTATAATTTCACTCGCAAAAGGAGATGATTTAGGATAAGAAAGGTAAACCAATTTTCGAATTTGTGTAGTGTTCATTTTGTTTTAACATTTTAAAACTTTGTTATAAATTATATTCTCGAACATTAATTACATGGGAAGCTACAGAGTTATTCATTTGTGTGTGTGTGTGTGTGTGTGTGTGTGTGTGTGTGTGTGCATGTGTGGGTCTTTGTAAAGGCAACTATGTCTCTCTCTTTCTCTCTCTCTCAGCTCACACTCATGTCTTAGGTCTAAACTCTCCTCATGTCTATTTCTCTCTGAATACCAACATTTAGTTCTAAAGGTTATACTGTCACTTCCCAAGTCTTCATAAACTCATTGGCTCTACTTCGCTCCGACTTGTCCCAAATTCTTTTCAGCGGTATAGTCAAAACTCTAGCTTTACTTAAGTGGGGATTCCCCGGGCTACTACTGCTGGCAGTGCTGGATTATGTCTCCCCACTGTCACTGACATCACACATTTTTGAAATTCTGTATGTGTGTGGGTAAAGTTTGTGATGTGATATGTGCATGTAGTATGTGCATTTGTGTGTCTGCTGGTATACATGCACATGTGTTCAAATGTATGTGGGGACCAAGGGGTGTGGGAACCAAGGGGTCACATGATGATTTTTCATGATTGTTCTTCATCTTTGTTTTTGAGAGATAGGATGCCTCATGGAACTCAAGTTCACTAACTGGGCTAAGCTGCCTGGGTAATAAGCTCTAGGGGACAAACTGTCTATGACACACCCCCACACCAAATGCTGAGGTTACAGAGGCATGCCTCTACGTCTGGCCTTTTACAAACATGTCGTGGCTCTGAGCTCAAGTCCCCAAGGTTGGAGCCAAACACTTTATAGTGAGCCATCTCTCCAGTCCTAACATTATTCTTGAGTGAAAAGAACAGTGATGTCTTTAGTTTAGAGGCACTATAGGATAAATTATCTTGATACAAGGAGAGTACCATACACAAATGTCACTTGTGAACTTCCAATTTAGACTCAAACAGCTGATTTGACCACTGATGTCTTTCAGGGTTTAGAATGAGTAATGTGTTGAGACCAAAGCTTCTAATTCTCTCATCCATTTTCAATTTTAAACAGTAAACATTAAAAACTACAGAGCCTGCCAGAATGTATTTGTGATAGACCTTCTGCTGCCTCCTTTATCGGAGCTGAAGATGGAACTTGATATTTTGCTTATATGCCTTTTCCAGTGTCAACTGAAAATAGTGTTATTGATTTTTCCCTTGATTAAAAAAATAGATGTCCACTGTTCACAGAACAGAAAGCATACAGGACAAAAGATCAGAGGTCACCTGTAGTCTCACAGTCTAGAAAGTCTTACTGCGAACATAACCTTGTATTCACAAATACAGTCTTTATCTCTTTGGCAGAGGGTTGTTGATACAGTGTCTCACTCTAGCTCTAGCTGCCCTGGAATTTACTATGTAGACCAGGCTGACCTGAAATCACTATGTAGACTAGGCTGGCCTGTAACTCATAGAGATCTAACTGCTTCTCCCTCCCAAGTGCTTGTGTCAAAACACCCTGCTCATAAATACAATCTTAAAGTAATCCTTCTCTGGAATTTTCCAAAATAAAGAATATATATATATATATATATATATATATATATATATATATATATATATATATATATATATACATATATTTCTGTACCCAATAAATTCAGATATATTTAGTATTCTTATAAGTGTGAAGGAACACATTAGGCACACTATCATAACTTGTATAATTTTTAAGCATTTCAACTCAATCACAATCTAGTAAAAAGCGAGTTTAAAAATACTAAAGCAATAGCAATCTTAGTTTATAATCAAATCAGAAAAGATCAGAGGTGACCTTTCTTTAAAAAGCCTTAACACTGTTTTTAAAAAGGAAAGATTCAATGGTTTTGCCTAAAATCAAAAGAAACAAGAATATCTTTAACTGGCCTGGTACATGGGCTGTGTCCCTTTGATTTTCTTTCAGAAGTTAACGAGGCACATTTTTTTTTTTGTTCACTTCAAAATTGTTAGGTGAGGCTTTTTACATTTGTGAATAAAACGTGAAAGACTGAATTCTGAGTTTTACTAACTACATTATCTGACAATGTTGGCCAACTTGTAACCTATGCAGTCTGCACTGCACTGCAGCACTCTTGCACTCACAAGAGCTCTAAACAATTGCAATGCACACGGCCCTCTTTGCTAGTCCTTCCAAGATAAAGTCAAGCAATCCATCAACCCATTTTCCCAGGCGTCTCAATCTTTCTCCTATACATTTCCGTCACCACTTTCATTGCATATGACTTTGAACAAACACATCCATCGACGTACCCAAACCTGAAGTGACAGGCAAAATTTTCATTTAGCCACATTCTCTGTTCAGCACAATTTCAATTTCAAAGGCTTTCATAGGAGGCAATGCTTGGCTGGAATGGATGATATTAACTTTAGATATAGAACATTATCACGTTCAAGGGAACTAAATGTTAGCTACTTGTAGGGTTTAAACCCTCAGGTCAGTAACTAATGAGAAATCTCTCCTCATACAACTCACTCACCAAGCTACTCACCACAAAGCCATACTTTCTGTGCCACACAAGTTAGAATGATTATCTTCAAATGTCATGAAAGAAACCCACATGCGAGCTCAGAGAGGCTCAAGGGGCTCATGGGCTTCCACAGAAAAGAGGAGAGCAAAAGTAGAGGACTATGGGGAGAAATTCATTCACTGAGGACAGCTTGAAGATAGCACAGTGTACACTTAGAGGGAAAGACTAAGGAATGGTCATCGCCTATGAACCACCACTCCCATGGAGTGGTGTGAGTGGCTAGAATCGTGTCCTTTACTCTCCTGATATCAATCAAAAGAGTTGATTTTTTTAAAAGTCACATTTAGTAGTTCACCAAAAGGTGGCATTGGTCTAAGTAACTTAAGAAATATTAATGTGATGACACTCATTAGGGGTCTCCCAGCAATGCTAAAGGTTTCAGTTCTAGATCTATGGAACAGAAACTGTCATGTTCTATTCATCCTGTCATTGTGACCTTGCCCCTTATTCATCCGAGTATATGGACTTAGTATAATCTTATTTCATGTCCAGTGAGGATAAATAAATCACTTCTGGAAGAGAGAGTGTATTAAGTGACTGGGTAAGAGGTGTGTGTATGTGAAAAACATCAACATGGTTGTGCTGAGTGTGGGTATGAGAATGGTATAGATATGTTTATGGACACATGGGAATGTGTACCTGTAAAGAAGTGTGAAATATGTGTGAGTGCACAGGGAGTTTTCAGTCATGTGACTGAGAATAAACATATGAAGAGGAATTTGAATCCACCAACATGGCTGCTCAGGCAAGGGATCATACTCGAAGACCTTCTAGATCTATATGAACATGCTGGAAAGCAGACATGCTCTGGATTGAAGTGTGATCTGACTGAAATACAGATATAGCCTTAATCCCTAATAGTGAAGGTAAGGTTAGTTTGTAGAAGAAAGTTCAAAAGTGATATCTACCTGAGGAGCAGACAAAGAGTGGAAGCAGAGAGAGATTTGACAGAATGAGTAAGAGATAGGATATGGCCAAGTCTTACAAGAACACTGGAAAACTACTTGAGAGAGAGAGAGAGAGACAGAGAGAGAGAGAGAGAGAGAGAGAGAGAGAGAGAGAGAGAGAGAGAGAGAGAGAGAGAGAGAGAGGCAGAGAAAGACAGATAGATAGACAGACAGACAAAGTGGGGAAATAAATGAAGGATAAGAGATATACAGGGACAGTTTTACAAAGATAAACTGCAGAGAGAACAAGACTAACATAGGTGAAGACAGAACAAGTCAGAGAATGAGAAGGAACCAGAGGATTAGAACACTGGAAGCAGAGAGAGCATACATAAGCAGCTTGACGGCACACCTGAAATCAACCAAGTATAACAAAAAGAACTATACAAAGAATCAACAAAACCAAGAGCTGGTTGTTTGAGAAAATCAACCAAGCAAGTGAAAGAACTGTATGAAAAGAACTTCAAGTCCCTGAAGAAGGAAATCGAAGAAGATATCAAGAGATGAAAAAATCTTCAATGCTCATGGATTGTCAGGATTAATATAATAAAAATGGCCATCTTGCCACCTCTATGCAATCCCCATCAAAATTTCCACTCAATTCTTCATAGAATTAGAAAGAGCAATTTGCAAATTAATTTAGAATAACCAAAAACATGCAGGATAACAAAATCTATTCTCAAAAATAAAAAAAAACTTCTGGGGGAATCACCATCTCTGACCTCAAGCTGTATTACAGAGCAATGGTGATAAAAACTGCATGATATTTGTATAGAGACAAGACAGGTAGATCAAAAGAATAGAATTGAAGACCTAGAAATGAACCCATACACCTATGGTTACTTGATCTTTGACAAAAATCCTAAAACCACCCATAGAAAAAAGCATTTTCAACAAATGGCACTTGGTTCAACTGAAGGTCAGCATGCAAATAGATCCATTATTATCTGCTTGTACAAAGCTCAAGTTCAAGTGGATCAAGGACCTTCAAATAAAACCAGATACACTGAAACTAATAGAAGAGAAAGTGGGGAAGAGCCTGGAATATGTGGGCACAGGAGGAATTTTCCTGAACAGAACACCAATGGCTTATGCTCTAAGATCAACAACAGACAAATGGGACCTCATGAAATTGCAAAGTTTCTGTAAGAAAAAGGACACTGCAAACAGAGAAAAATGGCAACCAACAGATTGGCAAAATATCTTTACCAATTCTACATCTGACAGAGGGCTAATACACAACATATACAAAAACCTCTAGAAGTTAGACTCCAGAGAACCAAATAACCCTATTGTAAATGGGGTACAGAGCTAAACAAAGAATTTTTCAACTGTGGAACATCGAAAGGATGAGAAGCACCTAAAGAAAAGTTCAACATTCTTAGTCATCAGGGAAATGCAAATCAAAACAACCCTGAGATTACATCTCATACCAGTCAGAATGGCTAAGATAAAAAACTCAGGTGACAGCAGATGCTGGGGAGGATGTGGAGAAAGAGGAACACTCCTCCACTGTTGGTGGGGTTGTAAACTGATATAACCACTCTGGAAATCAGTCTGATGGTTCCTCAGAAAATTGGACATGATACTACCTGAGGACCCAGCTATACCACTCCTGGGCATATACCCAAAAGATGTTCCAACATACAACAAGGACACATACTCCATTATGTTCCTAGCTCCCTTATTTATAAAAGGCAAGAGCTGGAAAAAAAACCAGATGTCCTTCAAGGGAGGAATAGATACAAGAAATGTGGTACATTTACACATTTACTCATCTATTAAAAACAATGACTTCATGAAATTCTTAGGCAAAAGGATGGAAATAGAAAATATCATCCTGAGTGAAGAAACCATGTCACAAAAGAACACACATTGTATGCAGTCACTGATATATGGATATTAGCCCAAAAGCTCAGAATACCCAAGATACAATTCACAGACCATATTAAGCTCAAGATAAAGGAAGACCAAAGTGTGGACGCTTCAGTCCTTCTTAGAAGGGGGAACAAAATACTTAAGTGAGGTAGAAGGTGGGAGGGACTTGGGAGGAAGAGAAGAGGGAAAAGGGAAAAAGGGGGACAGGATCAGGTATTGGACAAGACAGGTATGTTATACAGAGAGTCAGAAATTTTAACAGAAGTGTGTAGCAATAGGAGATGGGAACTGGGAGTAGCCACCAGCAAGTCTCTTCAGGTAGTATGAGGTCCTCACCTCATATCATCCCAAACACAGAAATTAAACCCAGACATTATTGCAGATGCCAAGAAGTGCTTGCTGACAGGAGCCTGATACAACTGTCTCTTGAGAGGTTCTGCCACAGCCTGGCAAACTCAAAGGCGGATGCTCACAGCCAACCATTGGACTGAGCACAAGGACCCCAATGGAGGAGCTAAAAAGAGGAGTGAAGGAGCGGAAGGGGTTTGCAACCCCATAGGAAAAACAACAATATCAACCAACCAGACCCCTCAGAGCTTCCAGAGACTAAACCACCAAGCAAAGTGTACACACTCAGAGACCCATGGCTCCAGCCTCATATATAACAGAGAATGGCATTATCTGGTGTCAATAGGAGAAGTGGCCTTTGGTCCTGTGAAGGCTTGATTTTCCAGTGTAGAATTCTAGGGCAGTGAGGTGGAAGTGAGTGGGTAGGAAGGGACACACCCTCATAGAAGCAGGGGGAGAGGGGATAGGATGAGGGGTTCCAGAGGGGAAACCAGGAAAGGGGATAACATTTGAAATGTAAATTCATAAAATATCCAGTAAAAGCATAAAAAAGAAACAAAAAATAAACAGAGCAATTCAGTGAGAAGCTGAGAGAAGTGGATTGAATCAGTCATTTCAGAAGATTGGATTGTGCCAAGGCTAAAAGGTCCCAGACCTAGGCCTAGGAATAGTGAGAACAGAGAAACACTGGGCTCAGCCTAAGCTGTGTGTTCATTCATACTGCTTAGGACCCGTTCTCATATCATACCTTCATCTGAGGACATAAAAGTGACATTTTCATGTGTGATGCCATGTGTAAAGACTATATGAGTCGAAAGTACATTCATGAAGAACCATGTGTATGAGTGAGCACCTGTGTCTTTGTATGTATGTTACTTTATGTATAACTTTGATCCTACTAAAACCCGGCTACACTTCTTATAAAGTTAAAAATAAGGTTGTATTTGAAAGGTGAACCACCCATAATGCTAATATGTACCCATAAAGCTGTATGGCAGGGATGCAATTCTGACTTTCTGGTTTTGGGGCTGGACTCTTGTTTTCTTAGTCAAACAAACTACTTGCATTCTTTTCCTTATTTCTCCCATGGTCACTGTCAGGACTTCATGAAGGGAGATTGAAATATTCGTAAGCACTTACATTCTTAGTTCAGGGTCTTTTATGTGGATTTAAATCTGCAATGGTTTGATATTCCACCAAACTCAGTAATTAAATTGAGCCACCTTGGTTACAAAGCATGACCGGTATGACTTCTTCACTACAGTGGCCCAGGCCTACCTATAGTTTTTAATTATTACCCACTGTGGGTTATTATGTCTGAAGTTGCTCATTCTCTATAATTAACTCTCGAGTCCTGCTCGGCCATGTCCCTTGCCTGTGCTCCTACTGAGTTTATGGGGTTATGCTCGCGACTTCATCAATACTCACAGCGTCCCTAGAGGAAGTGATTGTCCTGCTCCTACACAGAAGACACTAACGGGATTGGCACCAATGGGCAAACACTAAAATAAGCACATGACCTGTCCCCTGCCTCTGGATATACCCAACAGTCAGGGTTTTCAATGCCAGCTTGATAACCTATCACACAGGTCCCTGGTTTACTAGTTCCTAATACTCAATATTACTGTTTGGGTGACATAATGTATTAAATTTATTGATGGATTCCCATAACCTATATAAAGACTGATCAAACACAGTAGGATGTTGGTAAACCCAGAAATCCTACAGGAGACTGAGATGTGGAGACGAGGGAATCCCTAGAAGCTCATAGTCCAGGTAGCAAGAAACCCTGTCTAAAACGAGGAGGAAGATGAGAAGAGACACCCTAGTTGTCCTCTAACTTTCACATGCATGTAGTGACATATGTGTCTGCCCACACTCACAAACACACATATGTTCAGTCACAAACACATATGATCACATGTTGTATACCCATAGACAAGGTTAAATAATAAATAAAAATAAAAACCATAACAGCATGAGCTTTGTAGGTTGGTAGCAGATTTATATGTAACTAACATAGTCACACATATTATATCTGTTGTTAATATTATTTGAAATATGTGATATAAAACAACTGCTAGATTTGTTTATTTTTAATATAGATACAATTCATTTCTGGTGTAACAGATTATATATATATATTCAAAATTCTGAATAGGTCAATGGGCAACAGGGAGATGCGAGGCTGTCTTTACCTGTCTGAGATGCCACAGGAGTCTATCTGAAGGTCACTGAAGTTGCCAAGGGACCCTTGCTGGACTGCAATCAGATCTATCATTTTTTCGTGGATGGAGATGAGTCTCATACATCCTTGAAATCCACCTAGAGGACTCTTACACTTGGATCCAAAGCTTTTGTCTGGACAACCTGATAAGAGCAAATCAAAGTAAAGCCATAGTACACTGTAAAAAAAATGAACCAGTATTTTGGATCACAGCAGAATTTATAAGGAAAAATAAATAAATAAAACACATTTGATTATCCTTGGCATTAAATAAACCCTCTGGAATCATTATTAGTTTCATCTAAATCCATGCAAAGTGTTTTCTTTGTTTCCATGGGCTTCAAAGGAAGTCTCTAGAGTTGTGATAATTGTGTGTACCACTGTAGCTTGATCTAGCTTCAGAAGTTTAGTTATTGGCTTCAAAATCCTAAATGTGCCAACCAGCAATGTCAGACATTCTAGAACGTAAGCAGGGAACTTGGCCTTTGGAATAGAAGACTCAAGGCATAAACTAGGATGTGTACACTGAAGACAAGAAAAGATAAATTGATAATAATAAAATGTCTTTGTACTTAAAGCTAACTATCTGAGAAAGGAGATATATTGATCTGGAATAAAATTACTAACTCTATTTTGATTAAATACTTCATTTCCTTATACATGTAAGAGCCACATATATATTTGACAGATACAAATGGCTAAATGTCAAAAATATTTCACTGCTTGATTTTATTTATTCTTTGGCTCAGCAAACAATGTCCTCTTTATGCTGATTTTTTCTAACATTTAAGATTTGTTCTTATTATTTAAATAACAAATATAATATTAACCATTACTGCCTGGCTTTAATGATGTTCTAAATGTTTATTCAAGTGAAGTAAATAATTTTATGGAGTATGAGCACATATATTTCACTTACATATTTTCCATCAATCTTTCTTTGCTGCTACAGCTGTTGGCTACCACTACAATTTCACAGATTAGAAAGGAAGCAGCAACTTCTTAATTCCTCTACACTACTTTTCCACCTGGAAATTTTCATTACAATTATTTTTTTTTCACCAAGGACACATCTCTTTAATCCTATCTTTTCCCAGTAAAATAAACTTGCATGGCAAATAAAGACCAGTATTATTTAAAACTATTAGCAGGTACTCTGAAATATGCTTTTTTGATTTTAGTAGAGATTTCAAAGTTTCAAATTTAATATGTCAACAAAAGGCAATCACAGGTTTTTAAAGAGTAATTTGAGGTATGTATAAATGTATATATTTACAGTAATTAAAATTCTCCTGGACCATAGTATACTGTCATATGACTATATCCTCTAACAGAAAGACTTCCTTGTCTCCCAGGTTATATAATCAGTAAGGAAATTTTCAGGGAGAGACGGTTCTGGTGGAGCTGTCTGGACATTGGGAAGATAATTCCAGAAATAGTTACAGTGATATATGAGTCACACTGCAATAAACATTCTGTAATCCAGCTACCTGCAAACCACCCATGTGTCTGTAAGGAGCCTCAGGAAAACCCATTAGTTCATGAGCTACACTGGAATGAATAATTTCTTTGGTCTATTGTAGGTGTCTTCCTCAGAGCAAAGATTCAGAAAGAGCCATACAACATATGGGATTATAACAATATCCTTGTAGGTGACTATTACCCAATTGAAAATGTCAGAATAAAGAAGAAAGGGCAATAGTCACAAACACTTGATAGTTCTTGTACACCAGGAATGTAAACTACTTGGCTACTCTCTTCTATTGCTGGTGAGCCTAACACATCTCAAATTATTTTTAAGTGAGCTACATCATGCAGAATGCTTGTGAGAAACAAAACAGAGCAAACTGAATGGCAAAGAAAGACAATAAAACTATAAACAAAGCCAAGAGTCTGATCATGGGTACTTCATGTTCCTGGATATAATGCTCAGTTATCAAGAAATTCCAAGAACAAAGAAGGGTTAGATCAGGTCTTTAAAGGCAACCATGGGTTAATATTATGCACTACAAGGAAGAAGTTGAATACTGAATCTATTCAAGATGAAAGTACTACAGTAGGAAGACTCCTAGAGACTTTTCAATGCTGAATTGATGGATGGATCCATTATCAGAGGCAGTCATCACGTTAAATACCTCCAGAGATGACACATAAATTACCACTGTGTGCTGCTGTTTCAGAAGGGAGGTGCCATTTCATGGTGGTATGGCCTGGTCCTTAGATACCTGATGCTTGCCTTAAACAGGGAACTTGAATGTGAGTATTCTATACCTCAGTTAGCATCTCCAGGTGGTGAAGCATGCTGTACTACCCGTCAAAAAGATTCCAAAAGAGAATTTACAAAAATTAGACACTCAACTCTTCTCTATGTGGAGAGCTAAGATTTTGAACGTATGGCTTATAAATCATCAAAGCTGAGGGACATCCCACAATGTGCATTGATTTTTTTTTGAAATGTGTTCATTTGAAAGAAGAAAGGTTAAGAGAAGAGAGAACGAAGTGATGGATAAATAATGGCTGTTTTGTGTGGCATATGGAGTTCTGTTCTTTGAGAAGTAGCCCTACATCCTGACAGCCAATGCAACAAGCCCTCTGAAGTCTGCAGAGTGAGGACAGAAGCCAGGCTGTTGGGGCAGAAGAACTCTTGATATTAGAGCATGCCAGCTAGTTTAGCAGGACTGGATTCAGTCACCACCTCTTTGAAGTTGCAGTTGAATTTGGAGAAAAGCAAAGGAGAGTTCATGAGAACTTTTTCAGGACATGTTTTAGTGATAAACGGTCCCCTGTTCGTATAAACAAAATGTTTTCAGTGGTGACAGACAGGGACATGATGATGGAGAGGGACACACAACTTTCAGCATGTGTTTATCTCCCTGTCAGTGGCAGCCCAAGAATCAAGCCAGTGGTGTGCCTTAGGAACTCCCACCTCACCTCCTCCCCAAATATACCTTTGCCAATAATCCCTGAAGTTTCCCAGGACAGATGTGATGCCCATGTGGAAACATCTGCCTCAGATGTTCTTGGGACACAGAATTCCCAGTCCCTAATTTCTAATCAGACTGTTTGTTATATGGACTGATCTTCTCAATCATACTCTGAAAGCATGAAGCTAAATCCTAAAAATGTTGAGATAGTCAAGACCTTTCAAGGCATATATTAAAGGGACTGGTGTTGGGGTTTTACCGAGGAAGCTTTATAGCATGTCTTTTAGGGGTGCTGTAGTATATGGTTACACATTTATAAAAACAGACAAATGAAAATATACTCTAAACTCAGGTAGTGATCATCTACCTAGACAATCCTCGAGAGACAAATGTGTATGATAGTTAGTCATTTTTTTAAACGACTTTATTTTGCAAAACAAAGATAAATGTAAAGATTTTAAACATTTTTTGCTTAAAATTATACATTTTTGTCAGTACTGTTTTTTCAGACATTAAAATAAATTTTACATAAAACCATGTGAATATGTTTTTTAGTCAGTACTTGATTTTTTTCAAGGGCTTGACAGTATGCATTGAAAACGTACTAGTTGCAATAAGTGTAAAGTACATGCAAAAAAAAAAAACGCAACATGGAAATAGTCAAGTCATTTTAACACAAAAATATGCATGAAAAGATGTGAATTTCTTTAATATCATTAGAGGAATAGGAAGATGGCTCTGTGGATGAGTATTTATATAACAATGAGGAAGTGAGATTGAGTCCCAAGCAGCCAAATAAAAAGCTAGACATGGCAGTGCACATCTCTTTTGACTAAGTGCTATGGAAAGGCAGAACAAGGAGGATCACTCTAGGTTGCTGGATGACAACCTCTCTCCAGGTTAATGAGAGACTAGATTATAAGACAGGATATTTGGCATTCTTTTTTGGCCCTCACACATGCACCAGTGGGCACATGCTCTGTACACACACACACACACCCACACACACACACAGACATGCACACACACAAATACTCATTCGCATATACTCACAAGCTCACACTCACACACACACATACATTCACACACAAACACATATACTCACAGGCACATACATATGCTCACATACATACATATACACAGACATATACTCACTCACATACACACAGAAGCACATACACATATACTCATTCACATATACATACATGAACACACAAATATGTGTGAGTGTGTGTACCACATCCAGACATGCATACACACATTTACACAAAACGTCACTGATCTCCTTTGAAATGCCTGTATGTTCTGAAACACAGAAATAAAGTAATGTAGACACGGGAGTGCACAGTGAAGAACCAGGCAAGCTTGCAATGCTGCTGTAAATCTTGGAGAATCTGAACGATTCTAGAATAGTATAGAGTGTGACATGTGTATCATAATAAACACAAATTACAGCATGCATATATTTCACTCTAAATTATTACAATGTGAATAAACACAATAGCAAGAGAAAAATGAATAAAGTAGCCAAGGATTACTAAATTTGAACATAAAAGACATAAAATGCTGTAAAGAAAGACAATTCCATTTTCATGATTTATTAACAGTTTTACTCAACTTTCTATTTTTATTTTGTATCCTTTAACAATATGCTTTGCACTGAGTTTGGTTTTTTTTTTTCTTTTTTCATATCTCTTTTAGTGTTCTAAATATTTTCCTTTGGATGAAAAGCTCTGGCTTATATTTTACTAGATATCTTACTATTGATTAAAAGTCTAGTCATTCCTATAGGTTACCACAGAATCCATCATGTGTTGTAACGTAGCTTAGTCCAGAAATGAACAATTCTCATTCTGGAAAGCAAATATATCACTTAAAATTATAACCTTTGACTGCTTTTGCAGTGGTGGATTGCATAGGTTTTGTTTCGTGAAGATTTTGTTTTTAATTATGTGTATGCATGTGTTACTGTGTGGGTTTGAATGTACAGGTATCTGTAGCAGTCAGAGGAAGATGTTGGATCCCAGGAAGCAGGAGGTTCGGGTGGAATGAACCACCTTATGGGGGCTAGAAACTGACTCAGGTCATCTGTGAGGGCAGCAAGCGCTCTTAACCACTGAGCCACATCACCAGCCCCTTGGTTTGGATTTCCTTATTTTACTTCATTTTGTTTTGTTCTTTAATTTGTACTTAAGCCTCTGGTGAACCAGACTTCATTAAAATTCTTAGAAAATAACTTGCATTTTATTGGTAATCCATCAAGATTGAAAATCATTCTCCATATCAAAAAAATTATTCTAGAATTAGTTGTTACTTTTAAGATTTATTTCATTTTGTGTGTGCATGTGTGTGTGTGTGTGTGTGTGTGCATTTGTGTATGTGTGTGTGTGTATTTGTGAATGTGTGTGTGTATGTGTATGTATATTGTGCAAAAGGCTGAAGGCATCAGATCCCCGGGGACTGGACCTACAGGCAGTTGTGAGATACCCGACATGGGTTCTTGGAACCAGGCCCTGATGCACTAGACAAGCACTATGAACCTTAACCACCAGTGTATCTCCCTGGCCTCCAAAGCCACTACTCAATCACAGTTAAGCAATATCCAAACAACGGTCATATGGGAAGAAAGCACTTGGACACGTCCGTCTACTGAACTGTACTCCTTATGTCAGAGTCGATGTGTTCGTTTCAGTTGTGAGACCTCTTTCTCGTGCCACTAATGTGCTCTCCTAAGCTTTTATTCCAATCAAGCATCCACGAGATGATTAAGCACTTCATCTGTTCTTCTTCCCTAAGGAGAAGGCTGATGCTGAAGGCCAGTATCCTGGTTTTATCAAATGGACCAGTATATTTGTTTTTCCTCAGCAAAGAGACTGAGTTGCAATGACTAATTATGTTAAATTATTTGTCCAGTGGCATAATACTGCTTTCTGCACTGGGCAGAGAGGAAGCAGTCGGAATGCGCTAGGGGAACTAGGAGTCAGGTCAGAAACACAAACACACACACACACACACACACACACACACACACACACACACGTGCGCGCGTGCGCACACACAAAGAAATCAACCCATCAAATCAGAGGATGATGTGTAAGGGCCATTTAACACTAGGAGAATCTAACAAGGCTTGAAGATGGGAACTGAAGAGAGTGACCTACTTAAAATCTCATTATAGAAACAGTAAGCATAAGGAAGTCTGCCTTGTAGGAATTCATTTTAGGTCACAATTTGTCATTTTGATCCACTCGACATTTTCATGTTTAAAGAGAGTTAAAAATTAGTCCCGGGGGTTAGCACTGCTTAAAGCATGAACGATATTGTCTCCAAGACACAGATATGATCAAGACACAAATATGATCCAATGGACTACATCACGTGACTCCTTTGCTTACCTCCAAAGTAAAAGATGCCTCCTGAATTAACCTGCTCTGGTCCCAGCCAAGGAGAAGCAGGGCTGATGTGGCCGTCCACAACCACACTCAGGTGATTCCTCTTAGCAGACAAGGAGACGGAATGCCACTGACCATCATCTAAGCCAGCACCTGGGGAGAGGAGGCAGAGGAGTAACTCTGAATAGTGAACACAAAGAAGCCACTTATGAACAGCAGTAGATACCACACTAAACACAATGCTGGCATCTGCTGCAGACCCACCTTACCTGAGGGATACGTTATAAGATACCCATCAATGCCTGCAACCCCATACACACTGCATTTTCAGTGTACATATAGCTATAATAAAGTACAACTTACAAAGTAGGCACAGTCAACTGTTAGGCAGTGTCAACAGTAACTCAGACTAGAAGAGAAAAACAGACTGTAGGCGTCATTTAAGTCTATGAACAGCTTACTTCTGGCTTTTCCCATTTAGTATTTTCAGACCATAGTTGGTCACAGTTGCCAAAGCTGTGGAAAGTAAAACCTCAGATATGGGAATTCCATTAAATTGTCCCCCATATCAAGTGTGAAGGATGTACCTATAATCCCACCATTTGGGAGGATGGCTAATACAGGAAGATTACCAGTTTGAAGGCAGCGTAGGCAAATAGTAAGTTTAAGGGGAGACGGAAAATCAAGTGAGCAAGTGAGAGATGGAGACAGAGAGAGACAGAGAGACAGATAAATCACCTTATTAGGACAGTATTAACCAAAACTTCAAAGTAGAGACCAGGTACATATAAGCAGCTAAGTGGACTAAATGGGTTGTGGGGTTTTGTTTTGTTTGGTTTTTGTTTTTGTTTCTGTTTTGTTTTGTTTTGTTTTAAGAGCACATGTTGTTGAGAGGGAAAAGTGATTGCTGGGGATGAGGGAAAGAAGGAATGGGAGGTAGATTTAATCAAGACATATTTTCTGCCTATATGAAATTATCGAAAACTAGACATTAAAACAGTATACTGTATACTAAATGTCTTTTGAAAGAACTCCACATAGATTAAACATAAGGTTACAGCATAGCTCTATCTAAGACTGCTGGAGAAAATCTTCATGATAAGAGGCTTACAGGAATACTTTCTCTCTAGAATTACCCAACACTCTTTGATTCAAATTCATAAGAATTTACAAACTATGACTGTTAAATAATGTAGAACTAATTCTAGCAGTCTATTTAGCCATCTATCATCTATCCATCATCTATCCATCTATCATCTATCCATCATCTATCCATCTATCATCTATCCATCATCTATCCATCTATCATCTATCCATCATCTACCCATCTGTCATCTATCCATCATCTATCCATCTATCATCTATCCATCATCTATCCATCTATCATCTATCCATCATCTATCCATCTATCATCTATCCATCATCTATCCATCTATCATCTATCCATCATCTATCTATCTATCATCTATCCATCATCTATCCATCTATCATCTATTCATCATCTATCCATCATCTACCCGTCATTTATCCATCTATCATCTATCCATCTATCATCTATCCATCTATCATCTATCCATCTATCATCTATCCATCTATCATCTATCCATTATCTATCCATCTATCATCTATACATCATCTATCCATCCATCATCTATCCATCATTTATCCATCTATCATCTATCCATCTATCATCTATCCATCTATCTACTATGCTCACTATCTCTTGTTCTCATTCTTCTCTCTCTTACTTTATCCCACTCACTCGCACTCTTTGGGCATAATACACACAATTCTAATTAGACTCACAATTTTATATAAATTTAATGTTGCTCTAATAAAAGACAAGGAGTTTACACTAAAACATAGTCTCTAGTTCTTCTTAAGGCAACACTGCATTCCTCCTCTCAAAGGCAATTGTAACAATTACAATGGCCATGACCAAGGCCAAATTGGGATAGGGAATCTGAGCTCTCTATTAGTAGATTTACCAGTCACTCGTATATCCAGAGAACATCCCAGTCAGTAAACAAAAGTTCTATCACCCTACAAAGCCCAAAAAGGCATTTAAATTGCTTAATTACACTGAGTGTGTTTTCCTCATAATTACAGTTTGAAAATCCACCAAAACTCCCTTAAATTTTTCACATTGTTCTGTCATGGATGTACTAAAAGGGACACAAATCTTACTCAGGGTTGAACACATAGTGTTCTATCATCCAAGAAAAGAATCTTTTTCAGGACCCAACTCAGACACAGAATTAAAGAAGGCAGAATAGATACTTAAATTTAGACCGTTTTTTTCAGAAGGCACTCTACTTAAAAGACAGAATAGAGCTATATTGCCAATGACTGAGTAAGATTGGAATAAACTCATCAAATGTCCCCAATCCAGCAGAATGTCCCCTTGTAGCACTTCCGTTAGGAGGCAGAATGCAGACAACCCGTACCATACTTAATCAACAAAAGCATATGCTTTTAGCTGTATCTCTGATCCCCATGTGTCCTCTACTCTGTCCCCAAAGCATAGATGTTTCCACCATGCATAACTCCAATATTGGTCCTTACGTTTTCTCCTCTTCTTAGCCTTTGCTTTCCAAATATCTATGCTTCTGAAGTTTCCATTTTCCAATGTATTCTACAGTGATTGTGTGTGAATGAGTGTGTGTGTGTGAGGGCACCTATGCTTATACCTGTGCCTATGTCTGTGTGAAAGCAATCATATACATGCCCTCTAACACCAGTCCTCCTCCTCTACCTCTTTGAAAGTCTCTTGTTCTGCACTGTGGCATATGCTGAGGTAGGTGACTTCCTAACTGCTGGGGTTCTGACTTCCTAACTGCTGGGGTCTTCCTGTCTCAGCTTCCAGTCTTCCCATAGGAAAATCAGACTTAGTGACACATGCTACCCGGTCTGGCCATACTAAGTAGATTCAGGGGTTCAGACTCGAGTTTACATTGGTGTTCACCAAGTGCTCTATCCACTGAATAATCTTTCCAGTCTTGACTTTGTTCCCTCCTTCGGCTACAGAGTTTGAGATATAGCCCTAGATAATTTCCAAATCATAATCATGGACCTTGTCTCAGTCCCCAGGTGCTGGGATCCAAGGTATGTGCTACTTCATCTAGCTTGCACAGTGACACTTTTATAACATATGATAAAATGAATTGCTATGTAATTAAATGACATATAAATATAGGTACACGGACTGAGGTGGTGGCTAGTGGTTCAGAGCATTGTCTGCTCTTCCTGGGGACCAGGATTTGATTCCCAGCAACTTTATGTTATTTCAACATCATCTGTAACTCAAGCCTCTGGGGATATGATGCTCTCTTCTGGCCTTCAGATACAGCTGTACAGGCAGACAAAACATCCATACACGGAAAATAAAAACCGGGATTGAGACATAAAAAAAGAAAAAAAAAACCCAAACATGTCTATTAAGTATGTGTTTACACTTTAAAGTGATATCTCTGTGTTATAACTGTTTCTAAAAGCTTTATGTCTGTTTTCATACTTATGCATTCATACAAGTCCTGCAGAGAGCCAGTGCTGGTCCAAAGATCCTGCTTTCTATGGTAATGCCCTGGGCATCTGCTGATTGGGCACAGGACAGATTTAAACCAAAGGCTTGGGGAGGCCTTTGGAATCCTGCTTTCTTTACCAAAGCCAAGTTAGATTATGAACAAAAGATTGGCATGACTGCCCACTCCACAATTTGGCACAGAGAAAATCATCCATTTAACAAGCCAGCAGGTTACAAACTGGGGCCACACTTTAGAAATCTGAAACTGTGTGTGATAGACATCATTTACATGTGGAGGAGACTTATTGCCTGTCACTGGGATAGATTGCTCAAGTTAAAACTTGATGCCTGACATATCCCAGCTAGCTTTACCTAGTAAATCAGATCCTCTGTTCACTTTTCTATCTCTCAGTTGGATAAGAAGGATCCCCTTCTTTTAAAGGAGGAAGAAAAGAACTCATGCAGCTTGTACTTTTTCCTTTATTAAGTATATGACATAACTCTATTGCTACTTTATTAGTTATTTTTTTTAAAACTGTGGCAGAATAGTAAAGAAAAAATCATTTTAAAGGCAAGAATTATAGATTAGTGGTTGATAATGCTGCTGCTCTTCCAAAGGACTGGAGTTCAGTTCCCAGCACCTGAACTTAACAGCTCACAACCTACTACAACTCCTTATAACTTCAGAGGCTCTGATACCCTCTTCTGGCCTCTATAAATACCTACCTACCTACACACACACACACACACACACACACACACACACACACACACACACACACACACAACTTTTTTTTAAAGAAGGAAGGTTTATTGTGGCTTATAGCTAGCAGGCATGGCAGAATTCCTGGTAATACAAGTGTGTGGCTGAGATTATTATTCCCATTCCAGTAGGGGGGAAGACAGAAAAAGAGCAGACCCAAGGTAGGGCAGGGCTATAACCCTCCGTGGCTCAGACCCAGTATCCCAGTTCCTCCAATTATGCCTCCAGCCTCAAAGTTTCCACAATCTCAAAACATCACCTGTAGTTGGGGTTCAGGAGTCCTAAGCTCTGAGCCGTGAAGTTGGGGGAAGAGGGTGTTTTACATGTAATCCATAACAGCCACCACTCATAATTCCTGTTCCATCCCGGGAATGAAGGTCAGTGCCCTGGAGGAGGCAAACAACCCATCACTGGGATTGACCCAGTGTCCACTCATTAGAATCTGGGGAGAGATTGTACTGTTGGCATACTAATAACATAATTCTAACACTGCCATCAAGCCAATTGTTCAGAAGTACCATTTGGTGCTTTCTAGGTATTGTGTGATTTACACCACATTGGTTATTACTCTCACTTTAAGTGTATAGACAATAATTCTAGGTCAGAGTAAACAATTCCCCCAGGTGCTACCAAGCCAGTAAGCAACAAACTGAATCAGAAGCCCTTACCTGACTCTAAAACCCCAAATTTACTCTGCATATAAATCAGGCACTCTCATTATTTTTCTTCACGTCAAATAACTCTGAGAAGAAGAGCCAGGACTGATGATACAACATGACTGCCAGGAAGCTAAGCTTTAAGAAGGTGCCTGGCATACAGGAATAGGGGAAGGACCTGAGGCGATCCTATTGAACATAGGTAAACTCCCCAGGATGCCAACATCAGTCACTACGTTACAATAGGATCATGAGAAGAAACCAAGACAAGATCTAGGCTATCCATGATGGTATATCCCTGTAATCTCAGCACTTGGAAGAAAGAAACAAGAAAAGGCCTCTAAGTTCAAGGCCAACCCTGTCTACATAGTAAGTTCCAGGCCAGCTTGTAAGACCCTGTCTCAAAACATCAAAAAGACAAAACAGACAAACAAAAACACTATTATTTCAAAATCTTGGATGTGCACAGTTAAAAAAAAAAAAAAAAAAAAAAAGAAGGTTAACATGTAAACCACAGGAATACTAGCTCTCTCCCTCCTCTGAAAAAATGTGAAAGACTACTGTTGCCCTGGGGATGTTTAAGGTCCCACTGCAGGTTCATGGTCTGAAAGCTTGGTCTCCAGGTAATGCAGCTTTGAAACTTTCAAGAGGTAGAGCCTGGCTAAAGGAAGCAGGTCACCAGGAACAAGTTTTAAAGGCTATAGACTACCCTGTAGTTCTGGCCTTTCTGCTTTCTGGCCAGATGTGATGGGAGCAGGCTCTTCTACCAAGCATTTCTATCATAATGAAGTATACCAGTTCAACATGCATTTCCCAGCAAGATAGACTGGAACTTCGCAAAGCCATGAGCTAAGATAAGTTCTTCCCCCTTTAACATTGCTTCCACCAGGTAGGGTGGTCCCAGCAACACACACTACAAAGGCTACAGGAATGACTCCCTTTCCTTTGCCAATTCCTTCAGCTTTATTCCATTCTGCCAGCCTTCTAGATTAAGATTATCAAAGTATCAAACAGTGTTACTCTTATGTCCCTAGACCATTTAATCAACAGCCAGCATTTGGTTTCTAGACACTACCAGTCAGTGAACATAACCCCAAAGTTTATATCATTCTTCATATTTTTGCATCAAGCTGATCATATGACTCTCCAGGTATGTCCCCAGTCTTGTAACAAGCCACAGACTCAGTGTGCTCAAACTCCAAATGTTTGGGTGATTTAGGGCAGGAAAACACTGTCAACTGCAAGAGCAAGAACTGAATAATAAATGGATATGCAATCGCAGATGACAGATAGAATAGCATTGTTCTAGAACTGTCTCTTCCTCAGCCAAACCCCTCAAACCCTGTCTTTGGCCCAAAGCACATCACCACAAAAATTACAGTAGGAAGGAGTTTTTATCGACTTTCATCTGGGTGATCTCCAGGCCTATCGTAAATTGCTATAGAAACGGTCTGACAGCTTAGCTGCCCTTGGCCTCTGCTGAGACTGTAACAGGCATCTAGAAGAGAAGATGGATAAAGAAAAGAACTAAGCCTGTCACTTAGAGTAGATCCTCTGCAAAGGTGCAGAAGGCAATTACATGGCTGCCATCACTCAAGGAACCTCTGAAGAGTGGTACCTAATCCCAAATACACCTCGGCACTCTGAAATCACCAGGAATTCTACACTTGCCATCGTCACTAGCCAGAATTAAGGACCTAGATTGCTCGATAGCTCCTGTCAAGGTGAAAATATAGGGGTCATTGGTGATGATCACTTCAGTGGAGGGCAGAAGTTTAAAGGTGACAGGTTTACAGTGGGAAGAGAGGAAGAGGTTAACAAGAAAAGGGAATGAGACAAAACTGTAAAACTTCCTTTTTCTGGGTTAGACACACCAGGAGGGCTGAACCACAGCCAGGAACACAAGGATTGCAAATGTCTATCAAAACAGCAGACACACATCAGGTAACATAGGCAGGCGTATGACAAGCACAGTCTTCTACAGGGCCAAAAAGCTTGTTCATGGGACTGTTTTTCACCATTAGGCAACACATAAAACCATTGTAGGAGCCTACAACTTGACAACAAAGAATTTCATTTTCAATAAGAAAATTACATTAGGTCCTTGATGTCATCTGGATCAGATTTGATTTGACATCTCTAACAATTACAAGGACTGAAAATATCTTGTGTCATGAGGGATTTCAAAGCACTGCTAAAACATTTCATGATTTAGGCTAATATACTATCATTAATATTTCAAGTATGGCTTAGGTTCACATAATATTTTTCAAATTCCAAATGACAATTTGTCAACGGTACATCCCATTACAAACTTAGCCTGATAATTCAAATATTTGCATAATTCAGTTCTTTCTCCATATAGTTTTGGTTTTTTTTAACTATTAGAGGCAAAAATATTTTGAAATTCTCAAGCCCTTAAGATTAGTATTTTCTATGTGTAATAACTATGACTATTTAAGCCTTCCTTATATAATGAAGAGATTTAGCATAATATAATACACCAAAGTGCCCCAAGTAGAAAATAATTTCCTATGAGAAAAGAAACTGACCAGGCACTCAACTACCATTTAAGTAATTTATTTGTAAATTTAAAAATCGATTTGCTTTACTGAAATTTGCAAAAAATTAATATATATAATAAGTCCATTTGGGATTCACTTGGTAATGTTTAACATCAAATCAATTGCTGAATTATTATGACTTTAAATAAAGCCATGTATGACTGTTGGTTTGGTATTATATGATATTAAATCTTCTTATCATAAAAGTATGGCTTAGCTTTCCATAATTATTAAATATGTAATTTTGAGAGAAACTGGGAAAAAATGAGGGAGCAGAGAGTTGCCAGGCCAACATTTGCTATTTTCAGTGCAATATATTTTGCTACGCTGACACTCATAGTCAGATTCTTTATTATAAGCTATGAAAATAATCATATAAAGTCATGTGGTAACATAATGGGTTATGTTGTGTCTGTATTCAAACACTCATTTAGAGATTTTTAAAATCATTTAGGGTATTCTTTACAGCGCTATACCTAGTAATTTATTAACTACACATTCCTGTAAAAAGGTTGGGAGTGAGTTAGCTTCCTGCAGCTCCCTACAGTAATGCTGTGCTGAAGCACTTTCTTTAGGATGTTGAAAAGGAGGCTACTGCCGTAACCACTTCAGAGGATGTCAAATACATTGCAATACACTACACACCAATGATGAGCTTACATTTTAAGACTCTTGTTTTAGGAGTCTCTTAATTATTCATGTGACACTGACTAATTTATGTCATTTTTTTGTGCAGACTACAAACCCACCGCATTGAACATTACATAAAAAGTCACAGCACAGTACCCGCCCAAAAATTATAATTAATGCTGATTTTCTAGGACCTTAACTTCAACTGCAGTGATACTAATGGCAATAAAAAATATACAAACGTTAGGCCAGTGTGCTGTCTGGTTTCATGTTAACTTGACACAAGCCAGAGTTATTTTGGAAGAGGGAGCCTCACTTGAAAAACTGCCCTTACCACATTGGCCTAGGGGTGAGTCTGTGGTACATTTTCTTGATTGATGTGGGAAGGCCCAGCCCACTGTGGGTGGTGGGCCTGGGTGCTTACAGAAAGCAGACTAAGCAAGGCATGGAGAGAAAACCCTTAAGCAGCACTCCTCCATGGCCTCTGCATCAGGTCCTGCCTCCAGGCTCTAGGCCTGAGCTCCTGTGCTGATAGAGTGTAATACTGAACTGTGAGTAAAGTAAACCTTTTCCACTCTAAGTTCCCCATGGTCATGGTGTTTTATCACAGTAATAGAAACCTAGCTATGTAGCAGGTTAACACCGGTTTGTATACTTGTTCTTCCTAATAGATTCAAAGTCTATTTTAACTTTTCTCATTTTTTTTTCCTTCTCCAATCATATTCTATAAATGCTGATCACAGTTAATATAGAGGAGTGGTACAATAGCATCCATAAATTGTTGTTCAAGATCATTTATTAAATTAATGTAGCAATTTACCCCAATGTGACCTCTAGCTGCCAGGAGTGATGCTATTCTATATATGAAAAAATATGACGGAGATTCCTTGTTGCAAGCTATATAATTTTAATGACGAGACAAAAATATCCCTCACCCACAGCTCTGACCTAGATTGAACATTAATTTCCAAGACACATATAAAGTCACCTTAATTATATTACCTCTAATTGACAAATGGATACTTTTTATTAATTATAAACGCTAGAGCAACGTCAATGGGTGCCCAAACAGCAACTTTCGTTGCCTCTTTAAAAACATACCCAACCATTGCAAGGTACATTTGCATATTAGTATAAAATGACATAAATAGATATAGGTGCCAGTGTGGCCTCTGTCATGCTCCACACCAAGTTGGAAAATAGCTGTTTAACATTCTAATTTTTCACTGAAAGACATCCAGTTAACTTATTGGCCTGTTTTCAGGGCCATTCACTGCTTCCCCCAAAGCCCATTTTCTCCTGCTAGACTGATTACTTGTCTGAGTTGGAAAAAGGGTCATGGATGGAAATTTCTACTCCCTCATCATTATCAACTATGCTAATAAGAACTTTGAATACAGGAATCACATTTAGAAGAAAATTGGAATCAAGTTCCTCTAAGGAAAGATACTGATAACCGTATTAACTCAAGTATCCATTTATTAAACAAATATTAATTTTTGGCTATGCATAAAATTTATGGAGAAGGAACAGAGAGATAATGAAATCTTTCAAATCCATATGCTTTGCCTGCAGGAAGACATTTATTACCTGCTGTGATGTCACTGGGTGACTTTCCTGGCTGGTGAAGATGCAGTTTAAGTTTGCCATCGCTGAGCAAGAGAAGAAGACTGCATGACAGCATCTGGAATTCACTGAAGAGCAGAAGCCCCGCCTTGTTCCAGGTTCGGAATTGAAAACTGGCTGAAATGGCTTCCTCTTTGGAAGATGCTGGGAGGACCAAGTAACTCCTGGTGCTCAGAAACGTCAGAGGCATAGACTGTGGTTGTGAACAAGAGAATGAGGTATTTCCCTGGGGAGAAAGGACAAGAAAGAGCACTCAGCTCGTTACCCTCCACACAGAATGGAGTTTAAATACTCATAAAGTCTAGTTAGCAATCTCACATCATCCTAGCCTGACAACAATCGGCTGTTACCATTTTCCCAGACTTTTCTCATCATTCTTCAACCTTAGTGTGGACATGCAATGTCAATGAAATCAACTTCATTGAGAAGAATAAACAATGAACTTTTACTTTATACAACTGTTACATTGTATGTGTATGAAAGGTCAAAAGTTTGAGAACACAAATGTTAACTGCTAACATGTAAACATACAGAGTGAAGAGAATTTTAAGACTATTAAACCCTATGGAGATGTGAACAGTTATCACCTTCAGTTTGATCCAATACTTTATTTGGTTAGCTGCCCCCTCCTGCCTTACATAGCACATCCTCTTGCTCAAGAGCAGTGGGGGTCTTGGCATAAGTGCTGTGGATAAACATTATTTAGGACAAACACCACATATCTTACTATATTTCTGTTCAAATTATCTCCCCTTAATAAAACACAAGCAATGAAATTAAAATCTTACTGTGAGTTAGAAACATACAATGAGCATGAATTCACAGAGAATTTGGAATGAAATCTATTCTATAATAAATATTCTTGTGATGTTCTTTGGGATTTTCTGCACAACATGAGATTCAATTTGCATATTTTGAATTTTAAGCAATGTAAGAAATTAATGAAAATCTATTTAAATCTGCATTTTGTTATCAAAATAGTAAAGTTGGAAACCGTGTTTCACAGAATTTCAATCTTTGCATCCAGCTAAAAGTTCCTTCAAAACCTAGAATGATCTTTGACAAAAGAACACCAGCCATTTTGCCTTAGAGGTGTTGGGAATCATATACAATGGAGGATAAGTACAATCCTGCAGCAACAAACACACACTGCCTGCTTGCTAGCAGAAAGACTAAAATTCCATCTTCCAAAACTCATGCCAAAAAGCCATGCTAGGGACTTTGTAGATGTCCACTGGTCAAAAGACTTGTTACACAAGCTTGAGAAATGCAGTTTAGATCTCAGAATCCCACCTAGATGCTGGATGGGCAGGAGGGCACCAGTAATTCCAACCTCAGAAGGCTCAAAGACTGGGAGATCCCCAGCCCAAGCTGGCTAGCGGCACGCGGGCAAGCTCTGAGTGTGATCGGCAGATACAGACTCAATGAATAAGGTGGACTAGTCACTGGGGATGATTTGCAACAGCAACCTCAAGCCTCCATTGCACACATCCACATATATGCAAAACAAGCAAACAACAACAAGCCAGGAATGCACGTACATACCCCCAAACACACACATATGGTTTGTCCAACTTCCTGTTCTCTCCCACTCTGTACCACATATTTATCGTGACAGCTGGTCCTGCTGAGCAGCAATAAGCCAAGCTGATGTCCAGCCCAGAGGTGTATCATGCATTTATTAGGGACAGAAGGTACCCAGAGGCAACAGCTCCTGTAGAACCCTCAGAAAGCTGACAAACACTCTGCCAATCTACTTGGTGCATTCACGCTGTCACTTCAGTTAGTGACCTTCTCCTGCCAAACCTTCCCTTCCTGGTTCCTCTGCTAAGGCCTAATTGTAACACACTCTGCTATTGCTTCCCTGACTGAGCCATGACTAACAGTTAGAATTAAATGCTGCCATATTTCCATAGACTTGGGGTTTAATGGAGCCCAGACAACACTGCTAATTAGATAGCTTGGCAGCTACAATGTTGTACCAGCCTATAAGTCCTTTATTTGTGATGAATGGGCACGATAAAAATGCAAGGGTTTCTTGTGTCTTGTTAACACACCACGAAGCTACCTAATTCTTGAGGCTCTGTGCCCACCCAACAAGCTGGTCAGGTGATAACTTCTTAAAGAAATAATAAATAAATAAATAAATAAATAAATAAATAAATAAATAATCTACTGAGAGTAGTAATATCTCTACAAAACCAAAACAGCCATAGCAAAATTAAAGTCACATCACAATAAAATCTTAAAATATTTCTTATACTATTTTTTAATTTATGTAGCACAGTTTTCTCAGAATTAAAACATTCCATCTAGCAAAGAGGGGCTGGCTCATGAGAAGCAAGAAGTGAACAAAACACCACATGCATAGAAAATTCTGGAAGGTTCCTTCCTGGCATTATAGATGTCACAAACAACTAGTAGGGAAGAGTCTGACTATTCCACCTTTGAGGAGAGAGTTCTAGAGTTGCAGCCTTGTAACTCATCTCCTGGATTGGGGTGGCTATTTCTATGATGCAGCTGCTTTTGAGTCATCCTTGCTTTTGTGAGTGCCTCCTATTCATGACCCCATTAGAAACTCATTGCTTAACCAAGTTAGACTTTGGTGCAAATATTACTTCAGTCTGTTATGAGTTCCCTTTCTGAGGTGAAGAGGTAGGGGAGTATGTATGTATGTATATGTGTGGGTATGTGGGTGTGGTTTCTCCCCCGGAGAAAACCCATTATACATTTACTTCATATAAAAATAAATTTATGGCCAGGTGGTGGTGATACACATCTTAACTCCAGCACTTGGGAGGTGGAGGCAGGTGGATCCCTATGATTTTGAGGCCAGCCTGGTTTACTGAGCAAGGTACGGGATAGCCAGGGCTACATAGAGAAACCCTGTCTCAAAATAAAAATTAATTAATTAATAAAAATAAGTGTATTAAAAATACTTGTGCTTTGTGAATTATAACTCTGTCAAATAGAGTTAAACTTCTATATGCTGACCGTTAACCAGAGAGAAATTTTAAATAAGAACCAAGTATACAACATATTAAATGATATTCTTAAGGGAGCAATTTTATTTGGGAAAGGTACATCTTACTCATTCCTTTACTCAGAGGTTCTTACCATGATGATGATCTGAGGGCTGTGTTGCTTGGCCAACCCAATGACATCTACTCCATTATAAAACAGGTTCTCTAAACATCCATGAAAATGTTTATATGGCAAGGACACTGATTTTGCAGGTGCTGAGATCCCTCCAAAGCTGATCTTAGAAAGAAAAATGGCATCAATAATATTGTTTAGTGATTTTATGATAACCTGTTTAAATAATTATGATTAGCAATAATCATCATGTAGATAACTTTACAACACCACACATAGAAAAAAATTAAGATACAGACTTTTAAAAACAAATTTATGTGCATTCAGTCTTCATTTGTGTGACAGTTTAATTATTCTTCCAAGTCACTAATCACACCTGCTTTTGATATTTATTGCTTAATGAAGAAAAATACACTTCTCTATTCACAGTAGAACTTGGACTATTTAATAATGTAGCTAATTATGATACTTTATTTTGTATATGTTCCTAGCACACATTGCTATTTGCATATTTAAATCAGATGTTAACGAATTAATTTGTTTTCTATTATGTTCTCCAACAGATCTGCATTTCTCAGGGGTAGAACACAAAGAAGTCAGATCATGCATTCTAGATTTGCATGTGGTAATGAGAGTTCATCATTGAAAGCATGATCTACACATGAGGTACTGTGGCCATACATGTCAGGTGAGCAGATGGTCATGTGCTATAATAACACATAAAAATATATAGTAAATGATGAGCCTCAAGTCTGGTGTGCAAGTGAGTTAGCCCTCCATGGGAATGCCTCATCAGCCCGGGGATTTCTTCCGAAGGTGAGCTTTTATAGCATATTTTTTCTAGGAAGTTAAATTACACATACATCATCAAATTCATATTAATTGAAATGTAACCACCACACCTCATAATCAAGATCCAGGTAATTGAATTCTCCTTGGGCATGGAAGTGATGCCTGTGCTCGTCCACTGTAAAGTTGACCTGTTTCCCCAGTCTCTGGATGAGCACAGAATGCCAATGCTGATCATCCAGCAGGCTGCCCAGGGTGAGGTTGATCAGGGTGGACCCAGAGGTCAGTCTAGCTTCACCTAGAAAGAAGACGTAAATAACAGCCCTGTGATCTAGTTAAGAGATCAGTATTGCTGACAGTAATTTGCAGCCTTCTTCTATGTGTGCCATCCTGAACATTCGTGTGGATTTACCTGCAGCTTGATTACAACGATCTCTCAACCTTGCCGTAATTTCCTCCACTGCTAATTCTTTCTATTATTATTACCCATGGCAAGCTCATTTTCTATGTAAATTTTATCTTTGCTACAAGCTCATTATTTTTACTGCTGTAATATTTTTCAATGACCCATCTCATTCTTTATGAGGCTAGGAAATAACTGTGGAGCTCCATCAGAGTTATGGGAAGAGCAGTCAAAGTGGGGTTTGTGTGATTTGCAAACGTGAACCCAAGGATCACTGGGCGTGCATGCAAGTCCTTCAATGGGAGGATAAGGTACTTCAGATGTTAAGAGAAGTGAGCTAGGAAAGCATGGAGCTACATAAGTGAAAAGCAATGAGCAGACCTTCAAAGGGCCTCACCAAGTGGTTTTACCTGAATTGATAAGTAAGAAGAGCTTTCCTCTTCTTAACTCCAATGTGATGTGATCCCCTCCTGGCCCTGTCCTGTGCAGTAGGATCCCATTGCTCTCCATTGTCTTAAATTTCAAAGATATGATATCTCTTATTGGACTCAAGGAGTTTTGATCAAATCTGTAGAGAAGGGAACTTTTTCCATCAAGATCAATCACGACAGACCCTAGGGACAAAGATAGTGAATGTCATCGTTGCACAGATAAATATGGTTTACACTGTAAAATGGTAACTACAGTACTGTGTGTGTGTGTGTATGTGTGTTATCAGACCAGAAAATATCTCATAACATCAAAACCCCAAATTGATTTGATTATTTTTGAATCATTTTAACTACTCATGAAATTCATGATTTAGAAATACTCTTTACATGCATGAATCAAATTTTCTTACGTTACTAGAGGCTAGTCTTAACAAAAGAAAGAAATCAGAAAATGATTATAATGAATATATATATAATCACTTTATAATACATATTTTAAAAAATCATCAATAGTTTAATAATGATCTTGGACTGTTAAAATTAATTTTGGGGAGAGAGGAAGCTTCAGAAAAAGAAATGGCTTGAATATCTCAAAATTCTTCCAGACATGTGTTTTATCGATCCATCCATCCATACACAAATGTATATATAATACCACTTCATGCACATATTAAATTGACTTATTATATTATTTTCATGACCAACTGACAGTATTTAAGGACAAAGCTATTTTTTCAAAGACTTCATTAGAAAGACATTAGCCTAATGGTATTGTGGGGTTTGTTCTACTGCATTTATGCTATATGTCGACATCAACCTGTTTTTCCAGCTTTCTGACAGTGTCTTACCGACTCATCGTCAAGCTTCCTCATGTTCAGTTCATCTTTTAAGAGATGTCATGTTACACTAGTAACATAATAGTACATCTGTCAAAATCAGTTGTACCCCAAAAAGACACAAATGAAACCTAGAATCTTCAGGAATCCTTACTGTATTTTCTGTCTCATCAGTCAAAAAGATTTTTAAGGCAATTACCCTTGAGAGTGCATTTATATAAAAAATGAAGAGAAGCCCAATCAAATAAGGCACATTTTTTTCAAGATATCAGCTGATTTCTTTCAGTTGACAACATAACAAAGCTTATTCATCATATTTCAATAATAAAATTATTATAGTTTCTTCTATGCCCAAATATGTATTTGATCAGGCTAACCACTGCACCCCAGAATCTGTTAAACACCCCCCAACAACCCCTTCTATTTTTTCCACTACTCTATGAAGCTAAAGACTCAGAGGTCTGATTGGTTTTTACATCTTGTTAATATCCTTATAAAGAATTCATTCACCAAGTACACATGAATAAACATCACATTCCTTAGAAAGAATAATGTTAGCTGAACAATCATTCCTTGTTATATAGTTGAATGAATGTGCATGGCTAAAACGTAACTCTTTGTCAAACACAAATGATGTTTTCTACCATTACTAGATGGCAATAAATTAAAAAAAATTTCAGCCAGATAGACTTTAAATGCTGACACATTTGGAGCAATGCAGTTATCTCTGACTTAATGTGTTGCTTAGAGGCAACTATCAGAGTAATGATTTTATTTTAGATAAAGACTATTTTTGGAATTAGCTACCAAGAGAATTTTCTGCCATAAAAACCATCCATGTTACTTTTATTTCTTCTGTCTCTCTCTCTCTCTCTCTCTCTCTCTCTCTCTCTCTCTCTCTCTCTCTCTCTCTCTCTCTCTCTCTCTCCTCTCTCTCTCTCTTTCTCTCTCTCTCTTTCTTCCTCCCTCCCTCCCTCCCTCCTTCCCTCCCCCCTCCCTCCCTCTTCCTCTCTCTCTCTCTCATTATTACATTATTACATTATAATGGTTGTATCCATCTTCCATGGCACCTCAAGCTTTGGGGCCTGGAATATTTCCATCAGCAAAATAAGGTAGTGGAAAAAAGAACTCTTGGACAAGTGATGCCTAAAGCAATGGGACAATGTTTTATCCCTCAACTGAAGCCACTTACCTTTCTCTCTGACCCTCACCTACTTTCTATCTAACAAGAGTATGGCTATGCACATCAATGAAATCATTTACCATAAGCACACTTAGTCTACCATGTCTGAGGAACTGTGTGCTATAACCTGTGTAGAAAGTGTTGAAGATGAGTATGTCTATTTGGAGCTTAGACTCCCAGAAGATGAACAAATATGCCCATAAAACCATTACAGTGTAGCTGGTGGAGAAAGCAGGGCCAACCAGCTAAGGTGCTGAAAGCTTGCTTAGGTGTCACACTTATTAATTTTAGCTCCAGGCAGGTGGTCCTCTTAACTGGCCTCTCTCTAAAGTTTCAAACCCAGTATCTTCTCCTCATGAACTAGATTACTCTTGTGATATTTAATTTCAAAAAGACTAGATAGTCTCCCAAATATGTTTACATTTACGGTCACAAAAATCAAAATCAAAGATTGTTGAGAAGCTACTATGACAAGAAATAATTTAATGCTCTGAAGGAGGGGGTGGAGTTCCTTCATCCAAGGCGCCTCTGAGGTGGAAAAAGAATGTTGAAATAGAGAAATGAGCATATTGGTGCCAACTTCCTCACACATTTCACATGCATATGAGTCATGCTTTTCAGGAGGATGAAAAGGGCAGAGAGCAATCAAATAGCACATATGCAATATAAAGATGAAATTCAGTATGACCCCTGACATTTTCATATTGATTGATTCATTGGCAACCATTCACCTTTTTATTATTACATTTACAGAGTTGTTTATGGAAACATTTGACAGTGAAATATAGTTTTGAACTATCAGCACAAAGCCCTGTATAATGATAAATAAAACACCCTGATTAGGTTTTCAGGGTTTCTTTGTGTTTTGTTTTTTTTGTCAGCTTGACACCAGTTAGGATGTTCTGGGCAGAGAAAAATCACAGGTGCAAAAATTCCTCCGTCAGACTGTAGGCCACCCTGTGGGGTATTTTCTCAATTAGTGAATGATGTGGAAGGGCCCAGCACACTGTTTCTTACTTAGACTGTCGTCTTATATACCCCACAGCATGTGGCTCTGAGGCATATAAGAAAACAGGCCTAGCAAGCCACAGAGAACAAGCCAGAAGCAAGGTTCCTTGAAGGTCCTGCTTTAGGTTCTGTCTCCAGTTCCTGCATTAGGTTCCTGCCCTAACTCCTTCAGTGATTGATGGCAGTGTGGAAGTATACATGAAGGACAATACTCCTTTCCAAGTTGCTTTCGGTCATAGTTTTGTTACAACAGGGACACTAATGAAGACATAGAAGCAAATGGTAAACAGATCTAGAACCTTCTCCAACGTATCTGCTTCCTCTCATAAAAGAACCTTTGTGATTTCATGGGGTATCTTGAAAAAAAAAAAAAAAAAACAGGTAGTGACCAGCAATTGCATCTTCAAAGCATCTTTGCCAGGCAAGGTACCACAATGCTTTTGCATCCAGGTCTTAGAGACTAAGACACGTGCTCCTGTGATAAAAATACATAATATATAAAATATGAGATTTATTTTGGCTCCTTGTTTCTGAGGTCTCTAGCATGGCAGGAACATGCAACACCAAAGTTTGAAGCAGAATTCTTCACACTCTAGGGGACCAGAAAGCAGAAAGAGCAGGGAAAACAGGGGGCCATATAAAACCTTCACAGGCCTGGACTTGTGGCTGATTTTGGCCGGACAGGCTGCACCTTCTAAAATTGTCATAGCATTGCATACACACTGACAGCAGCATTGGAAAATGTGCTCAGATCCAAGCCTGGGGGACACCTCACAGTCAAACAATAATAGTGGGGGTGGGTGCTTTCTGTCTCACAGCAAATTACTTAACCTCTTTGTCTTGCTTCTTCATGCATGAAATGAGAGTTAACAGCATATTCTCCACAGGTTTGTTGTATGAGTGTTTATCCACATAGTAACTAATAATCAATGAGAGCTCATTGCTGCTAATGCTAACCTATCATTTATTATTAGGATACTCAGCAGGAAAAGAGCTGCTCAAAAGAATTAAATACTTGGGTGCATTTCGGATTCTTTAAAACATAACAAATTTCTGAAGAGCAGACACATGCACACACTCACACACATACACATTCAGATATTCCTATGCACATGTATACACAGGCACATATACATGTACATACATGCACATACACACACCACATGCACATAGACATGCATATGCCATACAAGGACAGACACATACAGACACACACACACACACACACACACACACACACACACATACACACACTCACACAGACAGACACGGATGCTCTTTAGTTATCAGCATTATTGCCAGCTTATGCAGAGTAGGTGATCTGAGGCTGCAGTGGGTTTCCTGGTTCCTCTGTCAGCTCCTGCTCAAACCGCCTCACCACAGCAGTTGGTGGTGACCTGAATCCTCCCCAGTGGATGCTGCCATCTCAAATCTGCTTATTTAGAGCAAGAATTGAGGAAAGACGAGACTAGGAAGGATTGTAAGACCCAAACTAATCTTCCTTGTGACTCCACATATGGCCTGCTTCGCTCATGTGATGCAGAAATATAATATTCCATGGACTAGAAAGCTTTCCAATAGAAACTATTCAAATGTCTTTGACCAGAACTGTGTAGGAAGGAATGCTCCTGAAATGGGCACTCAACCTGCCTTCCTTCGGCACATATTTACGGAGAGCTCTCTGCGAGCTCCCTGCAAGCACAGAGGCAGATGAAGCATTGCATGGAAACAAAGCACACTCTTGTATATTCTTCAGAATGCTTACCCTCTATGAGAAGACACACATCCCTGAGATGCAATTATTCGTGCTTTTGTTCAGAGCCTTGCTTCTGGATCTGGGCAATGTCCCCAGTGCTCTCTAAGATGTGCAAGACAGCCAATCTACAACAAACATCCTCTGCGCAGGGTGTCAACTGAGCTGTAGAAATGCTTCACCTGCTTGAGCAGCAGACACTCTCTCTACCTATATGCACTTCCTGGGCAAAGTCTCTTTATCATTTTGAGGTACTCTCCTATGGCTGACTCTCTCTTCCTAACCCCTACATCCAGTCCTGCTCCAAAACTTTGAGCATTCTAATCTTAAAAGACTGTCACTTTTGAAAGCAATTTTCTCCCCTAACCCCAAGTGGATTACTAACTAAAAGAAATTAAAAAAAAAAAAAAATCTAAGACGGTGACTTCTTAAATTGAGCTCTTTGGCCCAGCCAAAATAAAACAAACTGAACCAACAAGATGGCCGAGGCGATTAGGATTCTGCAAATTTAAATGACCCACATTTAATCTCCAGGACCCACTTGCAATGAACTGACTCCTGCAAATTGACCTTGGTCTGGGAGCATGCCACAGTACACAAACAGAGAAACACACTAAGTAGTTTTTAATTTTTTTAAATAAACAAAATGGATAATTTATTTTGTTGGGTACTTTGTAAATATTCGACATCTTGAGTTCTTCCAGGTTGGCACTCAATCAGAAGCCGTTGACTCCGAACTCGAGACCCAACACTGGTCCCCCTTATGAGGCTGACTTAGGTGACAACATCAAGAAGGACATGTAGGATACAGAAGCCTATTTTCTGAAACCAAATAACCTACTGAACTGTACTGGGGAAATTGAATACATTTTATTTATTTATACTACCATTGGTTCCTGAAGAAAGCTGCAGAGGTTAGAAAGATTTTTCCCTGAAAGATACTTTGGGATAAATTGATTCTGTGAGTTACACTATGAATCATAGCATTATTGATGAGGACAGATGACTAAAAACTTAAAAGAGAAAGATTGGAATAGAAAGTGCGTGAACTGGAAAATCATTCCTCCAATAAGAGAAAATTAATTTTATTTAAAGGTCAAGAAAGGATTCTTCTTGAGAAAGATAATTAAGTCTTCTGTTCATTTAGGGTAGAATTGGCCTCCAAATTATAAATCGAATAAAAATTTTAACGTTAGGGGCTGGAGAGATGGTTTAGCAGTTAAGAATTCTTGAAGAAGATCCTGTTTTGAATTACTGAAACCATGTCAGGCTTCTCATGACTAACTACAGATCCAGGGAAATCTGACACCCACCTTTGGCCTCTAAGGGCATCTGTAACCAGCTGTGCATATATTCTGATAACACACACACACACACACACACACACACACACACACACACACATGCATGTGCACCCTAAAAGAGTTTTATCTTTAAAGATCAAAGAATAAAATTAATACAGACCTCCCATGAGCTGGAGAAAGAGGCTATAGGCCAAGTGCTTCTTGGTTAAAAGTGAAGTAGGCTTCTAACAGCAATCATACTGTTTCTTTATGTGAAAATTATTACCCATGAATTACTAAACTAAGAAATATAAATCAAATGGAGTCACTGTTAAACTATTATACAGTGAGATATTCAAGCAGCCAGGTGATGGATAGGCACTTGAGCCCTGCATTACTGAATCAGGTTGGAGACCAAGCACTCAAGAAATCAACAGGAAATGGGTTATACTATTTTTGCATAGAAGCCTAAAGGAACCCAAGGATGATTTAAAGGGACTCCTACTTCTAAAACAACTCAAATTAATACCATAAAACGGAAGGAGGAATAGTCGCAAGCTCTACACAGAACCACAAGACACAGTGACTCCTCTACCATGGCTTTAAATAAACAGTGGTAGGTTGAGGTGCTGAGCAAGACTACTGTACTTAAATGTCCACCGAAAATAACTTTCTGGGTAGATGAAAACAATAGCATTTGCTCTGGCAAGGCCCTTTTAGTGGGTTGTGGAAAGATACAAGTTGTATTTTGGTCTCTGCTTTTATTGGTGACTTCTACAATGTTGCCAAAGTCACCTAAATACATTTTTTTTCCTAACATGGAAGATTAAGAGATTAAACATTGAGTTTCAGGTTTTCTGGAGATCAAACAGAAGTACCACAGTGTCCCACCATGGATAACAGTCATACCATTTTAATAAGATGATCTACAAGCATTTATTCACCTCAATGGTTCCTCTGTTACATTTTGAATGCAATGAATTTGCTTTTATGCACTATCTCATTAATTAGTTTATATGAAAATATCTTTAAAGATGGATTGTAGTCATGTGTATATGTCTGTGTCAGGTTTATGCACATGTGTGCAGTGTTCTCAATGGCTAGAGAGGGTACCGGATGCCCTGGAACTGGAGTTACATGCAACTATGTGCCTCCTGAAAGGAATGCAGGAAAGGAAACTTGGACTGAAGGAGCTGTACATGTTCATGTTTATGTTCTTAACCACAGAGTCATCTCTCTAGAAACCATATAAAAATACTCCGCATGCATCTATTTATCAATTTTTATTACACATAGATTATGGCCCATGCCACTATGGAAGCCACTATTTCAACAGCAATCACATCCTGTCCTCAAAAGTCCCCCCAATCAAAAGCAAAAAACCGAGCCCAGAAGTACTTTCAAATTATTGAGAAGATGTATTTAAATTACACTGGCAATGAGGTATATCTCTGCTGTTAAGATATCTAAACTATACATATATATAAATGGAGGTCAAGGAAGGAAATGAAAGACAGTATATAGGTGCCCTTAGGAGATCAAGAAGACTGGAGGGTTGACATAGAGAATGAAAACAAAAATATCCCACAGGAAGTACCATTTCAAGCAGGTCACCATGACCATAGGATGACTTGCCTGTAGGCTTCTGTATCTTGGTATTGTTCTTACCCCTAGGAGTTAACCATTGATCTTCAAGTATGGCTAGTGCTTCTCACTGTCACTATGGTCTTCCAGTTCATAGCTCAACATGTTTAACAGTTCCTTTAACTGGCAGGACATGAACTGGCAAGAGCGGCCTTCTGAACACTACATGGATGCTATAAGCTTCTACACCTGTATCCTCTGCATCTCCTGCTGTCTCCTGAGTATCTCATCTTAACTACATGGCGTTCAAAAATCAGCCAGAGATGGGGGCATGAGGGTACTTGAGCTCTCCATTGATAACCTTTAGTTGGATATTCCCTTCTCAATTTCCAGCCTCTCTGAAGACCAGGAACTCTGGACTCTCTCTCTCCCATGTCTGCAAGGGCTGATAAACTTTCCACTAGTCCTTAGAAAATTGCCAGTTGAATATGAATCTCCTGGAATGTGCTTCTTGGCTTTATAGAATCAAATGCTTTCAAGTTTCTACCTGCTTTGAAATGAATTTCAGAGCTCTAAGGCAGTTTATAAAAAATATATATCTATCTAGTATGTTTGCTTGTTAGGGGCATCAAGTTAACCCAATAAAAGCTCTTCTGACTCAACATACCAAAAAGAAAGTCATTTATCTTTTTTTGAACATTTGTAATTACTGTCATCTGTTCAAATATCTAAGGTTGCCAAATGGGTTCAATATTATCATAATTTTTATATTACTTCCTAGTTAAAAGGAAAAATTCACTCTTTGCTGTATTTGATAATCTCATAGTATAGAATGTTCTGGAGAATTGTTACCTTAATGTCTCTCATATGTGACTAATAGGGCTGTTGAAAATTATTATCATGGGACCAGTGAAATCGTGGGTAAAGGGCTTCCTGCCAAACCTGATGACCTTAGGACACAATGATCTGAATTTAGATCATGGGACCCACATTTTAAAATGAGGGAATTATCTTTCACAAATTGGCTTCTGACACACACACACACACACACACACACACACACACACACACACACAGAAAGAGGGGGGTACACACAGAAAGAGAGGGGTAGTATTTCCTTTATAAAAGCATGATTTGACCTATTGCTGAAATTCCATTTGGTTTCTACATCCTTATGGCTTACAACCACCTGTCACTCAAGCTCCAGAGAGAGGACCTAACTTCATATTCTGGCCTCAACTGACACTGCACTCACATGCACATTGAAATATATGTGTAATTTTCAAAAAATAAATCTTAAGAATGTAACATTGTCATGAAACCCTTCACTTAATTATACTTGATATGTTTTGAAGTTGTATAGATACTTCTCCTGATGCTAAATGTTTCTGTTGTGGGATGGTTAGAGCCTTCTCAATTACTTTTGAATTCCTTGCACACGCTTCTAAAGATTTTCATAGTTTTCTTCTTTCTTCTAGTATTGTAATACTAGCTGTGTGGCAACATTGATAGAACATTACTTGCCAAGTAAAAATATTAGGACCATATAAAAGCTTTACAAAGAATGAGAATTTGCCCACTAGATGTTGAGCTCACTAGAAGCTAGCTTCCTTTTAAATTTGACACAAAATAGGATCCTTCAGCTATGTCTCATGGATGAACGGTTAGATAAGGACCTATGTCTAAGTTACCTGGTCAAACTTTCAGCAGTTGTCATGAGAAACTTGCCCAATAAATATGTATTCAATTAAGTTATAACTTCCTTTTTTCATAAATGACCTCTTAATTTTCTGTCCTAGGGAGGCACATGATTGAAGAGATAGAATTATTATTATAATTATTATTACTTTTTTTACATTCTGGATTTTATTCCTCTCCTGGCCCACCCTCCAGCTGCTCCACATTCCATACCTTCTCCACCCATCTCTATGAGACTATCCCCACCGACCCCTCCTGCCACACCTCTAAACACCCTGGGGCCTCCAGACTCTTGAAGGTTAGGTGCATTTTCTCTGACTGAACCCAGACCCTAGAGTCCTCTACTGTATATGTTGGGGACCTCATATCAGCTGATGTATACTGCCTGGTTGGTGACTGAGTGTCTGAGAGATTTCAGGGGTCCAGGTTAACTAGGACTGCTGTTTCTCCTACAGGGTCACCCTCTTCCTCAGCTTCCTCCAGATTTTCCCTAATTCAACCACAGAGTCAGCAGCTTCTGTTGGTTGTTTGGGTGCAAATATCTCCATCTGACTCTTTGAGCTGCTTATTGGGTCTTTCACGGGGCAATCATGATAGGTTCCTTTTTGTGAGCACTCCATAGTCCCAGTAATGGTGTCAGGCCTTGGGGCCTCCCATTGAGCTGGACCCCATTTTGGGCCTGTCACTGGACCTTCTTTTTTTCAGGCGCTTCTCCATTTTCATGCCTGCAATTCTTTCAGACAGGAACAATTATGGCTCAGAGTTTTGATTGTGGGATGGCAACCTCATATCTCACTTGATGCCCTATCTTTCTGCTGGAGGTAAGCTCTATAAGTTCCCTCTCCCCACTATAAAGCAGAAAATTACTACCTTTTCTTTCTTTTATGATAGTATTATGATAGTTTGAGTAAAAATGTTCCCCATAGGCCCATATATTTGAACGTTTAGTTCCAGGAGTGTTATGATTTGAGAAGGATTAGAAGGTATGGCCTTGTTGGATGAAGTGTGTCACAGAGGGTAGACTTGAGGTTTCAAAAGCCTACATTTGGCCCCGTGTTCTCTCTGCGTGAAGATTAGGACGCAGCTCTCAGCTAATGTAAGTGCTTTTACTGCTGTGGTGCTCCCCGCCATGATGTTAATGGACTGAACCTGTGGGACTGTAAGCAAGCCCACAATTAAGCTAATACTTTTATAAGAGTTGTCTGGGCCATGGTGTCTCTTCACAGCAATAGAACACTGACTAAGACAAGTACTATTTTGCCTTGGTAAGCTGAAATCTACTGATGAGATTGTTATAATCTGGATTTTTAAGTGTCCTCTGAAGGTCTATGTAGTCAAGGCTTCCCCTTTCTCCTAACAGAGTAAGAAATGGTGGAAATGTTAAGAAACGCAGTCTAATAGCCAGTGCTTCAGCATGCTCCAAAGGGTGCTGTGGACCCTCTGTCTCTTCATTTTCTCTCTTTTATTCATGCCCCAACTATGAAATGAACAACTTTACCACATGCTGTTGTAACAAAATACTGCTTTACCCTAGGCTCCAAATCAACAAGCCAATAGAATGTGAACCAAACTTCCAAATGAGCCAGAGCAACCCTTTCCCCTTCTTAGGTTGATGGTTTCATGTCTATTAGAACTGAAGCTAGCTCACAGTGTATAATTCCAGCTTTCAGTATTTGGGGCATTATTAAATGTGCATTTCTATTTTTTAACGTTAGCTCGAGCTTCATAATGATTGACTTATGTTCCATTCAATGAATAAACCCCATAATTTTCTCTTACATAGTCAATATTTAAGCCATTAAATACCATAGTTCAGTACTTTTCTACATTTCTTCTCATCAAGTCTTCTCATGCAGTCCTCCCTGTGCCCTGTTCCTCACTGTTAGAGGTTGGACATGCTGCTTAGATGATGGGGAAAGCCTACCCAGGACTCACCAAAATGCCCTCATTCACTCATCTATCCACCCAGAAGATTGATGACAGAAAGAGGAACCTGTTGTGCATCAGGACAATGAGGACACACTGTGGAGAAGAAAGACTGCTTTGTGACATCCCTGGGTCTGAAAGTGGCATATCAGGGAAGTTGAGAATACCTATTGCTCGCTGAGAGAAGGTAATTATCGAGGTGGTAGAAAGAAGGCAGAGTACCAAGCAATTGCTCTAGGCATCCCACAAAGCCCCTAGGGTTAGAAATATCATGAAATTACGGCATGCTGCAGCAAAATAAATTAGTTCAGTATAGCTAAATACTTGAATATTCTTATTCTGTAGACAAGAAATAAGAAAAGACTATGTGCTACAAAATCAGGATTCTTACTCAAGATTGCAGACATGGAATTTGAAGTGTAGACTAGGGACAGTTGGCAGAACAAATCAGTCACAGTTATGAACATCACCTCCTGTGGTCTAATCTCCGCTCTCTAAGGGCATGCCTGATACGTTCACCTGCACCCAGCAATTTTCCAACCCCTAATTTTATTTGCACCCTGTGCTTGTCTTTGGAACACGTACTATACCCTCATGTAATCATCAAAGGCTTAACTCTCTCTTCCTTCCTGTCTTTCATCATTTCTTCCTTCCATCCATCTCTTCTCTGGATCTATGAAGGTGTTCACAACTGCAGGGACCAACATTATCTAAAATTTATATTTTCCCTTTGATGTCATAGAATTTAGCTTCTGCTTCACTCATTACTCAGGAGACAACTTAAGGTTTGCTGACATTAAAGTAGAGCAGGATCTTTTATACAAATTTTCCATGAACCTGGCATCTCTTCATAATCAGTTGTTGCTCTAACTTGTTAGGGCAGAGGGTAGTAAAAGTGTGTGTAGGTCTCACAATAGCCATTTTCCCTGTAATGAGCACAGAACAGCTTGAGTCTATAAGTTTAGTAGGCACATGTATTGGACACAATGTGAAGAAGGTAGTTTTAAAAAGGTAAAAAATTGGGCTCATTGGGTAAAGATGCTGGCTGGTACGCCTGACAACCTGAGTTTGAGCCCTAGGACCTATGTGGAAGAAGGAAAGAACTGGCTCCTGAATTTTTTTCTCTGACATCCACATGTGTACTATTGGGCTCTTGAACACACACACACACACACACACACACACACACACACACGCATGCACGCATGCATGCATGCACACATATGCATGGCTGCACTAAATGTGACAAAATATATTAATTATAAAAGTTAATAATTACATTAGGTACATGAATGGCCTGTTCTAGTTGTAGAGAAGCATTTCCATTTTTCAAGATGTACATTGTTGTTAAAACTTAATACTTTATTATTTTATTAGCAGTGGCACTGAAGAACATTTTATGACTTAATAAGAAATGAATTTACAAATGTTTCAGTTCTATATTGCCAACCTGAAGGCTTGGAGTTGGCTCTGTATTTTGTAGGCACTTGAACTCATTGAGTCAACACTAGGATGAATTATCCCTCTGTTCTCTTCAACAACCTATTCGTTCTCCAGTACCCCCTCCCAATAGATGATACCACTTTCTCAGTTTTCCAGATGCAGATGCAATGACTCAGTGTCCCCTCACACAGTGACCAAGCTCTGATGCTTCAGTATCCTCAGGGAACTCTTGATGCTGACCTCTCCATGGATTGCTGCTCCAGTGTGGTATACCAGTTGTCTTGCACAGATGGCATCAAAAGACTCAAATGCTGCTGCTCTCAGCATATTTAACCCTCTAACCTGTAATCTTCATTTTAGTCTGAGCCACTGATGACAAATGCAAACTGATCTTCTAGTCGAAGAAATGATGCCTCTCACAAGAGACTGGGACCTCCCATATAAACTGACATAATTAAAACAATCTCCCCTCTGACATGTCTACCAACCAAATATAGACAATCTCTTCATTGAAACTCTCTTCCCAGATGATTCCAGGTTGTATCAAGTTGAGAATTAAAATCTAATTATCACATGACTCATCAACCCTCTTTCCTGAATTTGACTGAATAGAATCACATTTTCTATCTGAAATATCCTCCAACCTTCCTAAGTGAAAATACATCTTAATTTCAAAATGCACTGTTACAAACTTCTTTTATTAACCTCAATCTTTGTTCCTCACATTTGTATGCTATAGCATCTCATAAGCTACATTACATTGCATTTGATGAGTACAATGTATTTCAACAATGCACTGATTATCTTATTTGATAAAATATATGCTATCTTAGAACTTCTCTGTATAGTATATTTTATACAAAATATAGTATGTATACTTTATATATATAGTATACATAGTATACTTCATACTTAATAAAATATACAATATATTTAGTACTTTATAAATTCTATTTTAGTATACAATATATAGTACACAATATAAAGTAAAATTATTCTTAGAAAAATGTCTACATGCTTATTTGTGAATAAATACAGAACCAAGTAGTTGTGAACAGTGCTAACTTTGAAAAGTGATGACATTCATTTTAGACACTAGGTCTAATGTGTGTTGTCTGATCTTTGACAAAGTCCCTAATTTTTCTGTGATCCCCTTCCTTCTATGTCAGATGTAAGGCACTTTGAAGGGCACTGTTCTTGAATGAATGGCATAGACAAATCCTACGCACAAACTATGACAGATGAGTACATATAGGAAGAAGCAATCAGAGGAGATTTGCTTCACTGAGCATAGGTGGCCATCTCATGGTTGTGATCCAAGAGGAAGACCTGGCCTTCACCCCAAATACCATTGTTTCCTATTTAAAGTAAAATAATGCCCTCCTATGTCTAGAACAAACTCAGCCTGATTTTGTCTGCACCACTCAAAAGAGTTGCAAACAAATAGAACTGAGTGCTTAGCCCTTTTGTTCAAGATAGGAAAGCCAACGATTCCCACTATGTCTGCTCCCAGTGACTGAAATCAAGTCTATGGCTCATTAGGTAGGAAACTCTGCTTGTCTCCTTCTTTTCCTGCATAAAACAGCGAGATTCATCAACCCATTCCTCTGTGTTATTCAAACTAAATGAGAAAATACCTACAAATAATGCTCTTTAGCTCACAACAGCTGTTCAATATGTGTTGACTTTATAGTATCATATGTAATCAGTTAACACTCATGAAAGAATGATGACATAAAATAGTTGGAAAATGTGACCATGAGAATCATTCAATCAAGAGATTAAAGTTAATATAACCAGCCCATTCCTCAAAATCACTTACATATTTAAAAAGCCAATTTTAAGTTGGTCTCTAGCTGCTCTCTTATGAGACTATCTTTCTATTAAACTTACTACTTTGTATCTTTTAATAACTTAAAACTACACATCTATCATTTTACATCAGTTCCTGTCATAGCATTTTACTCTGGTTTTGACTTTAAAATATACTAGTACTTAAGACATGGGTCAGTGAGAACAGGGGACTGATTGGCAGGAGGGGAAAGTGCTTATCCTCAAAACATACTCAAATAATAATAATAATAATAATAATAAGAAGAAGAAGAAGAAGAAGAAGAAGAAGAAGAAGAAGAAAGAGTGTTCTGTTCCATAGGCCTCAGACATTGAGGTGTCTCTTAGCTCATCCTCAGTCACATGGCATCAGAGAGAACTTAAAGAACTCTTAACCTCAGTAGGCACTATCCTATGGTAATTATAAGTAACAACTAAGTCTCAACAAAACAGGATGGAATTTACAGTCAAAGTTCAAAAGGTACCAACTATTGAAAGTAGCTAGATTGCTTCATTTCCTTAGGACTCAGTTTACCCAGGGAAAATTAGACTGTGTTGAAAAAATGATCCACATCACAGTGTATCCACAAGAAATGTCTGCTCTTACTCTGCTATAATAAATATTTTGCAGAATGAAAGAGCCATTGAGAATGCAATTGTCAATACAAAGTAGTCTGGTTTTCTTTCCCTTCATTATCTGCCATGCATGTATGAGTTTGGCTAACTTCCAGAATCTAAAGACAGGCTGCAGAAATAGACTATGGTAGATCATTTGTCTAGTACATAGCAGGTACTAAGTTCAATCCCCCAATCAACAATAACAACAACATGTTAAAAATACATCTGTTTGTCTAAGTTCTGGCTTCTGGAACTTGATTACTGTAGGCTATTTTTTAAAGGGTGATTTGTTTTCCAGGTCTTGAAAATTATGAAATAAGAAACTAACACATCCAGAGCAGCCATGCTGCAGCATGGAAGCCAAGAAAGCTGGTGGTCCAGCTGGGCAGATGGTGAGAAGAAAGCTACCCTGGAACTCATCTGTCTGATCCAGCAGCAGAAAGATACAGGAGCTCAAGTCCTGAGCTCCAGGAGACTTGGCTGCAAGCCCAGCCATGCCACTTCCTGTCTGTGTAGCTTGTGAAAGTCAACCAACCCAAACCTACCCAAGCCTTAGTACTTTTTTGTAAAAAAGGGAAGATGGAAGAGCTATCATATCATCGTTTCTTGGGTTCCTTTGAGACGTCATGCATGTCTTTGTATAATATCTATAAAAAAGCACCCACATGAAATGCACCCACATGCCTATAGGTACAACATTAGAATGAAAGACATGAAGACATCCCTGTAGGTTCTCAAGAAAGTCTACTGAAGTCATCGAACACTAGATTCAGTGAAAGTCTGAATGATACAGGGGTTGGGGAGAAGCAAACAAGCAAGAAACAAAGAAACAATTAAAATTGATAGAGGAAGACCTCTGATAACAGCCTCTGGCCTCCAACACACATGGGCACATGCAACCACACCTACATAAGCATGCACAAAAACACATATGTTGCACATACACACAAAAGAACACCCTGGTACATATAGTAAGCACTCAGGCAAGTTTTTCTGTTTTTAAAATTAGAAAAATTAATGCTATTAACATTATTATTGGTGCCACTGTTAATTAAATTACTTTCATCAAGCATCATTACAATTGTTCTGGAAGCCTCAAGGGGACAAAAATGGTTGATTGATGTTGGCACTAGGTAGCAGGTATATCATTAGAATATGCCAGGAGCTCCAAGCAGTATGATCTCTTGGCCAACCAGCGGTTTTAAAACTTCATGAATGGACTGGAAGGTTGACATACCAATTAAGAGCATAAACTGCTCCTCTAGAGGACTCTAGTTCCATCCTCATTCTTCAATTGACAGCTGTAACTCACGTTTCAAGGAATCTGACACCTTCTTCTGTCCTCCAAAGGGACCTTCATGTATATGTTCATACCCACAGAGAGACACACAGCTAAACTAAATTTAAGAAAATCTTTAAAGACTTCTTCAACTCATCTTCTTTATGACATTTGGGTTTTTTTTTTCTTTTCTGTTAATAAAAGGAAGCAGGACCTAGCCAGGATAACATCCTGAGGTGACATGATGCATGTGATGTATGGAAAGCTTTAGTGGCAAATAAATAAGTCACATTTTACTAGAGGGGTAATAATGTAGTGACATTGGACAGTCCTGGGTTTGACCCTGGAGTTTCCCAAGTGTTAATTGTATGGGTCAAGGCCTGAATCTTGCCAAAGCCCAGCTTATGTGCCTGGTTGCTGTAGACTGTGTTAACCAACTTATTGTTCTATAATAACAGAGCCCCTCACAGGATGGTATGGCTTGAGTGACCCCCTTCCCCACAGGAAAAACACAAAAAAAGAAAGAAACAAAAACCATGTAATAAAAATGCCTCATTAGGAGAAGCCTAATTGAAATCTGTGGTTTCTGCCCCCCCCCCCTTTTAAATGTGAAATTATTTTCAGAGACTTTTTTTATTCTGGCAGAGGTCTTCCCTGTCTCTTTTAATTTATGCTGAGGGTATGACATATTTAAAAATGAATTTCTTGGGATACTATTTTTTTAGGCTACATAGAAAAATACTCAGCCTTCATACAAGCTGGCTGGTCATACATACTAAATGGCCTAACAAATCTTTTCTTTTTGAGACAGGGTTTCTCTGTGCATTCCTGGCTATTCTGGAACTATTTCTGAAGAGCAGGCTGGCTTTCAACTCATAGAAATCCACCTGATTCTGCTTCCCAAGTGCTAGCATTAAAGGTATGTACTACTACCACCCAGCTTTGGCTCTTTTTAAAGCCAGAGTAGCAACGTAAAGCTTCAAGTATACTCGGGGAGATGCAATATTCAAATACTCAGACTACTTAGTAATGATAGCTATGTAATGTACACACACACACACACACACACACACACACACACACATCTCATCCCTGAACTAAAATGTAAAAGTTGAACACTTCAATAAATATTAGCACATGTGATCACAAGAATGGCCTTTCACTGAACTCTTTCCTGTCTGATGCCTTTCTTCACACCGACAAAGTTGATTTCAGTGTACAGTTTGGCTTTTCAACAATCTCCTTTGATATCTATTTCTGTATGTTGGGTAAACAAAAAACTTACGGTATGCACACCCAAACACCTCGATGCGCATCCCAATTCTGCCCTTGGGGTTCCATTCTAGAGGAATAAAACGCAGAAACCTGGCTTTGATTGAAGGCTGGAGTCTACAGTACACAACGCTGTCTGCGTTCGCATTTCCAGAAAAACCCTGGAAGAAAACGAAAAGAAGGATCTCTCGGTATCTGGAGATTGTCAGCATCGCCCGGAATGAATGTCTGTGTGCAAAGCTAACCTTTCCTCCCCCCCCCCCCCCGTGAAAAGTGTAGCTTCTTTAAGGAAATCAGATGAACCATTTTGTCTCTCCATGCACAAAGTGACTGTTACCTCAGGTTTCTTTGTATTAAGAAAACTTTTCTATTACAATCACACCCATTAGAGCAGCTTTCAACCACGGTACCCTCGATAAAAAACTGCTTCGGCAAAACACGGATTAGACGTAAATGTGTGTGCGCCCGTGGCTGCCAGCCCTGCAATCTTAGCGTGCGGAAGCCAGGAAAATTATCTTCCAGTACTGAAAAACGATTACCTGATTCAGCACAGGGATTGCTCACCTGTTTCAGATACTAAGCTTTCTGGGCTACCTCATTAGCATAAACAAAAGCCTCTCTCCCCCACGTACGAACCACACTCTATAAGGCTGCTAAGCCTCATCAGCACACTGCTTCAGACTTGTCCAGAGCCATAAAGGGAGACCGGTAGCAATGAGAATTTGGAAAGACCTGTGATTAGACTTACAGACTCTGGCTCTGGAAAACGAGAGAGACCTTTGGAATGATGCTAAGCCAGCACAGTCAAATTGCAGATGAGGAAATTAAAGGTCAGGAAGGGGCAAAAGAAAAACAAAAAATCTCTGGCGTCTGCAAAACCATTACACTGAGTAAGCCTATGTTCCTTGCGAAGTATTAGGGTATTCGCTGATGTATAGCTTTCCTGTACCATCCATAGAACTCAACACCCTGGCTCCTTAAAACACTTTTAAAGATTTATTTATTTTATGAGTGTCTGCATGTATGTTCACAAACCATGCACATGGCTGGTGCCAGGGTACTGCTGAAGAGGGTACCAGATCCTTTGGAACTAGAATATCCATTGTGAGAGTCCCTGCAGGTGCCAGGAACCCTAGGTGTGACATCTTCAAAAGCAGCAAGTGCTCTTAAGTGCTGAGTCAGACCTGCAGCCCTGAGCCATTTTTATCTGCCGCATCATGGGACTTTGAATAAGAAGAAATCAGTATGAAAGAGAGGCTGTTCCCTTCACTCACATTTCAGCTTTATTTCTTCTCCACCCCTTCTCCAATTCTTCTCTCTCACAATTTGTATATGTAGGAATGACATAGGAAAGATGCTATCTGGTATGTATGCAGGCTGGTGATGCTACCTCTCCTTAAAGTTAATGAATAAGAGTCCAGCTCAGAAGGTTAAGAGGCAGGCAGCAGGTTCCAATATTACTAGTTGGTACTAGTATGTACCAAAATATTTTCTAATGCGTTCTTAAAGAAAATGTTGGGGTGTTTTGAAATCAACTCCTGTTAACTCCCTAAGTGATCAGTTTGTTCCTCCTGTTTCAAGAGCATCGCCCTCCCCCACACACACCCCAATTTTCAGGCTGGCAAGCCACAAGCATCTCCACAGCTGTACATTTCCCCTGCAAATTAAATCTGAAACCTGACACCTGTGATCACTAATCCTCACCATCCACCGGACAGTATTTGGAACCAGCTAAGAAACAAACTTTGGCTTGCGTCTATAAGAGGGTTTTCCAAAATCAAAGATTGGCCATCAATGTGGGTAACAGCCCAGATGGGTTGGGACCCTCCCCTGAAAAGAAGTGTGAAGTGGAGAAACTGTCAATTTCTGCTTGCCCGCCGGAGCTCTGGCTGTCATGGCTTTCCCCTCCACGATGGACGTGACCTCAAACCAGAAACCACAAATAACCTCTTCCCCTCACTAACGGTGTATGGTCACAACAGATAGCAAGGATATGACAATGTCTTACGGTTTCTACTATGACCACCCAGCTTCACATAGCATGTTCTCATCAGAACAGTCATCAAACCTGGTCTTGGACCTTTCACTCTTATTTCCTGCCCCCCCCCACCCCTATGCTCAGAAAGGTTTCCCCCCAGTGACCAGCCAGTGAGATTTGGGCAGGAGGAGTGCAGTGCCTCATCACACTGAATTCGGACAAAACCCAAAGTCCCCATCAATGTGACAGCCACAGCTGGGATGTAGCCCCATTGAATCTCCTTGAAAAGGCCTGACCCAGTCCTGATTAAGGCAACCGTGTACTGTCACTTCCTGTTTTGGCTCTCCATTACTGCCTCCACAGGGGACAGACTTGTTCTTGATCACAGCTTCTAAGGTTAAGTTTGTGGGCTCCCACCTTGGATCTTCCTGGTGACCTTCTCTGGGTTTCTCATCCTCTGCAGGAGGGAGGGTCCTTAGCTGTCATTCTTTCTCAGGCTTATTTATCTTACCCTGCTAGCAGGAGTGCTCCACTAAAGCATGGACCCTAGCCAGCCTCCAACTACAGTGAAATCCCTGTTTGGCTCAAGGTGGCTCTCAGTGAGATCCTTGGACATTTATGGGGAGACAAGGCTTAAAAAAGAAAATTCAAACGAAGTTCAGCAGACTTCTCAATTGCAAGGCCTCTCGGAGTGCAGGCTAACATGACAATGTGCTGTGTGGCTTAGGACCAGGAATGATCCAGCTAGTCTCAGACATACTTGATCCCAGGAATGTTCTTCACACCCTTTTTATTCTCCTTGTCTACTGAGCACCTGCCCGGGCTGCTGCTGTGTCCCAGAATGTAAGTAGAAAAATAGCCTTCAACCCTATATATCCTTAAACTCTGACCAGCACCCCTTTTAGAAAGTTGCACCCCGTTTCCTATTTCACTAGTCAAAATGATTTACTAAGGATTAAGTAAGGGAGATTATCACACTAGTAACCCACCCCCAGCCACCCCATGCCCAGAGATCCTGCCGGGAATTTGGACATCCATGTGGTGAAATTTTTCTTTTAGGAGGGCAAAGTCAGGGTACTTTTTCCCAACTTGAACTACATGTTAAAACTTTCAGTGTACAGCCCCCGGCACAGATTTATGTATGTATTCATGCACGCACATGCTCATATACACACATATGCATGTGTCACACAGCCCCTAGACACTGGTATGTCTATGTGTATATGTGAACACATGTATATGCATCTGCTATGATGACCCCAGGCACTGCTGTGTGTACATATGTGAACACATCTTCTATTTGCATGTATCATGAATACCCCAGACATTGGTATGTGTATGCATGCTTGTATAGTCGTGTTATGTTGACCTTAGGCACGTATACATACATATGTATAAGTGTGCACACATGCATATGTGTGTGTGCCTCTTCACAAGCTAGTGTGCAAACATAACTGAGATCCTGGCCTCTGGATACTGGCTGCTAAAGTGACACTGTGAGTTTATCATACATCTTTGATTCTAGTTTCTGGGTACCACTGGCAGACTAATATAATCTGTAATTATAATCCCTTGCCAAGTGAACAGGTGGATGATTAATTAAATGACCTTCCAAAAGGTATCACATTTTTCCCCTAAAATTAATAGAATTTCACACATTTAGTGAGATGCATGGCAAGGATCTCAGCTTAAGGGACAGGGAGAGAAAGGGACTGCTGTCATTGGCAGCGACAGCAGATGGGTAAGTGGCCTGGGAATGCATGTGGATAGCAAGGTTGATTTTTTTTTACCTGATTGACTTATAGGTTATTTAAATTTTTAAACATAAAGTGCATATATATATATACATATATATATAATTTGCATAAGTAATACAAATATCTTCCCTGACACAGTAAAAATTTTAGCAGTTCTCTCTTGCAGAATTGTGAAGCGGAGGATTGTGGAACGTGATATTTTTTTTAAATAAGCTGGTATTCTTCTTTTAGTAGTTTTTTTTCTTTCCTTTTTTTTTTTTTAATTAAGACATCACTATAGGAGGTGCGGGCAGTGGTGTGGCTGGCAGAGTACCCTTTAGGAACACTCAGAGACCTTAAAACATCTTCCCACTTGCAAAGTCATTTGGAAAAATATAACATTACTAATTCTCACATCTAAAGAAGACTGCAGCATCTGCTTTCCGATGCCCAGCCTGTTTACCTACGTGAAACCGCAAATAACTAAGATCCAGTATTTTGACTCAGTGCACACAGAGGAAGTTTTCAGAATGTCTGTGGGGTGCAAGACTGATCCCGCAGTACCTTATGAATGAAAATTTCAAGGCCTACTGCCAAGTTTTAAATGCATCACCCATCCCTACGAGACGGTCTTCAGTCTGTTACCAAAAAAAAAAAAAAAAATGTTTTTACATACCATCAAAATTCATAAAGAAGCACACAGATTTCTTTGTTGGTTTAGTTTTGTTCTTTAAGAAGGACAAGGGCTCACTGTGTAGCCAAGGCTGACTTCAAACACAGCACCCTCCTGCCTCAACTCATAAATACCGGGATCCAGTGGCCAGCAAGAAATGCATGAGTTTAAAGGTCTCTTCCTTTTGCCCACCCACTCCCATCCCCACCCCTGACATTTCTTTCCTTCTCTTTACTCCTTAAAAAAAAAAGAAAGAAAAGTATCGAATGAGTATCCCTTCCTTCAGAGTTCAGTTAAAAGTCAGAATCCATTGGGTGGGCCTCAGAACTGCTGCAGGAAGATGGTTTTCCACCTCCCAGGTGAAAGCAGTTGTGCTCATGCATTTCAAGTGTTCGCTACTGTGATTAGAACTTGAAACGTCTCCCACAGGCTCACACAGCTGAATGCTTGTTCCCAGCGCCAGCTACTCCCTAAGGCACAATGTTCTAAAGGAGGGGATTCACTGGGGGAATGGCAGTTCCGAGGGGTGTAGACCTTCAAGTCTACAGCACAGTTCTGCTTCATGGCCTGTCTCTTTTGGGTCACCTGAAATATGAGCAAGCAGCTGCTAGCCTTTCTCTTGGCCACAGAGCTGCCTAGAGTGATGGCTTCCACTGTCATAGCTCCTCAAATGATAAGCCAAATCAAATCTCTCCCTTTTGTTGTCCCTTCTAAGGACTGAGGCATCCACATTCTGGCCTGCCTTCTTTTTGAGTTTCATAAGGTCTGTAAATTGTTTCTTGGGTATTCAGAGATTTTTGGGCTAGTGTCCGATTATCAGTAAGTACATACCATGTGTGTTCTTTTGTGACTGGGTTACCTCAGTCAGGATGATAGTTTCTAGTTCCATCCATTTGCCTAAGAATTTCATGAAGTCATTGTTTTTAATAGCTGAACTATTGTTTTGGTACATTGTGTAAATGTACCAAATTTTCTGTATCCATTCCTCATGGGAGGAAATGAAGGGACAAATAGAAGATCAGGGATTGAAAAGATCATCCAGAGACTGGCTCACCTGGGGATCCATCCCATATGCAGTCACCAAACCCAGTCACTATTGCTGATGCCAAGAGGTGTTTACTGGAAGGAGCCTGATATGGATGCCTCCTCAGAGGCTCTGAAAGAGTCATACCAATACAGATGAGGATGCTTGTAGCTAACCATTGAACTGAGTGTGGGAACCCCAATGAAGGAGCTAGGGAAAGGATTAAAGGAGCTGAAATGGTTTATAACCTCATGGGAAGAACAACATTATCAACCAAACAAACCCTCCAGAGCTCCCAGGGACTAAAACACCAGCCAATGAGCACACACAGAGAGAGGATAGCATTGTCTGGCATCAATGGGAGGAGAGGCCTTTGGTCCAGTGAAGGCTCGTTTTTCCAGTGTAGGGGAACGAAAGGCACTGAGGTGGGAGTAAGTGGTTGGGACAGGGAGCACCTTTATAAAAGCAAGGGGAGGGGAAATAGGAGTGGGGAGAAAGGAGATACCATCTGAAATGTAAATACAAAAAAATATCCAATCAAAATGAAAATAAAATAAAATAAAGGCTCACTAACAAGGAAATGAAAAAAATAATCTCTCCCTTTGACTGGCCTCTTGTCAGGAGTTTGGTCACTGTAATAGGAAAAGCAGCTAATGTTTCTGCAAGGTTCGTGTCTGAGCTTGTGTTTTTCCACCCTCCTAGGACAGAGAGAAGTTCTTCTCTTACAGCTCCCTATTCAGCCTCACAAGTTTTCAGGAATAAAAGGAATTTAAAAGTGTCTGCTAGGGCTAAGAAGGGAAGGAAATAACATTGTTATTGCACTGAGCTCTACACCCAAGCTACCATAAACTGGGTAACCTACGCAAAGCCTGCTCTTCTGTTTTGTGCATGTGGGTTGTTGTGTGGGTTGTTGGTTTTGTTTTGTTTGTTCTGTTGACTCCAGGCCTGCTCCACAGTGGGAACCCATCCCTGGTTCTGTGGGTCAAAGGACGCACAAGAGGAGCGCCCGCTCCTATAACTAACTTTTCCTCACTGGAATGTCTTCCAAATGCTCCTGTTAGTGCTGTTGACGGCCTGACCTGAGAAGGCTGTCATTACTATGGTCCTGAGCTAACGGAGAATGCAGTAACTGGTCACATGTCTAGAGTGTATGATGCTGAAGTTATGATGGGAAATACAGGCTACACTCTCCAAAGTTCAAGGACTGTTTTCAAACAGTAAACAGCAAAAGTTTATGAGCCAGAGGTGAGAGGGATACACAGCGAGTAATAATGGTTAATAATGTTATTATTAATATTAATAAATCCTCTTGGATCTTACATATTCACCATCCTTGAACTCTAGTGCACCTGTGTTTACCAGCATAACAGGTACACAAGACTGGGTTCTGCCCATTAATATTTCATCATGGATTGGGGAGAGGGCTCAGGAGGCCCCAGTCCTCCCTCGGGGACTATTAGCACTTAAATGCTGGGAGAAGGGCTGTCATTCTCCTCAGTGCTATAGCCCCTGACAAGTTGCATATGCTCCAATAACAACCCCATCCAGAAACATGCAAGCAACTCTAGACTCAATGGGTCATACCCAGTACCAGGGACAGAAGGTACGAAAGCAAGGATACCTTGTAGGGAGGAGGAAGCGGTTTAGTAGAAGAGCAAAAGGGATAAGAAAGCTGAAGAAGGGTGAACATTACTAAAATTTGCTATATATATATATATATATATATATATATATATATATATATGTGTGTGTGTGTGTGTGTGTGTGTGTGTGTGTGTGTGTGTGTGTGTGTGTCTGAAGCTGTCAAATAATTACCTTTAAAGTCTATTTCCAATAACTTCAATTCCGGGGCCTAAAATGTCTAAAGTCAGCACTGGCAGATTGAATCTCTGGTTAGGACCACACCCTGAATTGTATAATTCTGTCGTTCTGCTAAATCCTCACATGGTAGAAAGGACAGAAGACATCCCACAGCTCCCAGGAGCCTCTCTGCTAAAAGCACCAATCTTACTGACATGAACACCCTGAACCTAATTATGTCCCAGCATACCCTATCCCCAGAAGGCCACAGCCTTAATGATTAGGATTCCAGCATGCAAGGCTCGGAGGAGGGAAGCATGCAGATTACAGCACAAAGTGACTGTGCTCTCTACGTTATCAATTTAAATGTCTTCATCACCCCCCCCCAAAAATTTGTCAATCAGGGTAAAACACAGCTGAAGCATTTTATGCAGCTTTGATGTCGGTGACAACCCTGCAAACGGAGTTATTTCTGTACCCACTTTACAACGGAGGAAAATGAAAATTATAGAGGTTAGGCGTCAAAAGGCACAGGGCTAGAAAGTGGCTAAGTAAGAATTTAATTCCAGGTTGCTCCGAGTCCAAAGCTCGTAATTTAGCCAAGTCATCAAAAGGCTTCACTGCAGCAGAACGCAGATGGAGAACACCTACCCTGGAGGAAGTGTGACTTGTTTTCGTAAGTGTTTCCCTCTTTAGTTCATGTCTAACTAGTTCATAAATAGTTCACATATAACATATTTCATACATCTGAGAATAATGCCGCTAAGCTGGGACTCAGCTCTACCCATTGCCTTTCATAAGATGGAATAAGATTCTATTAAGCCACACATTTTCTCGAACTTTCTGTAGAAGAATAAGAAAACAAAGGCACCATTCATAAGACTCTTGAATATAAACAGAAATCCCCCATAGATACAGAAAGTAGGGTGCTATGCCATGGTGTCATTAAGTATGTGAACTATCCAGAAATAAAATTTAGGCTTATGTGATAAAAATTGAAAAGCTTAATTGTACTTTTGTTTTCTGTTTGACTTGATGACTCACATACTGCACCAGATGTTCATAAATGACTTGGAGATGTATTTGAAGCATGACAGGGATATGGCTTGCCAGCACGGTGCTTGCCCGGTATGCACAATGCCCTGTTTTTGATCTTCAGCACTGAAGAATATACATGGCCGAGATAATTCATGAGTTAATGAATTAAAAAAACTTCAGGGGATCTTAAAGACTTTCCTAAATGGTTCTAAAGTTTATAGCAAGGTACAACAGGACTAATTTCTTTTTCAAATATTAATTGAACAAGCCATGTATAAAAAGCCAGGATGTTTAAGAAACCACTGCCTGTGGCAATTTATACGAAGCTATGAAATGTTTCTGTCATAAATCAGAAACAGGAGGCCCGTTATACATAGTTACATAGCGGACACAGACTGCATGTAAATCGATCCAGCTTCAGCCAAAATAAACAGCGGCAAGAGTTGAAATTCAACACAACAGACAAGACAGGCAAACACGAGAATCCTCTTGTCATGATTGATCTCTTTTATTACGAGAGTTCCAGTGACCTACATGTGACCTGTGTGGGACCTGCTTCCAGATGCAACTTATTTTGCCATTATCAGTTAGCACACAGACACTGGCCAAGTCACAGCCACGGATGTCAAATAAAAATCTCTTCTTTATTTGATGTCGGCTATAAATCTTCACTAAATGCACCTCCCAAGGGGTCCTTTAGTTGAGGAAAGTGCAAAAGAAAGGCAGAGAAAAAAAAGTGGGAGAATCGCCAACATGAATCCAAATAAGAAAAACTTGCAAACATATGTCAAAGAAGACATAACCACAGCCACAAAACATTGAGCTGAGCTGACTAATTTTCAATGTGAACGTAATCCCTTTGGGTTACTTTTTTTGCATAAACAGTAAAAGCAGTCTAGGAGTCTAAAAATATATGACAGTCATATTATTACAATATGTAATAATACATATTATTATTATAAACATAATATATACATATAATATTATATACGTACATATATACATAAATAATATATACATATTATTGTCCAGACTAGCCGATCCTGGACAAACCCCAGAATAAGACAAATAACAAAATACAAATATAGATGTGGAGCCAAAAATATAGAAATAAATATATGTAATATGATAGAAAAACTATAATAATAATAATAATAATAATAATAATAATAATAATAATAATAACAATAATAATAAACAATATATAAGGTACTTTCTCTTCAGATGTGAGAAGGATTACTGATGAAGATAAATATAAGCTCAGGTGACTCTTTTACCTCACTAGATTATAAGTAAAGTTTGAGTTTTAGACCACTGAAGGAAATGAATATATTTTGGGCCTCTGGAGATTTTGTGTCAAAACTTAAAGGCCTACAATTTAGGTCCAGGGAGCTGGAAATAAACAAACCCTAGGGTCAAGAGTAATGTTTTGGCTATGGGTTGTATGTTTGTCTGTCTGCCTGCCTGCCTGCCTGCCTGCCTGCCTGCCCTGCCTGCCTGCCCTGCCTGCCTGCCTGCCTGCCTGCCTGCCTGCCTGCTGCCTGCCTGCCTGCCTGCCTGCCTGCCTGCCTGCTGCCTGCCTGCCTGCCTGCCTGCTGCCTGCCTGCCTGCCTGCCTGCCTGCCTGCCTGCCTGCCTGCCTGCCTGCCTGCCTGCCTGCTTGCTTGCTATGAGAAAAAGACAGAGAGTCAACCAGAATAGGGTTGGATGGTGAATAGGGAGGAAGGTGGGAGAGATTAGGAAGAGAGAAGGAAATGTACATGATCAGGGTATATATCGTGTGCAAAAAAATTAAACAATATTCAAATAGAGGAGCAGAGATTGAAGAAAAGATCACTCAGAGACTGCCTCACCTGGGGATCCACTCCTTATGCAGCCACCAAACCCAGTCACTATTGCTGATGCCAACAAGTGCTTACTGGCAGGAACCTGATATGGGCGCCCCAGCAGAGGCTCTGCCAGAGTCATACAAATACAGTTGATGATGCTTGCAGCTAACTATCAGACTGAACACAAGTACCCCAATGAATGAGCTAGAGAAAGGATCAAACTAGCTGAAAGGGTCTGAAACCCATGGAAAGAACAACATTATCAACCAAACAAACCCCCAGGGTTCCCAGGGACTAAAACACCAACCAATGAGCACACATGGAGAGACCCATGGCTCCAGTTGCATATGCAGCAGAGGACGGCATTGTCCGGCATCAATGGGAGGAGAGGCCTTTGGTCCAGTGAAGGCTCTTTTTCCCAGTATAGGGGAACACCACGACACTGAGGTAGAGAGGGTGGTTGGGATAGGGAGCACCTTCATGGAAGCAAGGGGAGAGGGGATGGGAGTGAGGGGAAAGGGGATAACATTTGAAATGTAAATACAGAGGATATCCAATAAAAATCTGAAAAAAAAAGTAAAAGGTCATATTTCCATTTTCTCAATTGAAATTGTAGCAAAGTGCTCAGAGAGGTGTAGTGCCTCCTACTGCCAGCAAAAGCGACTAGAAAGATAGTCTGTAGGTCCCTAACTACCTGGTCAGTTTTTCTCATCTAATATTTTGCACACATGAGAATGATAAATAGTGCTAAAGGCTGTTCTTACAGAAAAAAAAAAAAAAACTCACCATCCTGAAAACACACAGACACAGACAAACACACATAGGTATGTATGCATACACACACAGACATGCACACATGGGCATGTACACACATACACACACACACAAACACTGCAGAAGCATGAGGTGGAGGATTGCATCGCATTCATAGTCAAGAAGGAGAGATAAGTGTTCTGGTGCTCAGTTCACTTTCTCCTTTTTTTTTATCTTTTGATTCGCTGTGTGACTCTAGACCACCCATATTCATGATGTCTCTTTCTTTCTCAATGAATGCTGTCACAGTACACCCAGAGGTATGTCTCCTACATGGTTCCAAATCCAGTCATGATGATAAACATAAGTAGCCATCACAAGACTCAACCAAGAACCACATCAGCAGATACATTGACCTAAGGTAAACCTTGACAATCTCTGGTACCACGAGAAAAGGCTGTCTATTGACATGTTGCTAAAGTAGCTCACACTGACAGATTCGCATGCAAAACTGTTTCAGTAAATAACTCAGGTGCTCTGCTCACATTCCCTCTAGCCCGGTAAAATCAAGACTCCAGAGGTCTCAGCAGTGGCTGGTCCCCCAGAGCTTTGGGACCTGCTCTGAGACCCGCTCTGGTCCCTCAAGGCTCTGTCCTATCGCAGCTCCCTGCCACAGACTCTGCCAACCCCATCCCGACCAAATCAAAGCTCCAGAAACTTGTAATTTAACAATGGCTCTATCTCAGATTCTTCTCAGTAAATTTTTCACTCCACAAAACATCCAAACCATAAACTCAGAGCCAATTGGTATGATATAATTTTCCTACCTAGACAAGACAAATTGCCCTATACAAATCCATCCTTTGTAAGATATACATAACTACCTAGAGCCAATGAAGACCACCTGGCTTTGGGTCATTCTTCTCTGCCTCCATATTGATTCTCTTTCCTTCTCCTTCCCTCCCACCTTACAGAAATTTTGTCCCCGCCTTACTTTTTACTGTCCAATTATGCATGGCCTTGACCTAACTTGTGCCAGCCCTCACTTGCACACAGACATCAACCTACTCAGAACCACTACTGTGGAGTGTAAAGAGACAAGCTAATCCAAAGGCAGATAGGTCTACTTGGAATTATAATGTCTGCTACCCTGAGCCAGTGCCACAGTCATGAAAATCCCCCAAGAACACTTCAGAGTATTAGCTACTACCCAATGGACTTTTATGGATTACATTTCTGAGCTAACATCCAAAAACCTCTTCCAGACTTGGAATCAGAGTCTCTTAGAGTCTAGTGAGGCAGGAAAAAGAGACCATTGAAAGCTCAATATCAAAAGCCAACTCCCTTGGCCCAGTGCTTTTTCAGAGATAGTCTCAACTAGATAAGCTCCTTCAGCCCCTCCAGCCTCCCAAGGATTCTGGTCTCACCCATGCGAAAGAAGATGACAGAAGTGGGTCTTCCATCAAACAGACTGAAACTCAGCACCACAAACGAGGTAGTGTAGAATACTAGAGAAACCCTGATAAATATGACACTTTTCAAAGGCATTTGAAGCAATGAAATTTACTTGAAATGGGATAGAACACAGTCCCTCCCATACATGCTATCACCCGACAAGACTCTAGTATAATATAGTGAATAACAACTGGCCATCTCTGGGGAGCATTCCAAAGTCAAAAGGCAAGACAGAAACAAACACACTGAATTTGAAACTAAGTGTTCGGTACCCAGGGGTCTTGGTGCAAACAGTAAATGGATCTCCATTCCTAGCAGAATAATACCAGTTCTCACACTAATGACTTCATTCTGACTGCTACGTTCACATGTGTCAGCAAAAAAACCCACTACACACCCATGCACAGAACCAAGAGGGGGAAAGTGTGCAAAGATGAAATAGTTATCTAAAATAACAAAAACAGATGTATCTATACCCGCCACACAGATAATGGAACTATGGGATCAATATGTTAAGAGGTAGAGTTGAAAAAAGTGACTAGCATGCAAGAGCATATAGGCTGTGTGATCAGATAGATAAAAACTCTTTTAAAAAAAGATCAAAGAAGTTCAAAGTGAAACAAGTATTTACAACAGAGAATACCGGTGCTGTCTGAGCTGTCTGAGAGTATGCCAATTAATCCAGCATAGCCAAAAGTGCTCAGGGAGTTGGACACTGGGCGGCGAGAAAACACTATGTAATGGACTACAATGTAAGATAAAGAGAACTCCCAGAATATGTGGAGCAATTATAAATGCTGCAATTTGTGTGGTGGTAGGGGATGAGAAGGAAGGGAATGATGGAGAAAAGGGATAGTTAAAACAATCCTGGATGGTACCCTCTTCAACATCCAGAGCAGACGCCATTACAGGAAGGCAGGAGAACACAAGTCAACCTCAAACTCAAGAAAAAGCAAAAGAACACATTGGGAAGAACTCAGGAGTAGTAGATTATAAATGTTAAAAGACTCTGCTTTTGTAAGGATAATACAAACAGTATCAAATTTTAACAGTAAATTTCAGAAAGAAAAACTAAAGTCAGCCATCACTCTTGAACATAGTTTCTACAACCCTTAAAAAATACAAAATTAATCTAAAATGTTTTGTGTGCAGACAGAATAAAAGATAATAAATCATACTTGAATGGAGTTTATTCCAAAGATGCAAAGGTTGTCATATTTCCATTGTTAAATTTAATTAATCACACTAAAGAAAATATGCTATTACCAACAGAGGCAGAAAGAGCATTTGATCAAATCTAACATAGTGAAAATTGACAAATTGTGAATTTTCAAATCCTTAATCATTATCTGCAAATTTTTTTTTAAATCTTACTGCAAAAAAAAAAAAAATCTTACTGCAAAAATTCACAAGTCAGATGGGTTTTCAGAACTGAGATGGGAAGTAGAAGTGGCATCCCACCCTTAATTAAGAAGTCGTCTGCAACTAAAAATGCCTGGCAAAGAGAAAAATCTGTTTTTCTCAATGAAATGTCATTGGGTACATCAACCATACTCCAGGGCAGGCCCGGTGCCCAGGAGCAGTTAGCCAATGTAAAATGAACTCTGTGGAAATGTGTGGTTGTTGTGCTCTGTTTCATTGTTTCCTTACTGTTTCACTGACTGTTTTAATTTTCTTTGTTTGTTTATTTGTATGGAGAGAGAGAGGGAAAGAGAACAAACATAGAGTTGAGTGCTTGGGGAAGTGGGAAAAGTCTGGGAGGGTTTGCAGGAAGGAAACCATCATCAAAATCTACAGCATGAAAATAATTTTAATAAGAAAAATATAAAAAGGAAAATAAATAGTTCAGTGCAGATGAATATTCGCATAAATTCATTTCCGAGCTCCCGGTGGGGGGGGGTGGTACAGTTCCCCTTTTGTGCGTTTCTGTAGGTCATTAAGAACGCTGAGAGAAATGCTTCAACCTTGGATTTTAGATATGTATCATGCTTGGTAACACAAAGAGCCCCATTAACATCTTTCATTTTATCATTAATATTACAAATCATAATGGCATTCTCACGACCATTATCATTAAAATAACTATTGTCCAGTGTAGAGGGCACACAACTGAACCCCTCCCAAGGAGATTATGAGATTTAAAAGAGGGATTATTCCTCACTCACCTTGACATTTTACAAATGTTTTCATTCCAAGATTCTTATATATTGATTAGTTCTCAGAGCCCTTCAAGATGTCCTTTACTTATTAAATGAATTACCACTCAGTTTCCCGACTGAAAACTTCAATATATTCCTTAGACAGTAGCTCTAACTCAAGTAATCTTTCCAAGAAACAAAACAAAACAAAACAAAACTGCCTGCTTTACTATGCTTAATTCGAAAAATTGATAGTTCATTAACCTAAGACAATTGTTCTGCTAAATAAACACAGTATTTAAATAACTTCTAATGGTGCATTGCTATGCCCATATATCAATGTATCTATAAACCTTCATGAGAGAACCTTCTTCTGGCCCTAGAAGTCCATTAACATGAAGACTGACAACTAGTCAACATGCTGAGAAAAGAGAAACTTATGCGATTCTCAGCCGGATAAGATGTCTATACATTGGTTTTCCCTGAACATTCAGGAATCTGAAAAAAACAAAAACAAAAACAAAAACAAAATGGGGTGGAAAATTCTGAGCTAAAGGTGTCAGATGGCTCAAGGAATCTGTTTGGAGCACAATGGGGCAGCTGCACATATGAAATCCAATTCTGACAGCATACACTGGACCTGTGCAGGATCAAACAAGACAAAAATAAAGGCAAAGGGGAACTCTGCTCTTCCACTAGCTAAGATGCTATAGTCATTCCATAGCACTGGGAGAAAGCAAGTCAGTATTCTTTAACCCTGTGATCAGGCCCAGATCTTACTCCGGGGCAGGCCTCAATCCCAAGGGCAGCTAGGCACCACATATTGAACTCAAGGATATTAACAAAAATGATTTTCAAAAATTGAAATTGGGTGACTTGGGAGTTGAGGGTGGAGAAGATAGATCTAGGAGACGTTGAGAAGAAGTGTGACTAAAATACACTGTATAAGATTCTCAAAGAATTAATAAGGGCATTATTTGAAAATAATTTAGAGAGAGTAGTTTCTAAGCCAGGTGCTATTTAATATTTATTAACCATGCTTTTTAATGTGTACTGTATTTGATACCTTTTATATTGTGATATATATTAAATAATATATATAATACTTAGATAATAACTACTGTATTATCTTGTAAATCTCAAACCATACCATACCTTTTATAATATAGACCTAGGAGGAGGTGACTAAAGTTGAACAATTTCTATATTTGGGATGGAGAATGCATAATGTGTTATAACAGAGAGGCCACGGGAGAACTGGAACAGTCTGTTCTTTCCTTCTATACTGGAACTGAACTCAGGCTACTGGGCTTGGTGACAAGCACCTTTATCCACTGAGGCATCTTAGAGGCTACACAGGTGAAATTTGGGTATGTGTACTTACAGCTTTGAGAGTCTACATTCATAAAGATGAGTGGTTTCCACAGTATTCTTTTTTAATTATTGCCTCTAACTTTAAATCTTATCTAATAATTTTAGAATGCACAGACAACAATACAATTCTGGGGTTAATGAGGCAGCTTATTGGATCAAGGTACTTGTCACTAAGACCTGAGGGGTTTGGATTTTTTTTATACATATGAGTATTTTGTCTAAATGACTGTATGCATACCAAGATATGTCTGATGTCCATGAAAGCCAGAGGCTTGTATCAGACCACCTTGACAGTGAAGTTATTGATGTTGTGGGTACTGGGAACTGAACCTGTGTTCTCTAAAAGCCCAGGCAGTGTGCTTTTAATCCTTGAGCCATCTCTCCAATCTCAATGACTCGAGTTTGATTCCCATGATCCACATTTGACTCCTGTAATGTGTCCTCTGACTCCAACTCATGTTATAGCACATGCTCCTAGGTACGTCACACAAGCATGTGCGCACGCGTGTGCGCACACAGACACACACACACACAGACCCTCAAATCAATAACTTTCCATAAGTTATAATTCCATATTGGCTTGGATTCATTGACTTTCAGATGTTTTACAGTTTAATCATACAATTGGTGTTTCATTGCTCTGAAAGTGAGGAGACAGTCTACTTTAATAATAGTGTAATTGGAGATCAAAAATATATAGTCTTTCTTAGCTTATTTGTCACCAAAGAGATAAACACGTTTGTCCTCTGCAGACCAAGGGTGATTAAATGCACACAGTGAACACTGAGTTAGAAAGAGTGGTGCAAATTTTTATTTCAATCAATAATAGCACCTGCCTTCTTGCATTGCCTTTGAAACGTTGCCAGGTGTAATAAAACAATAGACCAGGAAATGTCTCACATGCCCATGGGTAACTCGGTACAGATAAATAGAACCAAAAAATAGAGAACACTTAATGTTGGAGTGCATGTGCTCCATCTTTAATGCTAAGGTGTCTGCGATTTGGGAAATGCTCTACTCTGCAAGATGGCACAAGCTCATTTATTTCATGTTCAAAGAAACTCTTTCATCTTTACAGACAAGCTTTTTGAGATCACTAATCTCAAAACAAACAAACAAAACCCTAATATTTCAGTCTCTTCACAAATACCTGGGTATGGATGCACACACCTGTAATCCCAGGACTTGAGAGACAGGGGGGCGGGGACAGGGATGATGAATTCAGTACCTGGGCTACACAGCAAGACCTTGTCTCAATTTTTTTCCTTTTTTATTTTTTTTAAAGATGATTTTATTGTTTGAGAAATTTAGGGGGGTTGTGTGGGTTTAGCAAAAACTTAATTGACAAGTAATAATTGTATGTGCTTCTCAAGTACGGTGTTATGTTCTGATACACGTTTGCATTATAAAATAATTCAAACTAATTAACAAACCCATTGTATCGTGTAATTGTCATTTCTTTTTTGAAGTGAGGACACTGGAAATCTACTCTTTCTGCAATTTTGAAATGCACAATGCCTTCTTCATACGAGTGGCACCACTCTGTGCCACAGGTCATGAAAGCGTGTTCTCCTGTCTGGTTGAAACTTTGAGCTCCTCCAGCTTGCTGTCTCCAAGCTCCCTGTACAGTCATCCAAAGCCCAGACTGTGCCCAGGGAGCTCACATACCACCATTGGGTGAACCTCAGTTTGCATCTCTCCAAGTCCCCACTAGTTTACTTGTTTCTGTAAGGAAAGAATGCTAATCCCTCCACAACTGAACCTCTATACGTTTTTTATGCTGTGTGCATGAGGGAACTGGGGTGGGCATAAAAGGTGCCTATTCATACCTTTGAATATAAAGACATTACTTTGACCTTGGGACAGGCAGAAAGAAATTAGCTCTTCTACCTTATAGCAGCTAGAGAAACTGGAATCAGAGACTTGCCCAAATACTTTCTACCTACAAGCTGACTACTGGAACCCATGTAAAAATCTTAAAGCCTGAAAAATGAAGTCAGAAAAGGAAATTAACATCTGGTTTGCTTAATCTCCAGTCTCCATCTCACATGGGTGTGGCTGTGCAGTGTGCATGTGCTCATAGCTGACATTCTCGGGTGTACCCCAAACTCTGAGTCTAAATCTCATTGTTTTGGCTGAAAATCTGAAAGACCCAGCTAGATAGTCAAAAGATCCACACCACCTCTTGCCAATGAACCTTGATCAAGTGCATTTGAGGAATAATACCAGATATATATGTAAATGCTGTTAACATTCTGGGGTTTCACCTTCTTTCTCTTGCAGAGCTGTAGCTCACACAGGGTCTGTGGGTGCTAAGCAAACATTTCACCATGGAGCCGCAAAGCTCTCCAGAAAATACTTCCCGGGAAAGAAACTTCAACAAAAGTAGTTTTAATTTCTTTAATGCAGAGTTTTATTTCCTTTTTAACTAGTTTGCCTCCGCATATAAATTTTGGAAATTATATTTCAGTAGTTGTAATTACAGTGTCGTGAAGCAACAAGCAGTCCCTAAATATCCATATTGTTCCTCTCTGAATGCAGCTGAGATTGGTTGATTAACATTTGAAAAATATCTCAAAGGTGCACCCTCCATTTGAAGACAGATAACTCTTTTATGTTTAGAGGCATCTTCTGAAGTCAGTTTATAAAACACAGAGCACACACTGTTGATGATGCTGTATAAGTCTTTTAATTTAAGCTCCTAAGCTCCGCTTATTTGAATTTTAAGAAACTGCATTATTTATAATATACAGAATAACCATAACTTTCTGTAGAAGACCAGATGAAATGCCTGGCAACAAAGAAATGCAAAAGAGCAAACTGGAGGCAAAGCCTGCTAGCACGGGCTTGGGACTGTACACTTAAACAGCATTTCTCTTAGTTGACACCTGTAGTGTGAGGTCACTTGCTGCATTCTTTGAGGTTGCCTTTTGAAGACTTCCAGGATGGTCAGATTAACATACAAAAATAATGAGTAAAGTAGTATCACTCTCAATGGCCTCACTGGTGTTGTGCCTTCAGGTCTGACTTGAAATAAGCATTCTCTAAGAACACTAGGACCTCTGGCGGATCCCCAGGCTGTGCGATTGTGATTGAGAGGCAGATGAAGTAAAGTGCAGACCACAGACTCTGAGATCAACAGTTCTTACCTTGTAATGGTCTTTATTTCTTACTGCACTGAGACCTTGGGATGGATGGAGTGCTTATTATGTACGAGGCATAGAACATGGGTTGCCCCTGTATTTTCTCCCATGAGGATTTTGTTCTCCCTTCTAAGAAGGACTGAAGCATCCACATTTTGGTTTTCCTTCTTCCAGAGCTTCATATGCTCTGTGAATTATATATTGGGTGTTCTGAGCTTTTGGACTAATATCCTTGTAGCAGAGAGTGCATATCATGTGTGGATTTTTTTGTGGTTTGGTTACCACATTCAGGATTATAGTTTCTCATTCCATCCATTTGCCTGAGACGTTCATAAAGTCATTGTTTTTTATGACTGAGTAGAACTCCATTGTGTAAATGTACCACAGTTTCTGTATCCACTCCTCTGTTGAAGGACATCTGGGTCATTTCCAGCTTCTGGCTATTATAAATAAGGCTGCTATAAACATAGTGGAACATTTGTCCATGTTATATGTTGAAGCATCTTTTGGAGCCAAGACTGAATGAAAGTCCAGAGACTGCCCTACCTGGGGATCCATCCCATTTGCAGCCACCAAACCCATGTTATTGCTGATGCCAAGAAGTGTGTGCTGACAGGAGCCTGATATGGATGTCTCCTGAGAGGCTCTGCCAGAACCTTAGTGATACAGATTAAGATGCTTGCAGCTAACCATCAGACTGAGCATGGGAAGCCCAATGGTAGAGTTGGGGAAGGACTGAAGGAGCTGAAGGGATTTGCAACCCCATAAGAAGAACAACAGTACCAACCACCACCACCCCCAGAGGTCCTAGGGACTAAACCATCAACCAAAGAATACACATGAAGGGACACATTGCTCCAGCCGCCACATATGTAGCATAGGATGGCATTGTTGGCATCCATAGAAGCCCTTGGTCCAGTGAAGGCTCTTTCCCCAATACAAGGGAATTCCAGGGTGTTGAGGTGGGAGTGGGTGTGTTGGATGGGGAGCATCATCATAGAGGCAAGGAGGGGGATGGGAGAAGGATAAATTGGGAAAGGGAATAACATTTGAAATGTAAATACATAAACTATCCAATTTAAAAAAAAAGAGTACATGAAGTTATAGACAACAACAACAAAATTAAACCATGGGTTGCCAGGAAGTTTCAAAACTGGCTATTTAATAGTGGGAGACAATTACTATCTTTTAGATTTGACCAAGAAAGATTCTTGCTTTTCAGAGATTTTGGCTGGAATAGTAAAGCATGAAATGTTAGGGGTGTGAAATATACTTCAGAACAATAATGGGTGAGCAGGTAATAGATAAAGAAAAGGCATTAATCAAGATTAGGCATGGGCTGATGGTTGTTCAAGCTGGGTTGGGTTTAGGATACGTATGCTGTTGTTGTAACTGAGTATACAAAACGAGCATAGGAAGTGGTTCCTGCAAAGACTAATTGAATTAGTTTATATAACAAGTGTATTACATACAGTCTAATATTTTATTACCTTCATTTCCTTTCTGCAGGTAAATATTTTCCAATTTTTTTCTTACAAGCAAGATGCCTATTCATCTTGTTGCATCTAGTTAATTTAATGCTTCCCGATGCATCACAAAAATCTTACTGAAATTAATAATCAAGGCAGATTACTTTTGATAAAATGATCCACACGTGTAGAGCACATTCTTTAGCAATGTAGAAAAGTTGACTTTGCAAACACACATTCCCAAAATGATTTGTTTATTTAGAAGTTAGTGATATCAGAAGCTGTGATTCTCCTCATCCCACACCCCCTCTCCAGGTTTCACTGATGACAGTTCAAAGATCTAGGCCACCACGGAAAACAAGCCTCGGTCATTTGTGTAGTTTCACAGACATGGCCTCTAGAACACTGTGCCCTACCGTCACACTAGAGAGTGACAGCCGAATCATGCTGGAGAACGTGATTCTGCCCATAAGTGTCTTGTTCCCCACTTCTTCACAGTAATCATCTGGTGCTATGTCAGTGGCTCCTCAGAGCTCAAGAAAACAGGTCCTTTTCTTGATTTGAAACATGTATTTCAGCACACATCTATCATAGATTCCACTTCTGTGAGAAAATAGCTATTTAGTTTAAGCTGTTCTAAATTACTAAATTTCAAGAATTACTAAACTTTAAGTTAGAGATTAGGAAGTAGGATTTATCTTATCAAAGGCAGCATTCCCTCCCCCCAATTTTTAGTACATTCTTTTTTATGTTTTTATTAACATATATTAATTATAAAATTGGAGTTAAGGGAAAACAAAAGGATGGTAATGTTGCATAGAAATGTTATAATGGTGTACTTTTATTTCTTTCAAATTATATTTTTTATCAATAGACCAGAAACATGATGTGATATTTGAGTTTCTGCTCATACTGCAGACAAATTCAATGAAACTAGTTAATATGCCTACCAGATCACTAATCAGTCTTTTATGAACAGAACATTAAAAGATCTATTCCCAAAGAAATTTCTATATAACTTAAATTTTCTTGTTGTTTTTGTTTTTGAAACAAGGAAATCCTAGCGGAAGCTGATCTATCAAACTCATTCCTCCTTTCAAGTGTTCCAAGGTCCTCAGAGAGCAGAAGGGGTGCCAGAACCCCCAGGGCTGGAGATACTGACAGCTGTAAGTCATTTGATGTGAATTTTTAGAGCACCTGTATTGACTCTCTTTAAAAGAGAACCACCTTTTTTCTTGGTTTGAAGAGCTTACCAAAGTTCAGGAGCCTGGTGGTGAGTTCATTATCCATTGACTTGCATTACATATCTTCAGTGAAATACTCTTGAAGCAATGCCCAGTTTTCCAACAGACTATTCTTCAAACTTGGATAGCCTTTGCTTTATTTTGAAACTTCATTTTCATTGCCTCCTGGTAATTATACTAAGCAGTGTGGGGTACAATGTATTGTGTCTACTTCAAGACTGCAGAATAGGTTTTAAACGTTCTCAACAGGATGAATGACAAGGATGCCAGATGATGGAGTGTGGTCATTAGCTTGACTTGATCACTACAGAATACACATACAATCAAAGCAACCCAACTGAATATCAATGTCTCAGTCAGGCTTTCCATTGCTGTGAAGAGACACCATGACAACAGCAATTCCTTGGCATGCAGGCGCACTTGGTGCTGAAAAAGGAGCTGACACTTCTTCTTCTTAAACCAAAGGCAGCGTAAGTAATTGTCACACTAGGACTAGATTGAACATCCGAAGCTTCAAAGCCTGCCCCTCCTCCAACAAAACCACACCTACTCCGAAAGGACCACACCTCCCTACAAGTCTATGGGGGCCATTCTTACTCAAGCCACTACAGTCAGCAAGCATCTAAGGCAAATTCTCAAACACATACTGAGGTTGGGTTCTCCATCTGGAACAAGGTCATATTACCTGGACTCTCCCAATCACTGAGCTACATGACCACAATTCTACCAAAGGTTCTCCCTCTCGATGAGGCCACACAAGAGCTGCATAAGCTATGAATGAGCACATTGGCTTATGGAGGGATATGTCAGCATGTCGAAAAATCATCTGATTAAAATAATTTATAATTAATATTATACATTTTTTAAGATGTCAAGTTGCTTCCGAGTCCAGAGCACTAAAATATAATTAACCTGGCACATGCGCCTGATGGAATATTATGAAGCAATTAAAATGTTGATTTTTGCAGACTACTGAAAAATTAGCATGCTCTCTTCATTGCTTAAGTGTGACACATGATGGCATGATCAGCATGCTTATAAATTAACTCAAAGCCAAGCATCACGAAATAACAAAAAGAAGATGCACCAGAGTTTTAGTGATCAGTTTGTGAGGTGACAAGACTTTATCTTTTAAATTTCCTCTATTTGGCACTGTCTACTGGTACAAGATGCATAATGAGAGAAAAGTACACACAAACAGGAAACATGAAACATATTTTTCTTTGCAATTCCTATTAGTCTTCTTTTCCTCTATAAAAACATCCTTATCCCATACAGTGTGTAGTCCCTGGAGCTTCCAGCTGGGCAGACATCTTTGATGTGTTCTCACTGAGGGTTCCCGTGACTTCCCAAGAAAGAGGAATCCTTATAGTTGTTAGGCTTTGCTTGGCATAGGACTGAAGCACCCGGAATGCTTGCTAAGCATTGCAGCATACTAGATTCTGTGTGCTAGTTCTGTTTGCCCATGGATGGCTGGGTAAATGGCTCAGTGGGTAAAGTACTTCCTGTGCAAGCATGAGGACTAGAGTTTGGATCCCTTCGTACGCACATAAATACCAAGTGGTCATGGAAGCCTACCTATAATCCCAGCACAAAGGACATAGAAACAGGGAATCCTTAAAGCAAGCTTGCTAGCTAGATTAGTTTAATTACTGAGCTCTAGAGTTTAAGGGACTAGATTAGTTTAATTACTGAGCTCTAGAGTTGCTTCTTTATATATGATGGAGAGAAATCCAGGAAGTCATCCATCAATCTCTGGCTACATACACACATATGTCCCATACATGCAGACATACATCCATGTGTGCCCAGGTCCTACACACATTTGCCCAAACCAAAGGAATGGACTTTGGCTATTTCTGTCTAATGTCAGTCCTTCTTTTGAAAGCAGTCATGTTCTGACCTATAATGAGAATGCCCTGCTTTGCAGACCCGGTGTGACTGCTCTGTGCCTATGATCAGTTCCACAAGGGCTTATGAGAGACATGAGAAGGTCAGAAGTGAAGACGCCTTTTTAAGCAAATTAAAATAGGAAAACTAAACAGGTACAGATGAGCTCAATGTCATGACCTCAGAGGTTTTCATACATCGCTTTGTGTTTTAAGAGGCTGGGGGGGAGTCAGAAAGCTGGAAAACAGAATGCACTGGCCCGAGCACAGCAAACAAGAACGCTGGTGTCTTGCTGGTGGGAAGTATAGACTGGTAATACTCTTGAGGGCACCTTCACACGGTGCCAGACATCCCTGAGATGTAGATGCCAAGTAACCCCATGGTTCTGTTTCTACTTCTTGATCCCAAAGTAATATTCACCCATGAGCACAAAAAAGGATGAGTGCCCAGAGGATTTGCATGGTGGCTGAAACATGAAGGCAAACGATGTCTGTGGCTACACAGGTCCAAGCTGAAGCACATTCAGAGGGTTTAGTATACAGCAATGCTTAAATGTTCATTTTGGATGCTTTTCTCTTATGTTAAACAAACCTGCAGAGCTGCAACATATACTATTGAAGTGTGATGTTCCCCCAGCTCAAAGAACCTCTCTGTGCATGTGTGTGTATAGATATACATATATATGATGTATATATGTGTGTGTATATGTATATATATATATATAGATAGATATAGATATAGATATAGATATAGATATAGATATAGATATAGATATAGATATAGATATAGATATAGATATAGATATAGATATAGATATAGATATAGATATAGATATAGATATAGATATATACATACATATATGTGTCTATATGTACCTGCAATATAACCTAAGATCTATGGAGAAGGAGCATCAAACTCACCATGGGCATGAGGTCCCACACTGTGCTGTAGGTGATATTTGGGCCACAGGTTCAAGTGGCAAGTAGGGAATCTATGAGTGACCTCGGGGTGAAGAGAGGCTCATAGAATTACATATATATACATAATGCTACCACTGCAGCCATGAAATTTTATTCATGAAATGATGGATTTATGTGCTGCCTATAATACAGGTATTTCATGGCTCAGGCCTTATTATTTCTCACTATTTACTGCTACCGTCAGCTCGGTAATGGTTTCTGTGTATTCTGCTCTTAGAAATGCATAACTATGAACAGGAATCTTTTCACATTCCAATGCTTCTTTTCCATCTACTTTAGCCTTGCAATGCATGAGAAAGAGGCAAGGAGCTCTTGTCTCTGATGGACCTGTTCTTATTAAGAGTTGAAACCACAGCCTCTTCCTATATCCTAACTCTCCCAAACCACCTGACCCTTTACACATATTCTACAGATTTTTAAGCATGATCTTGCTGGTCATCCATTACTCTGCTACTGTTCTTTGTACACTCCCAGTTTTTTCTCCCAGCCTTGGTTCACAGTACCAAGGCCTCCTACATATCACTTACCCAAGAAACTTCATTTTTGCATTTCTGCCTAAGCGATAACCCAGATGTCCCAGTCGTGGGAGACTCTTAGGTTCCCCACAACCACTTGGTTTTCTTGAAAAATACTTTGTTATCTCCTCTGTGTGTGCTTCTCTATAGAATTATCCTTCCGCCGAATGGCTTCCTTTCGCTCTACATGGCCATGACAGAGCTCCCAGACTTCTGAGAGATGCGGTTCGATCAACCATCAGTTGACCAGGAGGGTGTTGCCTAGCTTTGCGGGATAGTTTTAGATGGTCAGTGATTGATGTGTGGGTTTGAAAGCAGCAAGGGAGCCACAGGATGCCTGATGAGAAAGATAGTGGCAAAAATAAAAGCAGCTTGGTCTCTGTCCGTTAGGAACCAGAATAGCATTTCACTGCCAAACATAAAACAACTTCCTAGGACACCAGTATCACGCAAGATCATCCCACCGCCGAGACATAAACAACACTCCATAATCATGTCTGATGGATGACTGAAAGAAAAACAGTATATTTATGTACTTTGGTGACAGCACACCAAAGTGGCCATTTCTTTGCTATATTGAGCTGGTTCTTTTTTTGCCAATTTCACTTTCTCTTTCTATAATACCTTTGTAAATTCCACCAATTCTACCTTTAGCTACCTCACTCCTACCTCTCAGACATAAATGAGGATACCCCAAATATGGTAAGCCTCCTTCATTTCCATACCATGTACAGTGCCAGACACTGACTATTGGTTTTTTTATGGTAGAGACTGGCTGGCTGGATGGCTGGCTGGCAACTGTAGTGTCTCCTGTTTCAGTCAGATGGTTGTAATGACTTGTTGGATTTGGTGGTTGGCTATTTCATAGGTTACATGTGAAGTCTCCTCTCCAAGACTCTGTGTTAGAAGCTTGCTCCCTACCTGTGGCACTGCCTTTAAAAGGCTGTGTAGCCTTCATAAGGTAAGATCTAGGTAGAGGAAATGGATCACTGGAGGGCAGGCCTTGAGAGTCATAACTTGGTACCCCTTCTTCATGGTTTCTTCTTCCTTATCCACTTAGATATGATCATGCATTATCCTCACGGCTCCTGCTGCCACAGCCACCAGGCCCTCCCAATGGCATGTCTCACCCTTTACAATGGGCTCTACATCTTAAACCATGAGCCAAAACACATTCTTCCTCCCTTATGCTGCATAATGCCAAATGTTGAGTTGCAGTAATGAGAAATGGAATTAATGTGTTAATAAGGCAAAAATTGTAATAACTTTGACATTGCTGATGCATTTTAAAATGCCTGTTTTCAGTAGCCATTTCCTTAACTATGACACAAATAATATTTTCCCACCATGGCTAAGGTTAGCAAAAACCACTCAGAGGTCTTTGCAGGGGTCCACAATGAGGCTGGCACCTGTCAGTGGTTCCCGAGAGCAAAACAGGTCTACAAAAAGCTGTTCTATATACATTGATTTTCACTCAACATGTTCTAAAACTACAAGTCCTTCCAAGGAAATAACTTGTCACACTGTATTTGAAGAACATATAGCCTGAAAAGGGATTCGTGAAGCTAAGAAGAAAATTAATAATGTCAAGTTCCCGGATGTCCTTTAAGAAACTGACGTAAACAACCACAACATCTGGTTTGAGGAACTTCCAGTTGGCTTCTGTGCACCCTGAGAGTAGTCAGCCCACTGGAAAGCATGTATGTTTCATTAAAGTAAAACACTTCTAACATAGAGCCCTCCTTGGGAAAGAGGCATGTTTGAGGGTTCTGGCCCCAGTGAACTGAGTTGCTCAGCTATTCTGATAATTTTCCCTCAGAACAAATGTCCTCATCAATGTAGCTAGTAATAGCTTTGGAAAATGGGCTGTGGCTGTGGCCCGAAGCCAGATGTCTGCAGCCTGCTTATATTGACCAAGATAGGAGACCAAAGAGGATGAGCTCAACCCCAGCTCTTTGCATGGTAAGAAGATACCAAGGCTACATCACCAGTAGCAGTAGCAGAGCGCTGATTCCTTATCATGGCTTTCCGGCTTTTAAATCCACATCTGTGAACATTATGTGGGACCTCTTTGAAAATAACCAGCTTTTTAATGTACCTAAATGACTCAGTAAGTACCAAGGTGATTTTAATTCAATTTCAGTAAGAGCATTTTATTTCAAACAATAAACTATACATAAATAAGGGGGAAACTCCTACCAAAAAAAATTGTGTAAATAGCATGTTGAATTTGGATGGAAAAGCAAAGGGTAAAAAGACTATTCCTAAAACTATTACTCTAGGCACGAACAAAAGGATGGGTCATTTCCCACAGCCATTTATTAAATCTGGAGTTTTACATGTGAGGGCCAGGTGTAAGATGGCTTCGTGGACAAAGGTGCTCATTGCCAACTGATGGTCAGAGTTGAGTCCCAAGAACCACATGGTAAAAGGAAAGAACTGATTCCTGCAAATTGTATTCTGACCCACCAGAATTCCCCCCTTCTTTCCCCCTCCCCCTCTTCCTCTCCCTCCCCTCTCCCTCTCTTTATCCCTCTCCTCTCAAATAAATGTAATAGAGTACCACTTATTGGATAATCTTATCATTGCTAGTTAATACCATTAAATATGAATTTCCATTTCTCATTGTTAAGTATCATTCCTGGCCAGCCCTTGCAAACACCATGAAGTGTGCATGTTTGGTAGTGTGCACTTGGCCGGTGCAGAGTCTCCAGTTCCCCTGAAAATGAAGGACTTTGCATCTGCGATTTATGGAATAAAACCCATCGAAATAGATACTATTTAAATAACTCGCTCAAGGTCAGCTTGCACAATAACCAAACAACCACAGCTGACTCTCCTCTGCCACAAGGATCAGAGACTTGTCATGATGAATGACTAACAAAAACCTGGATTTTAAAAGGTACATATTTTCTCATGAATTTTCAGATGTCATGGAGGCCAAAGCTTGCTACAATAAATAGGCATAGCTTTTCTGCAGGCGCCATTTGATTTTTTTTTTCCCTTCTGGCATGCCTGTTCGTCCCCAAGAAGAAGAATATCCAAAAGAAAAACAATCAGGGAAAATATTAGACACACTAAAGTGCTCACAGTCTAATGGAGTTTGTTTCTGTTGGGAAAAATGAAATAAAGCAATTGTATTGACTATATTTTTTCTCTGAACTCATTTAAGCCCCTAATGTTTGAGTTATTTTATAGCAGCTTGATAGATCCAACCATTCTCCGAAGAGGCATTGAGAGCTTCTAGAGTTTAGCAGACATTTGCACAGCACAGCAAACTGAAGTCTCCCTTTGTGAGAGCTGAAGACGGACCCAAGGATGCCCTCTCTGCCCGCCTGTAGCCTAATGGCTTCAGGAGTTGGCGAGCTATTTGCAACTGCTGTGATTTTGGATCAGCTTCCTCCTAGCCACAATAGCCCCATCTTCCTCCTCCTCCTTCCACCTAAGCTGAATCCTTGCCTGGTCTTTATGGGAAGTTAGGATGCTTTCTCCAGTGTTTCAAATGAGCAAGGGGCAAGTTGTAGTCCATGTGAAGGACAAAGGTCAGCTTTAGGTGCTGTTTCTCAAATATCCAATTGCCTGGATTTTTGAGATGGAGTCTCAACATTGTATCTTGAGACTCACTGACTCATCCCCACTGGCTGGCTAACTTAGCCCAGCAATTTGCCTATTTCTGCTTTCCAATACATCCTGGCTATTCACATAGGATCTGTGAATTTGAATTTGAATCCTGATGCTTGCACTGAGCCACCTTCCCAGCCCCCATCTTGACTCTTTTGCAGGCCTCCTAACCTCACTGGCTGTAGGCATTCTGGGTACTAGGACTGAGTTTCCTTCATCTTGTTACATCCAGCAGTGCATACGGATGCTCAGCCAGTCCCCTCTGATGGTATGGGCACAAAGGTTCGAAAGTGACAGCGCAGAGAAATGTCACCCTCATTGTCACCAGGGTAAAGGAAATGTGTGAAAAGAGCTGGGTGCTACCATACAAAGTAGAGTTGGTTTGGTGAGCCCCTCCACAGTCCTGTGTTTCCCATTTAGGATGAATCCTGGAGCATCTCCTCAGGTATGGATACTGCTTTGATTTTTTTTAGAATAACCACAGCAACAGCAACATTTTTAAATAAGGCATTTGTTTGTTTTGCTTATTTGTTTTCCTGTTGAAAAGCAGATTGCTAAGTAAGAGAGTGACTTTGGGAAAGAATCTGAGTATGATGTTAGGTAGATAGGTAGGTAGGTAGGTAGATAGATAGATAGATAGACAGACAGACAGACACAGACAGACAGACAGACAGATAGCTCCAAATCAAAATGAAATTTAGACAAACATGCTTGTTAAGGCCATTTCACAAGTTTACAGAAATTAAAATCTCTGTGATAGAATGAACAGATCTTATGGTAAGAAAACATTTCTCAGGTGACATAAGCAGCAGAAAGCAACATTTCACTGCAAGGCATAAGGCAGAGGCCGGATAAAGACTCCAGGTTCCTTTCTCTCAACACAGCATCTACCACAGCTAGCCCGCTGCAACAGCCTTCCCCAAGCTGGGTTCATCTGTACCCAGACAATGAATCTCTGTTCAGGTATCCAGGTATTTGTGTAAGCTATAAAAATTCAAATTCCATGCCCATTTGCTATTTCAAATTAGAGTTCCTCTCTAAGGACTCCACACTCAAGTTTTTTTTTTTTCCTTTGTGTTTGACTAAGGCACATTTCCCAGATGATAGTGTGTGCCTGAGCAGAGCCAGAAATGTTTGCTGGGAAATAAATCTCTGCATTCTGTTCTGAGAAGACATTCCCCCCTCATCCTCAGGGGTGGGTTCTAATCATTTGCAGTAGTCGTACGGTATCTTTGGGAGATAATGAAGTAGAAAGCATCTTTGAAGTGTAGCTTTCTCTGCTCATATTTTTTCTGATAGCTATCTCTCACAGAATTCATATGGTAGATGATTAATATCCCTGTTCATGGATTTCCAAATAGGACTTTGATTTCAGAATTAATATTAGGTCTTTATCTGAGTGACTTACAGTTAAGAACCTAATTCCAAATGTTTTAGGATCCTAAGAGGATATGGTACTTCATACCTGTAATCCTAAGAGCCGGATGTCAGGATTGTAACAAGTTTAAGGTGAGCTTGGGCTACCTAGTTACTGAGTTCCAGGCTAACCAAGACTGTAGAGTAAGACCCTATATGGAATCAAAACAAAACAAAAAATTGGGTTTCCCCTTAATTTTGGATATGTATTAATGCTACTTTTGGTGAATAATTTGAGAGTACACATCACCTACCCATTTTGCAAATACAAGCCAAGTTCTTGAGAGTGATGTTATTCAGACTTGAAAGTATACAGACATTAACCCAGAACTACAGCTGAAATAGAAGATATCCTCAGGGGCTCTGGAGATAGCTCTTTAGCTATGCACGTACATGGAGCTCAGATCTCTAGACCCACGAGAATCTGGTTGGTTGTGGTGGCCTATCTGCAATGCCAGCCTTAGTAAGAAGAGACAGGGAAGCCCTAGAGCAAGCTAGCTCATGAGACTAGCCACTCTAGTCTCTAGATCCTGCAATCTCTAGATCTGAAAGAGACCATTCATCGGTGAGAAAGGTGGAAAAATAAAAGGCCCATGATTGGTGACATCCACCACAAACTCATGTCTTCATACCCATGCACATACAAACATACTTATACCCACTTATGCCCCAAAGCATGCATATATGCATAACACACACACACACACACATAAACAAAACAAAAAAAAAAAAAATGGAGCAATGTCCTGAGCCCTAATGTTCTGGATTTCTAACAAGGAGTATGGCACTATGAGTACCAAAGCTGTAGAACTATGCTACTCAAGCTTGGTGTAACCACAAAAAAAAAACATGCAGAGGGTTTTCTCTAACCCTGTCCCTAGATGCCCTTCCTCAGAGCTTTTCACAAAGTTGGGCTCAGGTGGAATGTTCCATTTTGCATCCTAAAAAGCTCACTCTGTGTCAGTAGATAAGAAGCTGAGTCATGGTTCTAGTTGCCTTTCTGCTGTTGCGATAAAGCACTGACCAATGACAACTTAGGGAAAGAGGGAGTTTCTTTGACTTCAACTTTCCGGTTATTGGTCATCGCTGAGGGGACTCACAGGAGGAACTCAAGTTAGAACATTATAAAGAGAAAACATGGATGAACACTGCTATCAGACCCATTCACAGACCCATGCTTAGTTACCTTTCTTACTTAGCCCAGGACTACCTGCCTAGGGAATGGTGCCACCCTCTCAGTGTGCTGGACTCTTCTACACCAGTTCCCCACAGATGTGCCCACAGGCTCACAGGGAAATATAATCTGAGCAATTACTCACTCAAGGCTTTCCTTTCAGGCAACTCTAAGCTGTGGCAAGCTGGAAGTTCAAGCTGACTAGGGAGGTCATGTAAAACATATTGGTTAAGCTATGAAAACAAGCCTGAAAAACTAGTCCATGATACACCAAGACACTTTGAGATTTAAGTGCGTTTTGTATTAAACTTTCACGTACTGTAGAACACTGGAAATAACCAACTGAGGCAAAAATTAGAAACATTGTCCCTTATGGAAAGTAAACTTAAAAGTGGGCTAACTTTCCTGACAGAGAAGAGTAAGAAGAGAAAGAGGCAAAGCTTGAGTCTGTCAGTGTTGGAAATACTTGCCACATTTACCTCTCTGTTACCTGAAAAGGGACCATGGGAGAATCCTTACCTTTCTACTACCAGTCAGGGTGATTTCTGATTATAATCCATAGACAAAAGTAGTTAAGAAAAATTAAAATTAAAAACCAGATCGCCAAACACCGACAAGACGATGTTTCAGAGGCAGTTGGGAAAATTCAAGTCAACTAAAAGAAGCAGAAGAATCAGGATGGACTGGATGTCGCAGGTGCTTTGAAATATTTGGAACGGGGAAAATCTTAAGGAAGCTATGTGTTGAGCCCTACACCAGGATGTCTCTTTGAAACACTCTGTAGGCACAATGCCTGCTTAAAAGAAACAAAGGAATATGTGTCTGTCTGTATGTGTGTATGTCCATCTCTCTCTCTCTCTCTCTCTCTCTCTCTCTGTGTGTGTGTGTGTGTGTGTGTGTGTGTGAGTGCCTGCCTGCCTGCCTGTCCCTGTCAGAGATATAGTATAATACAGATACAGAGTATGGAGCTGCAGCTTCTGGCCATAGCCCCTTGGCTATGGAAACTTAATGAGCCAGGGAACACCGGGCGTCTCTCAGAAGCAATCTCATACAGGCAAGGGGCTAAGAAAAAGGGGAGAATCCATAGAAGGATATAGTCCAGACTCTGGTTTTCAGGCTAGACAAATCTACCCAGGCCTCTAATAGAAAGATTTTTAAAAGAACCTTGACTGTTTCAACCCATTAGCTCTAATAGGTAAGTTAAGGCAGCTTTGAGAAGTTCTTGGTGGGGCTGGAGAGACAGCCGAGCAGTTAAAAGGGCTCTTGTTCTTCCAGAGGACTTAAGTTCAGTTCCCAGCACCTACGCAGGGCAATAGAGGCAGATGCAGAGAGCCATAGCCAAACATTAGGTGAAGTTTGAGGAACCCCACAGAAGAAGGAGGGTACACTATTGTAGGAGTTAAAGAGATCAAGGGCACCAGAAAAACACAGTCCACAGAATCAACTGCACAGGGCTCATAGGGGCTCACAGAGGTGGAATTGGAAATTATTGAGCCTGCATGAATCGACACTGGATCCTCTGCATATACTTTATAATTGTTTAGCTCAGGAATTTTGTGGGACTCCTAATAATGGGAGAAGGGGTGTCTCTGACTCTTCTGCCTGCTCTTGGGACACTTTTTTCCCTACTGTGTTGCTTTATTCAGCCTTGATATGAGGGGATGTCCCTAGACTTATTCCATTGGGTCACCTTTTTTGTTGCTATTCCTGGGAGACCTGCTCTTTTCTGAAGGAATATGAGGAGGGGGAGGATGTGGGAGGGGTGGCTGGGAGGAGTGGAAGATGGAAACTGTGGTCAGGATGTATTACATGAGAGAAGAATAAATTTTAAAAACCTGTCTGTATATCTAGTTCCAGGTGATCCCCTTCTACTCTCCCTAGACACCTTCAATCTCTCTCTCTCTCTCTCTCTCTCTCTCTCTCTCTCTCTCTCTCTCTCTCTCTCTCTCTCTCTTGCACACACACACACACACACACACACACACTACCACTACCACCACACACATAACACACATATACACACACTAAAACACACTCACACACACTATATACACACACACCATACACATGGACACATACCATACATACACACACACCACATACATAGTCACATACCATACATATACACACAAACACCATATACATACGTATATACCACATGCTACAAACATACACACACACACATACAAACACACATACACATACAAACACCACCCCAACACACACATGAAACAAGAATCTCTTGATACCACCAGATGAGCCTTGTTGAATGGCAGTGTCTAGCCCTTTGTAGGCTGTCTGACAACTTCTCCCATCTCCCAAGGAGAAAAGATGAGCATTCATATACACTTTGCAATGGCTTTCCAGAAGTTTTAGATAAGTCCCCTACTCCATTGCCCTTCAAGTGGACATCATTGACATGTATGAAGTATAGTTCTTCTAGATTTTCCAGCAGAACTATGATCTAGTTCTTCCCCCACCCCCCCGTTTCCACCTAATTATTGTCTCTTTCCCCTCCTGTCACTTTCTGACAGTTTTTTAAAATGAAATATTATGACCTTGCATTCAAATTCCTGCCTTGGTTTCTGCTTCCATTGGAGGCGAAGTAAAACACACAGATTGGGGAAGGGATACCTAAGGACAGAAGGGGTCGCCATGCTGACATCAGGGAAGAACCTGCAGCAGGACAGCTGAAGCTCTCAATAAGAAAAATCCCATAATCAATACAACAGAATAAAATACCTTGATGATGACTTCAGTTGTAAACACAAATACCACACCCACAGACAATGAGGAGTCTCCAGGGGATGTGTGTGTGTGTGTGCATGTGCACACAGAAATCGGGATTTGTTAGCTGTCTGAATTGTCTTGGTCTCACAATTTACAATCACCAGAAAAAGCTTTCTCTGTGCATTTAATTGCATAGTAATTTCCTAACATTTGAGCCTTTCTATATCTATCAACATCCTCTCTTTCATTTTTTCAGTGAGAACATAGTTTTGGTGTTGTCAAAAGCCCCAATACATTACTGTGTGGGCTTATAACTCATATGTAATGTTATGAATATACATGGAACATGTTTTCTATTATTAAGTCACATATACAATGTTATGATGTACATGTAAGGTAATTCCTATTATTAAGGTGATCTCCCATTGGTTTCCAAACTTACTATAAAATCATAGAACAACTCAAGCAACACAAGATGAGGTCCAAAGTGAAATGGATCTAAACTGGAGGCAAGAGACTTATAGACTTAGACTAGAACTCAAGTACTTGGCAAAGTTTCTGTTAGTTTAAGTGAAGTTTTTAAATCCTATAAAAATATCTCAAGCATCCCTTAACCCCAAAGAGCAGGAAGTCAATAGGTTAAAATTTGCCTAGGAGCAAAGCAATGTTACCACACACAAGGTATCATTGTAACACAGTATTACCTATGAGGACTGAGATAACACCCAGGTATTCTCAGTTTATCCTGCTGGGTTTGTGTTCCTGTAACCTTCTGTGAGTGGCGTGTTCCTGAAAACACTAAAAATGCATGTCCTTTTCTTCATCGGCTTTTGACCCATGCAAACAATGGCTAGCTCAGTGTACATGTCTGGTGGTCCACAAAGCAGACAGGAAAGAATGAAATTTTGGTTTGCAGAGGAAAGTTCTTTTGCTTTTCCTTTTGATTATTAAGCCAGTGCTTGAGGAAATGCCGACTTTTGGTAGAATGAATCCCTAGTTGTCTATGGGGCCACTGCCTTTCCGAGAATGGGCAAAAGGAACAGTGATGTTGTAATGAACTCTCTGAGCAAATGTCTCAGTAACATTCCTGACACCAAAGATGCTGATTTAGCTAAAGCTACAGAGTGAGAACTTGGGCAATAATTGCTATACACTACCCTTCAAAGGAAAAATTTTCATAGGTCCACTCAAATACTGACTGATAGTAAAATGCCCAGGTCCCTTACTGTGGTAGACATCTGTTAATGACTACTAGAAATGCAATTTTGAGATTTAGGAAAATTAACATGCATTTTAAAATCATTTTTAATAGTCTAGAAATTCAGAGCAAAGGGCACAGACCTAACCCTCCCTGTGAATGGAGTTTTAGCAGAAAGAAATGATTAAATTTGAAGGTGATGAATGTGTCCTCATAGCTGTCCGTTACCCCAATGTATGTCAGAGTTAAGATATCACGTGGTACTTCATGAATATATTCAGATATTATGTGCCAATCATAAGAAAATTAAGTTTAAATGATTTAAAAAACAGTAACATATCCAAGGGCAATTGCTCTGTATTTACTGAGTACAGCCTACATATGAGGCAGAGTATGTCCACTCCGGATGCTCTTGTCTCATCCCTAAGACAGCACAGTCAACTGTGTCTAAACCACCATTAAATCATGTTGGCTGACAAAACGCAATCAAGTCTGTGCTCAATGGTTCTTTAAAACAACATTAATTTTCATGACTTCATTGCGAGATTATTTCATGAACATTAATTCCAAAGTTTCAGGACGTAGTTTTTTTTCTTTTAGTACCAGAAAAAATTGATCTTGTTCTATTTTGTTGCTAAGTCTGATGATTCAACATTTTAGGAATATAAAAATATTACTTATGGTGTGATTTATAAATGCATAAAATACTAATTTATCTCACGCTGGAAAACAACAAAATGGTGAGATTAAAAAAAAATCAACTACTTTGGTTTTAAGGCAAGATATACTATTGGTTCCAAAGGATGGACCAAGTTAATCAATCAAATTTACGAGCAGCTGCCAAATTATACGGTGAAATTTGAAGGCTGGAACATCTCTGGAGGTTTCTATTCTATTCCTCATGACGGGTGATGTTGACACATAACACTCATGGCTAGATACCTTAATGGATTTTAAAATTTGTGGCACCACTTATTGGGCTATAAATTTCAGGCACTGGGTGTTGTTTTCTATAACCTCAATGTGCCTTTCTAGATTACCAAAACTCCCGTTTCAGATAGTACAGGTGAATTATCTGATGGGTCTATAGGCAAAAATCTCTAGGTCCCAAGTCAGACAAAAATCCATATATGAGGCCAGGTAGATGGCTCAGGTAGTGAAGTGACTGCTTTGTATTCATGAGAACCAAAGGTCAGATTCCCTCAAAAGCATTCAGGAGCAGAGGTAATCCCAGGGCTGGGCATGGGCACAGGTGGATCCTGTATCTCACTGCGGAGCCAGTCTAGCCAATTAGAACCTCCGAAATCAATAATGGTGTCTCAGAAATTTAAGAGGAAGATGCCTAACATCAATCTCTGACCTCCACATGCATACATGCACATGTATGCCCACATCCATGTGTATTATAATGCACACACACAAACCCAAGTACATACAAAAAATAAAGATAAAACCAAGATGTCATTAGGATATATTTCTCCCAAAGATTCCACAGGATGTCCATTTCCTTTCATGTCTTATCAGCAGAGGTCAAAGAGATTTTGGGACTCCTGACCTCCTCTTAACAGAATATGGAAACATTCTTAGCCCCATGTTTCTCTCAGCTCCCTGTCTCTCTCACATCATGGCCAATCTTCTATTCATGAAGCACTAGGTCCACCTGTATAATCTAGAGAATACTTCTACTTCGACACTGACTGACTATCAACCTATATTCCACCTGCAGTTTCTCTTTCCCCTTAACTATGCAAGATACCTTACTCACAGATCCCAATATCAAGGATGTTAACAACTTTATCATAATGGGGTATATGTTGCTAATGGCTCATGCTCATTTATTATGTCCAGAGATTTCCTGAATTTATTATATTCCTGGTGGCAAGTCAGACTCTAAAAACAAGCACAGTCCAGAAAAATTATGCTGATCTTTCAGAGATTGCATTTAATATTTTAGCTTTACTAACTTCAGACTGCAAAAAAGAAAAAGAAAAAGAAAAGGAAAAGGAAAATAAAAAGGAAAAGAGACTATCTTTAAGAAGACACGGGGACCCCAATGAAGGAGCTAGAAAAAGAACTGAAAGAGCTGAAGGATTTGCACCCTCATGGGAAGAACACCATCAACAGCCAAGGCACTGAGGTGGAGAGGGTGATTGGGAGAGGGAGAACCTTCATGGAAGCAAGTTGAGGAGGAGGAGGAAAGGGGGGATAGGGTATAACATTTGAAGTGTAAATACAGAGAATATACAATAAAATTGGGGAAAAAATGAAAAAAATAAAAGAAGACACAAGATAGTTTCCAAGACCGGAGACTGGTTCTCTGAATTGATTACAAAAGTTTTGGAAAAAATAAACCAAAGCTAATGACCAATAGAGTACTTTTGAGGCAAACAGAAAATTTCAGTTAATCTTTGTTATATGCCAAGTCTGTGTTTGTGAATTCAACTGTGAGCTATAATCTATTTGTAAGGCCCAGAATCTACATTCAGAATATTTTTCTTCACCTTTCTGGAGATGCCCCAACCAGTAGAAAACACCCAGTTGTCCTAGTGATGGCCAACGTTGGATAACTGGTTGTTTACAAAGATGTGAACCCTAAGTATCAGATGGAATGAGAATTAGCCTTGCCCAGCCCATAACTCAGCTCATAACTGGAACGACTGAAACAGGCATCGAGGTATCGACAAAACACATTATAAAAACGCACCAGGATATGACAAACATGGGTTTTTAAAAATTTATAAAGCTGCCCACATGTAGGCCGTTTCAAACTTTATAAGTTGCACCTGCCAGGTGTCAGAATAATGAATATGAATATATTTAGGATATTTATGATGCCAGGCCATTTTATGTGGTAGATGCCCGAGGCTGACTGTTAATGATTGATTTTTGAAAACAGTAAGGACACACTTCAAATGTCACTTGTGCTGTGAAAGGTGGGCTCTGCTCTTTATTTGAGGTGTTTGGTAGGAAGAGGTGACTGTACAACTAGATGATGACAAGTCATAAACATAAAAGTAAACATAATGCCTTGTTTGACAAACTTGTCCTGCATCCCACTGAATGTGTGTGTGTGCTGAAGCGGGGACAAAGGTCAAGAAAATGTTTCTGATGTACAGACTCACAACTGAAGTGTGTCTTTACAGGTTCTCTTCAAAGCCCTCTTCCATAGCATCCTCCAAGAGGAGTGAAGAGTTCCCGTTGCTAAGTGGGGGGGGGGGGTTATAAGAGACGTTAATCTTTCTCTCTCTCTCTCTCTCTCTCTCTCTCTCTCTCTCTCTCTCTCTCTCTCTCTCTCTCTCTCTCCCCCCCCCCCTTGAGATGTTTTATTATATATCCAAACTACGTGACTAGCATAAAATATAAAGGGCTTAGATGTTCCTGGAAAAAAAAACAAGCAAACAGTTCAACCACTTAAAACTGATCACTATACAAAATATAATTAAAAGAGATTCCCAGCCATCTGCTATTAGTCTTTGTCTATAGCTCTATGTATTCTCAATTTGATGTTATTTTATATCCTAGAGCAGATACCTAATTATTCTAGAAATTAATCTTCATATTTTCTGACCCTGTTTGTTCTTTACATAATTTTTAAGATTATTTTATTTATTTGCATTTCAAATGTCATCCCCCTTCCTGGTTTCCTGTCTGCAGTCCCCCTATCCTATCTCTTACCGCCTGCTTCTAAGAGGATGCTCCTCAACCCACCCACCCACTCCTGGCTCACTGCCCTATCATTCCCCTATGCTGAGGCATCAGGCCCTCTCAGGACCAAGGGCCTCCTCCCCTCCCATTGATGCAAGATAAGGCCACCCTCTGCTACATATGCAGCTGGAGCCATGGGTACTTCCAGGTGTACTCGTTGGTTGGTGGTTTAGTCTCTAGGAGTTCTGGGAGTGGTCTCATTGGTTGATATTTTTGTTCTTCCTGTATAATTGCAAACCCCTTCAGCTTCTTCAGTCATTTCCTAACTCCTCCATAGGGGTCCCTGTGCTCAGACTGATGGTTGGCTGCAAGCATCTGCATCTGTATTGTTAAAGCTCTGGCAGAGCCTCTCAGGAGACAGTTATATCAGGCTCCTGTCAGCAAGCACTTCTTGGCATCAGAAATAGAGAATGGTCTCTGGATGGCCTTTCCTTCAGTCTCTGCTCCACTCTTTGTCCCTGATTTCCTTTAGACAGCAACAATTCTGGGTTAAGATTTTTGAGAAGGGTAGATGATTCTCAAGCAAATAGATGGAACTAGAAAATATCATCTTGAGTGAGGTAGTCCAGCCACAAAAGAACACACACGGTATGTACTCACTGATAAGGGATTATTAGGGAAAAAAGCTCTGAATATCCATGATACAATTTATATGCCATATGAAGCTCAAGAAGAAGGAAGACCAAAGTGTGGGTGCTTCAGTCCTACAGTTCAGATAAGGGAGAACAAAATAATCCTGGGAAGTAAAGGTTGAGAAGGTCTTGGGAGGAAGAGAGGAGGGCAGAAGAATAAAGGGAGGCGGGAGTAGGTGTGGGACAAGATGGGAAAGATGTGCAGAGGGTCAGGAATGAGGGAAGGGAAAATGGAGGTAGCCAATGGAAAGTTCCAAATGCCAGGAAAGCAAGAGTCTCTCAGCACCCAGTGGGGATGACATTAGCTGAAATACCCAACAAAGGGAAAAGAAAACCTGCAGAGACCATATCCAGAGGTTAGGCCTGGCTCCTGGGTGAGGGAGGTTAACCTCATAACAGCATCTCCATCCAACTGTCTCCAGGTATAGAGAAACATTACAAACAAATCAGCCACAAACCAAACCATTGACCTAGGAATCGGGCATCACTTAGTTCTGGCAAAGGAGTAAGAAGGTACAGCTACTGCTGTTTTTCTCACTGTCCCCAATTCTATTTTACCCATATAAAAATCTTTCCTTTCCCTCTTCGTCCCAGAAAACCTTCATCTCCCTATAGTGCATCAATGCCAGCCTGAATGTGCCTTTTTAGCATCGGCTGGTCCCTGCCTTACATCTGGACAGTCACCCCATCCCTCATTTCATGTTAATACTTTTTTTTTCACACTTGGTCCTTGTGGTGCTCATTAATGTCTACCTTAACTTGCTGCAAGGAAAACTGCATGGTGTCAGGTTGGGATTCTAGTGACTAAAAATTTCAAGCAGAGAGGAAAAAAATCTAGCTGCCATTCAGTGTTTTAGTTGTGAGTGTTTACAAATACATACTAAGCCTGGAGAAAGAGTAAGAAACTCACCTACATCCAGCTTCTAAAACTCATGACCAACATTATTTCGCTTATACAACCATTACAACTTACATCATTACTTTTTCTAATAGATTAGGTTAAATTCAACCGCAGACATCACATAATCTCATTCACAAATATCTCCAGATATGCTCTTAAAGGATAGGGATCTCTCTCTCTGGGCAAATGTACAACTTCCTTGTAGCAGCTAAAGCTTAATATTGTCTTGGTAGTATCAGCATCATCCTATGTGGTTTAGTTGTTCCCCCAAAGTGGGTGTGCACGCATAAAAATGTTGCCAATGTTTCACATTAGGTGAGCAAAATTTTCAAGGTCATAGGGATGGAGAGATGGTTCAGAGGTTAAGAGCACTAGCTGCTCCTGCAGAAGGCCTGGGTCCAGTTCACAGTCATGTCAGGGCAGCTCACAACCATCTACAACACCAGCACCAGGGACTCAGACACCCACTTCTGGCCTCTGAAAAGGTGTACATACATTCATACATGCAGGAAAAACAACTATCCACAATAAGTAACAAACAAACATGTTTTTAAAATGAAGAAATGTTTTCGTGGTCTTGTCTTCATTTACTTAAAAAACTGTAAGCAAGGATGTAAACGTGTTGAAAACCAGTGCAGTATATTTCCTGGTATGACCAGCAATGTACATTCTCCTTTCAAATCATCCTTAATACTTGATAGGAAGGACTGTACCTCTCTGAGTCTCTTTTTTGGAGAATTAAAGATATGTCAGTTGCCTCTATATCAATGTCCCCAAAGACTCCCAAATTTTAGGGAATATAAGCTCACCAAAACTGAACATTTCATCCACTAGATGAAATATTTTCAGAGAAAAATATATGAATGTATTGATGACTTCCTATAAAAAGGTTTTATGAAAAAGTAATTGTGGCAAATAGAATGGAAAATGGGAAAAAAAAGGGGGGGTTGCATGGCATAAGAAAAAACCTAATAAATGTGTAGATCATAGCTATGAGGTAACGTAATTAAACAAAGCCCAAGGATTGGATGATGGGCACCTGGAGCAACCGAGTCCATGACAGCCATCATTTTTTCCTTATCGTCCTTAGATGCACACATCAATGCTTGTGTCATGGGAGAAGTATCCTTTCCTCTGAATTCCTGAGCTCATACTGCCAACCTTAGTTACTGCCGACATCCACAGCCTTAAATATTCATGGGTGTCTCAAGTTCACAATGTTCTGTTCCAAGTGTCTCCTAAGTAAGAACAGAGCTTACCCTCTCTCCTCTCTCTCTCCCTCTCTCTCACCTCCCTCCCTCCCTCTCTCCCTCTCTCCTCTCTCTCCTCTCTCTCCTCTCTCTCTCCTCCCTCTCCCCCCCCCATGATAATAGTTGACAAATCTTTTCAAGAGGGAAAATAACCCTTCTGATCACATCTAATGATTATACTTTGCTTGATTTTGTTAACATGATTATGAACACTTTAAAATGCAAAAAAAAAAACCATAAAAAATCAAAATCCATTTGTTGTTTTCCTTTTGAACACAACAGTAATTTCAAACTAATCTTAGAATTTGAGGAACAATATGGAAACATTTTTTCAAATATTCTTTTCATTAATATCCTGAGGCTAATTGTATGTGTTTATAAACATATACAAGTCCTCTACATTTCTATCAGAAATAGAATTCTCTTGTCAGGCATAAATATCTGTCACCATCTTCAACCAAACCCAATTTTTTAATTAGGACCTGAAAAGCCTCTAATTATCATACCATTCAAAATAAAATAATTTATAATATGTATTAACAGTTCTAAATAAATTGGCCTATTTTTTAATTTTTATGGTAATTTTCTACATAAGTACAATGCATTTTGATCATATATACCCCTCTCCTCTCCAAATCTTTTCTCCTCACCACATGTCCTTCTCAAATTCATATCCTCTTCTTTATTTTATTGTTATACACACATGCAGATCACACACATGCACACACACACACACACACACACACACACACAAAGGATAGGCATCATTATGGGCATGGGGACATTTTCAACACATTTTCCAGCACAATATAATAGACTGGTGGTATTTTGAGAAATGGCAGTCGACTTGAGTCTCACTTGATAAAAATATGTTTCTCAAAAAAAAAATATACAGAACATTCACTTCACACTGTGGGTTTCTATATTAAACATTTGGGTGACCATCACTGCATAAGGCAGACAAATGGACTCCTTGTCAAAGGTTCCTTATACTGAGGTCATCAGAATGCAGGCCATTATCTACTAGGTAAGTGTATCTTTTCAAATCTAAAACTGAGCCTAGAGAAATCCTTCACGTCATTAACTCAAGCAGAGAACAGAAAGCCAGACTATTACACATGTGTGAGTCAATTTACAGAAAAAGATGAGAACCATTGTCCTGGTCAGAAGCGGCTAAGATCAGTTGGAAGTGGCTGAGACTGATGGGTGAGCGCTGGGACAAAATAAGAAGCAGAGAGGAGAAAGCCGGTCCAAAGACAGTGCCACAGTTGAGCCAATCAGCAGTTCCATTGGGTGGCAAAGCACAATCAGTGGTTGCATCTCAAACAAATGACTAAAGAGCTTTTGAGTAACTTGGGTATGAGCTTTCACTACAACATACAAAGAGAGTGCCAATGAGAGAGACATCATTGCATATTCTTGGACTGACTCAAACCAAGAAGGAAAGAAAGAAAAAGGGTAAAATCAATATCATCACCCAAGAAGTTTCAAATTGTTGTTGGCATAGACAAAGGCATGAGGGTCAGAGTAAAGTTCTCTAAACTATGACGGTCAATGTGAAGTCAGTGGGAGCTATTACTATTCCTGTCACTTGAGGATGTGATGGGGAAACTTCTCTGGGAGGTCGCACTATCCCCTTATAACAGTGAGGACCACCTTAATGTCTTTCCCCATGTCTCTTGACATTCTGGGGATTGCAATGGTTTGTTAGCAGCCAAGAAGCAGGGCTCACATTCACTTAGAGCCTGTTAAGACTTACAGAATGGTCCAGGTAAGAGGCATTTGCCAAGTGTGGATCTTAAAGATGGAGGGAACCTTAAATGCTATAAAGAACCAGAGCCCTGGACTTTACAGATGAAGGAAGTGAGGCCCTATCACATTAGGAGTTGTCAACGTCACAAACCAGAGTCTAGGGAGATGGCTCAGTGGATAAAGTGCTTGTATGAGGACCTGGAGGCAAATGCTGAAATCATATGAAATAAAGCCTAGAGTACAGGTATCCCCTTGCAGTCCCATTCTTGAGGAGGTGGAGACATCACAAGCCCTAGAACAATGAAAGACCTTGTCTTAAAAACCAGGTGACTGAGTAGTATTCCATTGTGTATATGTACCACAATTTTTGTATCCATTCGTCTTCTGAAGGACATCTGGGTTCCTTCCAGCTTCTGGCTATTATAAATAGAGCCGCTATGAACATTGTGGTGCATATATCTTTGTTGTGTATTAAAGTGTCTCTGGGGTATATGCCCAGAAGTGGAATAGCTGGGTCTTCAGGTAGTACTATATCCAATTTTCTGAGGTATCGCCAGACAGATTTCCAGAGTGGTTGTATTAGCTTGCAACCCCACCAACAGTGGAGAAGTGTTCCTCTTTCTCCGCAGCCTCGCCAGCATCTGCTGTCATCTGAGTTTTGGATCTTGGCCAATCTGACTGGTATGAGGTGGAATCTTAGGGTTGTTTTGATTTGCATTTCCCTGATGGCTAAGGATGTCGAACACTTCCTCAGATGTTTCTCGGCCATTCGGTGTTCCTCAACTGAAAATGATTTGTTTAGCTCTGTACCCCATTTTTTAATAGGGTTATTTGATTCTCTGGTGTCTAGCTTTTTGAGTTCCTTGTACACCTTGGATCAATGACTTAACCAAATTCTTAAGAAAATGGCTGCATCTAGAGAAGATCATCCTGAGTGAGATAACCCAGTCACAAAAGAACAGACATAATATGCAGTCACTGACAGTGGGATGCTAACCCCAGAGGCTTGCACTCCCCCAGAAACAACTCACAGACTGTATGAAGTCCAAGAAATAAAGAAAACAAAAAATATACATATATTCACAAAACAAGAAGACTTTGACTATTTCCATGTTGCGTTTTGTTTTGTATGTACTTTACGCTTATTGCAACTAGTACGTTTTCAATGCATACTGTCAAGCCCTTGAAAAAAATCAAGTACTGACTAAAAAACATATTCACATGGTTTTATGTAAAATTTATTTTAATGTCTGAAAAAACAGTACTGACAAAAATGTATAATTTTAAGCAAAAAATGTTTAAAATCTGTACATTTATCTTTGTTTTGCAAAATAAAGTCGTTTAAAAAATAAAAAAATAAATAAAAAAATAAAAATAAACATTCTGAGCTGAATTCAGAAAAAAAAAAAAAAAAAAAAAAAAACAGGTGAAAAGCACCTCAATCAACATCTCAAGTTGACCTCTGGCCTACATATGCATTTGTACACTGATGCTCCTGCTCCTGAACACATATGTATACACATATACACACCAGAGGGGGGGTTAGAAGTCACACATCACACAAGTTTTAGGGCAGTGCTGACACACACCTTTAATACTGGCACTTTCGAGGCAGAGGAAGGAGGATCTCTGAGTTTGAGGCTAGCCTAGTCTACAGATCAAATTCCAGTATAGCCAGGGCTACAAAGAAAGCCTGTATCAAAACACACACACACACACACACACACAAAGGAAAGAAAATGTTCACTTTTGTGTCCATCCCTACAAATAAATGAGTTTTGGAAGTAGGCACAGAACCTAAATCCTGGACACAGAAAATACCTGTAACCATAGAGATGGCTCAGGTTCCCCCCCCCCCCAGATCTACAAACAGGCATCTGAAGATTAATGTCTCCCTTAGCTGTGCCATCTGCTCTTCTTTCCTAGAAAGAACACATCCATTGCAGAAGCCACGAGGAACTGTGTCTCATGTGGAATTCTGAGGAAGACCTTTAGAACAGGGACTTGGTCACACTGGGTCTGAGCCATGACTCGTGTAGAGAGTACTGTGAGCTACCCCAGACAGCAGTGCCAGCACTGGCTCCCAAGGAGCCCATCTGCCTCTTCTGAGATACCCAGTACTTCCATCTCCCTTGCAGAGCCACCTGTTGCTTCATTCCTTCCTTTATTAAAGGATTTAAAATAGGTTTTACATTTTAATATATTTTTATCATATTCTTCTCCTCCTGCCTACCCAAGTTCTTCGGGATCCTAAAAGGAAGAAAACAGAATAAAACGCCACCCAAAAAGGAAATGAAAAAAAGTGTAATCAAATAAAAGCATACAAAAATTGGGAAGGTTGTTGAGTGCCTGAGTGTATAGGGGACACAAAGACTAAGTCTCCTAAGTATTGATTTGCTACAAACTCATGAGATAGAAGCAGCATGGACAGGGGCTGTGTGGGTCTGCACTAGGTTCTCTGCACAGATGCTGGCTTACAGTTTAACGTTTCTCTGGGACTCCTTTATGCAAATGAGTGTGTCTCAAATTCATGTGCCTTCTCTTGGCCTCTTTTCCCTCTGTTAGTTTGTCTTGTCCAACTCTGATGTTATAGACTTAGTTTTATCTTATATTTTATTTTTGTTATATGTATAAAATGAATGAATAAATGAATGCCTATGCACTAGAGTAAAGGTTACTAACTGAACTGTCATTTTTAGCTGTCAAGAGAGGGAAAAATCAATTTTCTCCAATGGAGTATCAACAAATTTTTGATACCATCTTGGACACTTATGGCATAGGGCTTTCTCAGGACCATTACCCAGTAAGAATGCATGGAGCTGAATAGTATTCCATTGTGTAAATGAACTATATTTTCTGTATGTTTTCATTGGTTGAAGGACAACTGGGTTGTTTCCAGCTTTTGGCTATTACAAATATGGCTGCTATAAACATAGTGGAACATGTGCCCTTGTGGCACGATAAGGTGTCATTTGGGTATATTCCAAAGAGCAATATAGCTGGGTCTTCAGGTAGAACTATTTCTAATTTTCTGAGGAACAGGCAAATTGATTTCCAGAGTGGTTGTACCAGTTTGAAATCCTACCAGCAACAGAGGAACGTTCCTCTTTCTCCACATCCTTGCCAGTATCTGCTGTCACTTGAGTTTGTGATCTTAGCCCTTCGGACTGGTATGAGGTAGAATCTCAGGATAGTTTTGGTTTGCATTTTTCTGATGACTAAGGACACTGAATATTTCTTTAAGTGCTTCTCCAGCATTTGACATTCTTCTGGTGTAAATTGTTTTACTTTGTACCCCACTTTTTAATTAGGTTATTTGGTTTTTTAAGGTTAACTTCTTCAGTTTTCTATATATTTTGAATATTTTCCCCAACAGATGTAAGGTTAGTGAAGTTTTTCCCAATCTGTAGGTTGTCTGTTTGTCCCAATGATGGTGTCTTTTGTGATAGTTATCAGTTTCTGGGTTTAGAGCCTGAGCCATTGGTGTTCTGCTTAGGAAATTTTCCCCTGTGCCAATGAGTTCAAAGCTTCTTTTCTACTTTCTCTTCTATTAGTTTCAGTATTTCTGGTTTTACATTGAGGTCCTTGATCCACTTGGACTTAAACTTTGTACAAGATGATAAATGCAGATCTATTTTCATTCTTCTACATTAAAAACAAAGACATCATGAAATTTGTAAGCAAATGGATGGAACTAGAAAATATCATCATGAGTGAGGTAACTCAGACTCAAAAGGACATGAATGGTATGTACTCACTGATAAGTGGATATTAGCCAAAAAGTACAGACTAGCTAGGATACAACCCACAAGACCATAAGAAGTATAATAAGCAGAAAGGCCCAAGTGAGGAAGTTTCAACTCAACTTAGAAGGAGGAGAAACTAATCATGGAACAAAAGGAAAGACCCTGGATGTGAGAGTGGAAGAGGAGTGAAATGGGGGAACATGACCAGGTGGAGGGGGGCAGAAGAGAAGCCCAGAAGGCTACGAGAATGAAAATAAGCAGCCCCAGGAGGGTGGGAGGGGAAAGACACTGTATAAAATACCAGAGACCTGGGAGATAACTCTCAGGACTCAAGGAAGGTGACCTCAGCCAAAATCCTTAGCACTGGGGAGAGAGAACTTGAAGAGTCCACCTCAAATAGATAGACAGGGCTTCAAGTGGAGAGACTGGGTTATCAACCTATAGTCAAAATTTCTGAGCAAGAATTGTTCCTATCTAAAAGAACTACAGGGACAAAACTGAGAACAGACTGAAGGAAAGGCAGTCTAAGGACTATCCCAACTTGGGATGCATCTCTAGGTTAGAATGGAGGCGCCAAAGCCTGACACTATAACTGATGTAATGCTGAACTTACAGACAGAAGCCTGGCAAGGCTGTCCACTGAGAGGTCTTAACAGCAGCTGACTGAGACAGAGACAGGTAAGAATTGAAGAAGCAGAAGGGGAGAATGACCCAATAGGAAGACTAGTAGTCTCTCAACTAACCCAGACCCCAGGGAGCTCCCAGGGACTGAGCCACCAACCAGGAGTATACAGGGTCTGAGGTCCCTGGCACATATATATCAGAGGTCTGCCTGGTCTGGCCTCAGTGGGAGAAGTTGGAGACTTGAGGCCCCAGGGAAGGGGACAGTCTGATTGGGGGGAGCACCCTCTCAGAGGCAAGAGGGAGAAGGAATGAGATGAGGAACTGTGGGAAGAATGGCAGAATATAAAAGAGAGGGGGGAGAGGGATGGAGGGAGGGAGTGAGGGAAGGAAGGAGGGAGGGAAAGGAATGAGGGAGGGAAAGAAAGGAGGGAGGGAGGAAACAAGCAAGGGAGCAAGCAAGCAAGTAAGCATGGAGCTCTGAATCTGAGTTCTTGTTGATCTAGGTTGGGTTTTGTTGATCTAGATTATACCAGTCACTAGTTGTTAACACCTGGGAACTTCAGCTTCATCTATAAGATGAGAATAATGTGGGAAACAATATGTGAAAGGCAGATTAACTTTTCAAGACCCCACATGTAGTTTGCTGACTTCCCCTACGGGGTATATTTTCTTGAACTCAATAAGTATTTTTATGGGTCATCTGTCTATTACCAATATTTTTCATGTTATTATTATGACAATAAACCAAAGGGAAAAAAAGAATGAGAGAAAGCTCATCTCCCTCTTTGAAGAATAGTTGCAGCAAGTTTTACCCATCCATACTGGGGTTCACTCTTCAGCTGAAGTCACATCCTCACATTTGTATTCATTTTTTCAATTTGCTGCTGAAATACCCTGATGGAAGACCCATACCTACCGCACCCTGACCCAACCACCATCTAACTCCTCATAATGGCTACTCTCCATTATTAGATTGATGAGGTTTAGAATCACCATGGAGAGACTCCTCCAGGGACATCTCTGAGGCAGTGCATAGGTTAGGTTAAGTGAGGTAGTAAGAGCATCTAAATGGGTGGTACCATTCCATTGACTGGTGTCTGGAATGAATAAAATGGAGAGACCATACTGAGTACCACCATTCATCTCTCTGGGCTTCCTGACTATAGATGCAATGTGACCATCTGTCTTGATCCATCAGCATTCTTTCCCCCACCATGATGAACTGTACCCTCAGCCAAAATAAATCTTTTCTTAGCTGAGTTATTCTTGTGAGATATCTTATTACAGCAATGAGAAGACAAACTAATACACCCCCCTTTCAAAAATTTCCTTGTTTACACCTGGGATCATTGCCTGTAATGGAGCCATGTTTGAACTTGGAAATGTTTCAGGCAGACCACTAGATCTGTGTAACTACCTCAAATCATCTGTGCTTCTCGGCCTCATTGACTCTACTCTCCCTCGGATGCCTCTGTCTTTGCACTGGTTAATGTTCTATGTCATCCTGGCTAGGCCATTGTGTCCACATATTAAGTCAAATATCTGTGGAAGTGTTTATTATTTTAATGCAGGAGATGATCATTTAAATCATTAGACCGTGGGTAAAGCAAACTGACAATGTGTAGATGGGGCTCTTCTATGCAGGTGAAGTCTTAAATGGAAATTAAGTGTGACCTACTTAGAAAAGGGAAGAATGATATGGCAGAGTGCTGGTAGTCTAGGATGGCAAACCTACCCTGGATCCTGGATCCTAGCATGCTAGTCAGTCTACAGATCTAGACTAACCAAACTTCTATGATTATATGAAGCATGCCTTTAAAAATTTTATTTAAGTTTTCTCTCTCTATCTGTCTCTCTCTCTCTGTCTTTCTGTCTCTCTTCCATCCCCCTCTCTGTTTCTTTCTGATTTTGATTCATATCTTAATAGTTCTCATGCTTCTAAGAGTTTATACATGCCTCCACATACTATGCCACTACAGATGGGAACCCTAAGTCTAGTAAGCATCTATGCCCTGTGAGCTAGCATATAGGCAGTTGTGCATGGTTGAAGAAGATCAAACTGCAGTGAACACAGGGTTGGTCAATAGCTTCCAGCGTGGGTTGCAAACATATAAGCATTGGAGTATGTTTCTAGCAGGAACCATTAGATTTCCTTAGAACAGTTATTAAATGGTGGGACCTGTCTATAAATAGATGCCCAGCCTGACCTAGACTTAAGCAAATGCATCTCTCCTAGAAACTGGTGTGATATGGATCCACTTACCCATCCAAGCCATCTGGACCCATTTTTCCAACCTCCTCCCTATCTTGTCCACACAGATAAAGGTCTGGGCTATCTCCCCACCTCTGTATTGTAGTTCTCTTCCAAATACCACTACAGTCCTTAAGGTGTTTACCCCCACCTTTTGGCTGAATTGCTGATAGCCACCCCTATATTGCCAGCTAATTTTACAGGCAATAGAAGTGCAGTTGTCACACTGTGGGTCTTGACACCTTTGGATGACAAATAACCCTTTCAGAGATCACCTAAGACCATCCCACGTATTATATATGTTCATTATGATTCATAACAGTAGCAAAATTAGAGCAAATAAGTAACAGTGAAAATAGTCTTATGGTTGGGGGCCACCGCATGACAAACTGTTGTAAAGGGTTAAAGCATTAGGAAGATTGAGAACCATGGCAGTAGAGGGTTGTATTTAGTGGTGCTGTGTCTTTTCTTCTGGGTCTCTCCTTGTTACGCTCCCTCCATTTCCTTCCTCCCGTCTCTCTTGTTTTATATGTTTGTCAAGTGTGTGTATGTATGTGTGTGGGTGTGAGTGCAGATGCATTTGAACCGCAGCACTGTGGGTGGGTGAGAGGAGAACCTTGGGTGTCAGCACCCACCTCAGCTGAGACCAGGACTGTTCTTCATCATTTACTGCTGCTTGCTCCAGGCCAGCACATTCCAGAAACCCATCCTCCCGCATTCACATCCCATCTAGTCATGGGAATACAAACGTTACAGAAAACGTTTTTCTATACTACTACTGCTGCACCTGGCTTTTATGTGTGTTCTGGGAATTTTTTATTAATTGGTTATTTTATTTATTTACATTTCAAATGTAGTCCCCTTCCCAGTCTCCCCTCTGCAACACCTCCATCCCAACCTCCCTGCCCTTTGCCTCTAAAAAGGTACTCCCTCAACCACTCCTGCTACACCCCTCTAACATCCACCTACACTGGATCAACAAGCATCCAAAGAACCAAGGACCTCCCTCCCATTGTTGGCAGATAAGGCAATCCTCTGCTACCTATGTAGCTGGGACCATGAACCTACTTATGTATACTCTTTGGTTGGTGGTTTAGTCCCTAGGAGCTCTGTGTCCAGTTAGGAGATATTATTGTTCTTCCTATGGGGTTGCAAACCCCTTCAGCTCCTTCACTCCTTCCCCCACTCTTCCATTATGTTCCTCAGGGCTCAGTCCAATGGTTTTTAACTCAGGTCCAGAAGCTTGCTTTAACAACAAAGGTTTCTCTCCAGCTGCTTTCCTCTCGTTCTTGTTTTAGCTCATTTTAACCTCATTTTCTTCTCCTCATCATCTTCTTATTATTAAAATTTCACACAGTCTTATTTATATAGATTGTTACAGGGGAGATAAGAGCAACTTTCTCCTGAAATGTGAGCTGATTTTGACACGGCTTGCATTACATAGATCTGGCATCTGGCTGGCTGCATATAGTCTAAACATAGAGGTGATATCCCTACCTGTCACCCTCCTCTTTCTTAAAGCTCTTTTTCCTTTTGCTATTTTTTCTCTTTTGCTTCTTTACTTTGAAGTGGCCTTGATCTGATACCCCAGTGACTTAAGGAGCTCTTGGCTCAAATACCTGAAGTGGCTCCCTGTTCTCATAAAGCCACTTACCATGCCTGAGGGTGAGGAAGTGTGGCTGGTGGCTCTGGCTCTACCCCCAGATCATCAGATCTAGTTGTATTTCTGATCCAGAACCCTGGGATAGTAATTCCCATGGAGGAGAATATGAGAGTTTAGGGTAATATTGAGAAGAGAAAAAGAAAGAAGGCCAGGAGAGGGTTAAAATAGCATTTTTCCTTAAGGACAGATATGACATAATTATTTTGTGGCATAAGTAGATCAGTTCAAGCTAGACATGTTTCCCAGAGAACAAAAGACCCAAATGCAAACTTCTATGCAATATCCACCTTGGATAAGACAGAGGAATATGTTTCATAGACAAATACATAGCTTCGGCTGGCAAGCAGTAGGTCAAGTTGACAAAAGCTAAAGTTATTGGAGAAGAGGAAATTTCAACTCAGAAAATCTCCCCATCAGATTGGCCTGTGGTCAAGCCTGTGGTACATTTTCTTAATAGTCAGTTGATGTGGGAGGGTTCAACTCATTTGGGGTGGTCCCATGCCTGGGTTGGTGGTTCTGGGAACTTTAAGAAAGCAGGCTGACAAGCTATGAGGAGCAAGCTAGTAATCAGCACCTCTACACTCGACCTCTACAGGCCTTCTGTATCTGTTCTTGCCTCCAGGTTCCTGCCTTGAGTTCCTGCTCTGATGGCCCTGGAGGATGCACTAAAATCTGTAAGATGAAACAAATCCTTCCCTACCCCAGGTTGCCTTTGGTCAGCCTGCATTGTCACAGAAATCAAAACCAAACTAAGATATCGGACTTTCAGGTCACTCAAAACAGTTGCTCCCTGTCAGGAAAAAAAAATCCTTAAAACTTCATGCCACAGCCAAATTTATATTCACTTCCATTCAGATTGAAACAAAATAGTAAAAGGTTAAGAAGTTTTAAAAGTGCAAATAAAAAAAAATGAGAGCAGTCATAAGGAAACTTGACCCTCCTTTGTCTCTAGCTGGGAGGTTTGATTTTGCAAGAGCAAGGAGATGGAACTGAGTGATTTCCCCCCAACATGGAAGAATTTCAATATTTACCTGTCATCTTTGACACAGAGCTTTACAAGGAGAGCGTAAATGTCACTATGAACTCAATTAATTTGCATATTTACTCTAACCTCAGGTTTTAAAATCGATTTCTAAAGTGACATATCACATCAAATTGTGGTTTCTTTTTTCTTTTCTTTTTTTTTTTTTTTAACCTTTCCTTGTTTCATGGTAAAAAAGACAAAGCTGCTATTTAAATAAAAGCTTTGTAGCTCTTGGGATAATTTTCCACAACTTCCCAAAAAACTTGATAAAATAGATAGAGGTTTGGTCTGTTAGTTTTGTTCTCACCTCCTGAAACTGATATTCCCAGCCTACCCTCCGCTCATGCAGACTCCGACATAGTCTAATAAAGCTAAGATTCCCAGAGGATGGTGTTTTCATTGCTCCACCACCTTTCCTCCTCTCTCTTAGAGAAAAAAAAATCCCATGATTACATGCTTAAAATATCCAAGGCTCTAAAAGGGAGACACCCTCAGTTCCAGAGATTAATAATAAGAAGAAATGAAAAAAAAAAAAAAAAGGAAGACGAGGGTTCAAAGCCAAATAGAAATGTCAGACTCAAAGTCAGACCTAATCTCTTTTACGCACATGTCTCTGACTTATAGACCCCACTCCACAGACTATGTTCTCATGGTTTTGTGATACTTTTTAATTTTTATTTTCCTCATTTTATGGCCATAGCTGATTATGAACAAAGGACCTCATACATGACTGAATCTCTTCTAACACGGTCTCTTTGGTCACCCGAAGGATTAGAGCTCATAAATGTTGGTCAAAGTCCTAAACTGAACATAATAATATGAAGAGATAATTTTAGACAATACCAGCTACAGGGTGTGATACACAAAGGCAATTGGGAGTATTGGTGGTAATAGCCAAGTTGTAAAACTTGTTGTTCCTATGATATTATGCAAATATCAGATGGGTAACCTAGTCTCAATACAGACACGCCACCAGACTTTGGATCTGAAATAAGTAATCACAGAAATATTTTCCTCATGCTTATCCAACCAGGGAACATTCCAGGTCTATCCTAACTCATGTCGGCAATGAGCACAGACTCTCAATCTCTGAGGAATCAGCAGCTTTAATTAAGGCATGAGTGTACTTTTTAATAAAGGCAGATGCACAGTCTGAATTTTAGCCAGTAATATTTGGGCATTCGCTTTTGTCAAGGGGATAATTTGGAACAAAGGCCAGTATCTAAGGAGAGTGAAACCAAATGAAAAATATATTCATGAGTCTGAAACACAGTCAATGGTTATAGAAGGCATGCAACAAGAATCTAAAGGGACTTCCTGGAAATGGAAATAGCACTACTGCAGATGTCACTAGAAATAAATAAGACCCCAGGGAGAGTTGCATGACTATTGGAAACGCAATGGTGGAGAGCAGGCTTGACAAGCTAGTGGCTTCACTATGGCTGGGAAGCCCTGGGCAAGAAGGATGAGTTGAAGCTTGTCTGGAGACTTCACCTTAGAAGTCAATAAAGACCCTGACATGAAGTTTGAGAGTGCATCAGACTTTGGTAAATGTCTGGTGAGCTGACATTAAGCATCCAGGATCTGTAGTGTGATAGTCAAGGAAGCTGCCACAAAGACATGCCGGGTTGAGAGTTGGACAGAGCCTCTAAGTCTGCCTGCCAAGTGAAACATTTCAATAAAACCCAATCGCAGGCTGCTCTTTGCACACCGAGAGTCTATGACATCCCCAACCCAGAAGTGACAGCAGATGTGTGCTAATCCACGTATCTACTCTTCCACCTGGTCCTCAGCAGTGAGTTCCGGAGCTCTTCTGCCAAATGTTTGGTGAGGCACTGCAATGCTACTTCTCCACATAGAAATCAAATCGAGGCTCTGAGCAACAATACAGATTTTGTGAATAAGAAAAGGCATGATGCATAGAGTTCACAATATCCTACTTGCTTAGACAAGATTGTGTTGTGTCTACAACGTTATAACCCTACACCGAAGGTTGATCCTTCTACATGGGTTCCCCTGTTTAAAGACTTATTGTTTATCTCTGTGCTTGGGTGGAAGATTATGTACGGGTGAGTACAGGTGCCTACAGAGGCTGAAGGAGGCTACTGGACTTTCTAGAGCTGAAGTTATAGGTAGTTACAGGCCATGGGTGCTAGGAAGAAAGCTTTAGTCCTGTGAAAGACTAGCAATCGCCCTTAACCACTGAGACATATCTCCAGCCCCTAAATTCCCTTCCTATATACATCCATAGACTGTTTTTGGTGCTAGGGTGAGAACTCAGCAATTGGGACACCTGGATACTTGCAGAGAACGTAGGTTTAAGTGAGTCACAACAATATATAATTCTAGGGGATATGTCATGTTCTTCTGGCCTCCATGAGCACTATAAACACACGGCACATATACAGATATGTAGGTAAAACACTCAGGTGCAAAAAATTTAATTAATTAATGAGAAATTAACAAGACTTCTCTTGCTAACTTTGCATACTCGTAAATATTGGCATGAAGAGCAAAAGCTGAATGTAAACTATCAAAGCCCACTGGTTTTCAAGAGTCAGATGAGGAAGATTATCTTAAATCTCAGCTTCTTCAGTATCCAAATGTGGATCTGCCATCTTTTACAGGACAAAATGGCAATCAACAGATTGGGGAAAGATCTTTAACAATCCTATATCTGATAGAGAGCTAATATCCAATATATACAAAGAATTCAATAAATTAGACTCCAGAGAATCAAATAATTCTGTTAAAAATGGGGTACAGAGTTAAACAAAGAATTCTCAACTGAGAAATATCTAATGGCTGAGAAGCATCTATAGAAATAGTCATCAGGGAAATGCAAATCAAAACCCTGAGATTCCACTTCACACCAGTCAGAATGGCTAAGATCAAAAACTCAGGTGACAGTAGATGCTGGCAAGGATGTGGAGAAAGAGAAACAGTCCTCCATTATTGGTGGGATTGCAAGCAGGTACAACCACACTAAAAATCAGTCTGGAAGTTTCTCAGAAAATTAGACACAGTACATACCTGAGGATCCAGCTATACCACTCCTGGGCATATACCCAAAAGACACAAACATATATCAAGGACACATGCTCTACCATGTTCATAGAAGCCTTATTTATAATAGCCAGAAGCTGGAAAGAACCCAGATGTCCTTCAACAGAGAAATGGATACAGAAATTGTGGTACAGTTACACAATTTTAGTACTATTCAGCTATTAAAAACAATGAGTTCATGAAATTCCTAGGCAAATAGATGGAACTTGAAGCTATCATCCTGAGTGATGTAACCCAGTCACAAAAGAGCACCTGTGATATGTACTCATTTATAAGAGGATACTAGACCCCCCCCAAAAAAAAGCTTGGAATACCCAATAAACCATCCACAGAACTTATGAAGCTCAAAAAGAAGGAAGGCCAGAATGTGGATGCCTCAGATTCTTAGAAGGGAGAACAAAACACTGATGGGAGGAAATAAAAGGACAAATAAAAGAGCAGGAACTGATTAAAAGATCATTCAGAAACTGCCTCATCTGGGGATCTACCCCATATGCAACCACCAAACCCAGTCACTGTTGCTGATGCCAAGAAGTGCTTACTGTAAGGAGCCAGATACAGATGACTCTGTAGAGGCTCTGCCAGAGCCATAGTAATACAGCTGAGGATGTTTGCAGCTACCCATCGGACTGAATATGTGGACCCCAGTGAAGGAACTAAAGAACGGACTAAAGGAGCTGAAAGAGTTTGCATCCCTATGGGAAGAACAACATTATCAACCAACCAGACCCTCCAGAGCTCCCAGGGACTAAACCACCAACCAAAGAGCACACATGGAAGAACCCATGGCTCCAGTTGCATATGTAGCAGAGGATGGCATTGTCTGGCATCAATGGGTGAAAAGGCCTTTGGTCCAGTGAAGGCATGGTTTCCCAGTATAGAAGAATGCCAAGGTGCTGAGGTGGGAGAGGGTGGTTGGAAGAGGGAGCACCTTCATGGAAGCAAAGAGAGAGGGAGAGGGTGGAGGTGAGGGGAAAGATAATAACATTTGAAATATAAACACACAGAATATCCAATAAATAATAAAAAAAATCAATACTCTATCCCTCTGCTATCTTCCTTGCTGAATTTTTTAAACTTTTACTTCATAGTAATTTATTTTATTAAAGTCAGCACATGGTTAGTGGCTAGTGTGTTAAATAGCCTAGCTTTAGAATTTTAAAGAAACTTGGTTTTGCCACTGGAAGAACAGAGTTAACAGGGTATCGATGTCTTAGTCGGGGTCTCTATTCCTGAACAAGCACCATGACCAAGAAGCGAGTTGGGGAGGAAAGGGTTTATTCAGTTTACACTTCCATATCGCTGTTTATCACCAGAGGAAGTCAGGACTGGAACTCTAGCAGGTCAGGAAGCAGGAGCTGATACAGAGGCCATGGAGGGATGTTACTTACTGGCTTGCCTCCCCTGGCTTTGCTCAGCCTGCTTTCTTATAGAACCCAGGTCTACCAGCCCTGGGATGGCACCACCCACAATGGGCTGGGCCCTCCCCCCTTGATCACTAGTTGAGAAAATGCCTTTCAGCTGGATCTCATGGAGGCATTTCCCCAACTGAGGCTCCTTTCTCTGTGATAACTCTAGCTTGTGTCAAGTTGACACAAAACCATCCAGTACAATAGATTTTTCTTGGTCTTGATCTTCAGGCAATTCCTCACAACACTAACTTAGGGAACATTTAGGTGTGTGCTGGATCTCAGATGATTCTATACCTACTGCTGTGCTTTTACACAATTAAAGATCTGTTTCTGGCTCTCAAATGTACTGAGTGACCCAAATTTCTCCCTGCTTTTCTGCAAACTGGAATCACGTAGCTATATGTTTTAAACCACAGATGCTTATGTTCAAACCTCCAGAAAGTCTCCAGGGGAATCAAAACAGGACAGCATAAAATTTTAGGACCCAGAGACATGACCTAGAATCAGTGGCTTCTACGTGGCTGTCCTTCATGAGATGCGGCCAACCAGGAAGCAAGGTCATAAAGGTTAGTGACTTGACCTTAATGGATCCCACAGATCCCCATGTATAATAGCCCAAGGGATTTCTTGGAACAGAGGGATTTCTTCATCTGAGGTGGATACACGTACTTGGGCTTGTCTAAGGAGACTGTGTTTATCTCAGATGAAATCACTGGATTAGTTAGAAGGGATTCACCCTCTCTGGACATCCATTATGCTCCTTCTGAGTATAGTGTACTCTTGCCTGTCCCTCCTCACTATTTAAATCTAGGTGAACCTGTGGCTGAGTGAAGCCACAGAATAAAAGCCTACCAGAATGCCAATCCTGACCCAATGTGGCTGCTACGTGCAAACCAGGGCAGACATAGCTCGCTTGTACACTTCCCCACAAACTCCTTCGTTTACTGTCTTTGTTCAATTTTTCATGCTGCTCTGTAAATACTGTTTATTTTTACATTTTGCTCCCTACTATCCAAATGTAGATCTATTGTGTAGAATAAAAAGCCCATTCTAGTATTAAATGTTCATCTTTATATTACTCTGTATTTTCTACTTATGATTTCTCCTGTATATAAATAATGTAACCTATTTAATTAGTCATCAAGAGCCTATTTTCTTTCAAAAACTTACTGTTTTTCTAGGAGGTTACAGCTTATTTAGGTCCATGCTGACTGATTCACATATGCCTGGCAAATGTTTTCACATCTATCGTGTATGTGTGTGTATGAGTGTGTATTTGTGTGTGTGTGTCTGTGTGTGTGGGTGTGTGTGTATGAGTGTGTTTGTGTGTGTGTGTGTGTGTGTGTGTGTGAGTGTGCATGTGTTCACTTGCCCTGATATACAATTAGAGGTCAGAGGACAACTTGAAGGAATCTGTTCTCCTTCTTTTCAGGTGAACACAGAGACTCAGACCAGGTCATCAGTCTTTGCAGCAGGTACTGTTACCTGATGAACCATCTTGCTGACCCTCCTCGTACATTTTCTGTCTGTCTTACTGAAAGTGTTAAGCACATATTTGGACATGATAGTAACAGTTCTTCATAGTTATCTATTATGTTTTAATTTAATAATATCAATGTGCTCTAGGACATTTCATCTTTTCATAACTGAGATTTTCCTTACGACCATTATTTGATTAATTAGTTTAGTTGATTTCCTGCGTCATTTTTCTATGTGAAACTTTGAATGATCTCAGCTGGGGCATTATTTTAGGTAAAGACTGTAGCTATCTTCTTTTTATGTACAGTGAACAGAACTGTAGCATATTCTGTTCAAAACAAGGCGTGCCTTGTATTTCCTTGTCATCTCCTGTCATCAAGTAACACTGCTTGTACATCATGCTTATTTTATATTATAATTGCTTCCTTGATATTCATTCATCTTATTTGTAAGTTATACATGCAAGCCAGACATGGTACCTCATGCTTATTAACCTAGCACATGGGAGGCTGAGGTAGAGGGATTGTCACAAGTTGCAGGCTTCCTTAAGCTTCAAAGGCTGTCTCAAACAAATAAAAAACAAACAGAAAAACATGAACTGTATAGTTCTTTCATATTGCCTACCTGTTTATATGTTAATATTACAAGGAGACAAATTAGCTGGGTGGTGCTGGCACACATCGTTAATCCCAGCACTTGGGAGGCAAAGGTAGGCAGATCTTTAAAAGTCAGCCTACAGTACAGAGAGAGTTTCAGAACAGTCAGAACAATGTAGAAAAACTCTGCCTCAAAAAGAAATATAAGAAGAGGAGGAAGAGGAAGATAAATTAAAGATTTTAGAAATAATTTTATTGTTAGTTACATACCCTTTGCTATCTTTTAAAAAAAATCATATGATGCTCTTAGACTAAAACATAAAGGTGTTCTTATAAAAACGTAAGGATGTCAGTTCTAAATCTTAGCCCCCTCCCTTCTGATTTACATATTTTTTATCCTTTTCTCTAATGAAATAATATTTGATGACTTTGAAAGTCAAAGATGGAAAACTGGCAAAGAGCAGCCAAGGTAGTCACTCTCCCCGGGTCAAATAAAATAATGAAAACGCATTGCAAAAGGACAGAATTGCTTCCAAGAGAGGAGAAACACCAAGTTTAGCCACCTGGGGCTGGAGAATGAAAAAAGCCAGAGGCAGACATCTGACACATTGCATCAGAGCAATGGTACAAGGACACAAGAGTGGGAAGGGGGGCTGCTGCCATCACTGAACTGCTGTGTGGTCAAATGGGAGACATGAGTCACAACACTTTGCAGACTCATTATTCTCTGATCAGTGATTGCAGGATGCTCTTGATGGAGCGTACACTTTGAGGGGTTACCAAATCAAGCCTCCTGCTAGCTCTAATCACTCTTCAAACACATGTTATTTTCTTCCTGAGAGACAGATGGATCCGAGGAAGGTTAAACAAATACCGTTTGTCTTATGTCATTGTGTTTGCTTATTAACAGCTTATGGGAGCTGTTAAAGATTTCTGGTGATATATATATACATATATATAATCCCAATTATGTATGCCCCATAGAAGTGTATGAGAAGAGCTGATACAGCAAGCTATAGAAGGGAAACAAAGTTCAAGGGTTAGAGTAGACCTGAGCACTGAGCAGAGAAATTGCCTAGCAATGGCTGCCCCAACTCATGGCTGGAACCACATCAGAGACTACAGAAACCCGTATGCCTTATTGGATAATGGCAAAATTATTCTTCCTATCTGTAAGATACACTTTCAGTCCACTAATTACCTCCTCCACTAAGAGGTATTTCCTTTTATTTATTTATACATGTACATTTATTTCACGCCTATGACTTTACTTCATATCTAAAGAAGTCATTCACCCTCTAAATCAATGTGATGGGTTTACACACACACACACACACACACACACACACACACACACACACAAATAAAAAACACACACACAATCATATGTTTTCTTATGGCAGTGCTGTTGATGTGGAGCTTAACATATCAGTCATTTATCAATTTTCATTTTATTTTCTGTGGTATAAGATAAAAGCTCAATTTTCATATCTTGGAAGGATTTTCTTTTATTTTTAACCATATGTATGGGTGTCTCAGTTTGCAAGTGTGTACACATGGGTGTGAACAGCAGTCCTGGTTGTGAATGAAGAGATCCTCTGGAACCAGAATTACAAGCAGTTGTGAGTCACTCAACAGATTGCTAGGAACCAATCGTGGGTCCGCTGTAAGAGCAGTGGGTGCTCCTAACTGCTGAGCCATCTCTACAGACTCCTAGTTTGACTACTTTGTGTGTCCATATCCAGTGTTTCAGAACAGTTTACATTCCTCATTGTAGACCCTTAGCTTCTTGTGATACCACAGTTCACCTTAAGTGTATGGGTTTATTCCTGGATTCTGATGTGTTCAATTCACCTATGTGTCTGAATGTATTCCAGTATCACATTGATTCAATTATTGGAGCCTTATATTATGTTTTGAAATCAGAAAGTGTGGTACATCCAGTTTTGTGAAACAGGGTCCTTTAAGGTTCCAATGAGAATTCTACAATCTTTAACTACTTTTGGTAAAATATACACTTGAAATATTGGTAGAAATTACACAGAATTTGTAGATTATGTTCAACATTGTGTGTGGACATTATAAAAATGTCAAATATTAACAACGATATACAACTTTCTATTTATTTCTGTCTTCGTGGAATTTTTTAGAAATCTTCTAACAGCTTTCAGTAAACAGTGCCTTTTTCCCTTTCATTAAATCTATTTTAAGTATTTTATTCTTTTTGACTTTAGTAAATGAGTTTTACTGTTGATGGCAATGACCTTCAACAGTCACTAGTCATTGTCAGTGAACACAAACTAAGTACCAAGTACATGTGATGGTTCACATGTGTTATCCTGACCTTCTGGAAGCTGACACAGGAAGATTGTAAGTTGGAGGCTAACCTGAGCTATGTAGTGAGACTCTGTATCAAAAACTTTCAAAAAGAAGCTAAAAATATAACAAAAGTGTAGTGAAGGTGTGTGAAGACTTCCTTAAACACATTGCAATTTTAAGGTAGTTCACATTCCCTTATCTGCAGCACATAAAAGCCTATGCTTATTTTTTATGTATTATGTATTTTCATATACATGCTCAACAATGCTAGCCATCAAGAAAAATGCAAAGGAAAGCCACAATTAGATACCAACTGGCACCCATTTGGATGTTGTTATAAACCAAATGGAGACAAAAAGCAATGGCAGAGATCTACAGACCTTGGGATCCTTGAACATCACTGGGTACTTTCTACAGTGAGAATTCAAAATGGTGTAGGGTCCTGTGGAAAGCAATGTGCAACCCAGAGGTTCCTCAAAAGGTTAGTGGTAGAAATACACAGCAAGCCTAGTCCTGAGTACTAACACAAAAGAATTCAAGTCTAGGTCATAAAGGCTGTGTAACATTTAAAGCAGCAATATTCACGACAAGTTACTGACAGGACAAGCAACTTGAGTATCCACAGACGAATTAATGAATAAAATAGGGAGGTCAAAGATGATGGGGAGGGGCACTAAAAAGACAAACTTTAAGACTTAACATGATCACTGAACTGACCAGCTCATACCAGCTAAGGGTACCTGCACAAGATCTGCATAAGATCAAACCATCCAAACTGTTGACATAGATGGAGGAGGTGGCCTCCAGGCCCCACCAGTCACTGAGTTGTCATTGGCAGATGACGGGTACTGGGGAGGAAGCATCATTCCTTTTTGAATTTGCAGCTACTTGGAGATTTCCCATCCCCCAGTGGACGATCTACACCCACACACATTTGACATACATTAATTAGACCAAGTTATCAAAAAAAGGGGAAAGATTGGGGTAATTTAGAGGGACCTGATTACAGACAAATAGGGGTTGTGTCATGTTTCATCACATTCTTATATAAAATTCTTAAAAACGACAAAAAATTGATATTTAAAATATATAAGAAAAGAGTTTTATTATAAAATAGATGAAGCTATGAAGAAGTGGAATGACTAAACTAAGCTATCCCTGGGAGAAATACCATATGATTGCCCTTATCTGAACAGCATGAAATGGTCCCCAGGAAGTGAGAGACCAGTGAAGAATAGGCAGGTGTAATGTTACAGTTACAAAAATGAAAAAAAGAGCAGCTGTTCTGCACAGTGCTTATAATGAGCAATACTTCACTGTACACTTAAAACTTTGTTAAGAGGATAAATTTCACACTAATTGTCCTAACCACAATTTAAAAAGGGGAGCCCAGACACCTTTTCCACCACAAAATACAAGGTTAATCATTTCAAAGGGAGGAGAATTCATACTTTTCTGGAAGTATAAATGAGTAACTTCCTGCAGATACAGGCTAATAAGGTGGGCTTTAATTAAAAACAACTTGGTGGGATTAGTGTCACAGAAAGCAGCGCAGCTTGAGGTATCTGAAGTTATCAGCCGGGGACCTCGATGCCTGAAGGTGACAACTGGATGTGTTGGGACACATGGCAGTAGCACTGTTGTAGTCTGCATCACCACAGGTGTTTCAGCAGGGTTAGGCCACTAGAATAAGGACTTAGTACAGAGAAAGGTTTAGGAGAAATTCCACCTTGAAGGAGGATATACCCATCTAGGTTTCCACAAAGTCCTGCATCGCTGGGACCACTTATTAATTTGACATTAAACAAATTCATACTAAAAAAAAGTTTTTGTCGGTGTCTCCATCTTGTCTGACTTATGGAGTTGCCATGGCAATAATTCACAGTGATTATAATGGCTTCAATAGTTTTGGACAAGTAGGAAGAGAGGGAGGAAAAGAAAGAAGAAAGGAAGAAAATATTTTAAAATACTCTATTTGGAAAACATATCTTTGAAGTTCACAAAAAATCATTAAAAATCATTACTTTGCTGGTCATGGAAGGTGCTCTCCTTGTCCTGGTCAGTTGGTTCCATTGTAGCAACAATGACAAGATCTCAGATTTCATCTCAAATGAGCGAGTTGTTGTTAGGGACTCCACACAGAAGCTCCGATAACACACTTTCGGGTTGGTGGCTCTCAAAAGACCTTCAAAGGTGTCCATGGTGTCCCTACCCTCTCCTTCGCTCAAACCACCAAGTTTCTGTTCAGGCTTAAATGTTTGTTTGATGGAGAGTTAGCTCAGATGAGCACTGGCTGCTCCTTCAGAGGACTGAGTTCAGTGACCAGCACCTGCACTGTAGCTACCAAACAGCTGCAACTCCAGCTCCAGGGGATCTGTTGCCTACATCTGTCCTCCACTGACTCTGGGATATATGTGGTACACAAATAAAAGAGGCACACACACATACACAAAATTTTCTTAAATCTTTTTAAAAGCATCTCTTGTATGTAACAATTACATTTAAATAAACCATTTAGAAAACTGGCCCCACCCATTTTCTGAAGGTTTAGTAGGCAGGAAAACACTGGGTGCTTGTAAAAATAAATAAATAATAAAAATACATGGGGGAATTTTGCTGTAGGTTTTTTTTTAACTCATTGCCTTACTAAAAATTTCTAAGATGTTGGTTTCATATTTCTGCAATTGTTCTTAAATGAGTTAAAATTATACCTTGCATTTAGATTTTCATTACTTGCAATACACTAGCTGAAAAGAGTCTATACATTCTGAAAATGCAGAGGGACTTTATTTTGTCTTCAATTTAAGAAACAATTTTAGTGGCCCACATTTTTTAGATTTCCATAAAATATTTCTGTATCACACAGGCAAGTAATTTAGAAAAAATATATTTACATGGCCATTAGACTGTGAATTTTATTCTAAAGAAATCTTTTAATATGTTTTTAATATATGTTATGCCTACAAGGTTTATATTTTTATTAATTACCTGTATAGATAATAAACAAAATGTCTTCTTTTTCTTCTAAATGATTCTTTGTAAGAAGCAGAGAGAATTTTGTTAGTTCTTCCAGGTGTAGAGAAGGCATTGCTCCATCTGAAGACTGAAGGGAGGTCAACAGGAAAAGGTGAAGAATTCTCACTTGGGTGTTTCACACTATGTTGGGAGGTTTTATTGGTTTGTTTTATTGTATTTTTTATAAACCAATAACACTTATCTTCCTTCCTTTTCCTACCACACACTTGTATATTGCCTTATGTGTTTCTTTACTTTCTTTCATAGATTTATTTGTAACATCCGAAACAGACTGTAAAGCCATTAAAGGAAATTGGCACTTTTGTATAATTGGCATACATCCCATAATAGCTAGAAAAACTGAAGAAAAACCTCAAAAATCAACTTAGGAAATGTGCATTTGTGGAATGGCAAAAGGTTAAGTTCCTTACTTTGTTTATAAGTTTAAGATTGTTCTTCTACTTAAAAAGCTTAAGTTGCAATAGTTTTGAGTTCTTCTAGGTAGAAAAATCAAGAGCCAGGGTATTAGGCAGCCTAATTTTCCTTGCCTTGGCAACTACAAAATCACAGATGAGGCTATATTAGAGTGCTTAGAAGAAAGATAAAATATTTAGGGGGGAGGGAGAACATGGCAGCCCCTCTGTGACCAGCAAAGACAGATGTAAATATACAAATGTAAGTATGTAACTATAAATACAAAGTATTGATATTAAATGTAGATTGAGATAGATAATACACAGACAGACTACACAGACAGACATAGTAGTCAGATTATATAGATGAGAGAGAGAGAGAAAGAGAGAGAGAGAGAAAGACAGACAGACAAGCAGATAGGTGATGAATGGATGGATGGATGGATGGATGGATGGATGGATGGATGGATGGATGGATGGATGGATGGAGAGATGGAGAGATGGATTATATAGATGATAGACAGACAGATGATTGACAGATGACATAAACTCAATGGAAGAGCTGATGGATATAGGAAGAAATCAATATTACTGGGAGTAATGAGAAGAATATACTATACAATGTTTGTTTCATTTATATATCCATTCATTCATTCAATATGTGTCTGCAACATTCCAGGCACTGTTTGGCTTTGAAGGTGTTCAGGTAAGTCTTAGAGTCACAGCATTGATTAACAGGCAACTCACATTCAAGGTAGGGAGCCCATGAAAAGGTCAGCAGATAACAAAGTGGTCTAGAGAACAGTTTTGTGTTAGATGCTGCCTTTTGCTCTCTGTGATTTAAATTACCAAAAAGAAAAAAAGTTTCTTTTCACAATGCCTCCACGTTGCTTTTTCCGTGTCTAATAAACAGAAACACAACATGTTCACAATATAAAAGCAATAGGAAAAACACACATTTTAATAGGTGCAGCTAAATACTAGCAGGCATTAACCACTACTCACCCAGTTTAAAATATAATGCTTGATTTAGAAAAAGTAAAAGATCCAAACATCTAGTTAAAGACCTCATTAGGCTTTGGTGTTATTGGTTTATCATTACTATTAATTTTGGCCTTTGCTTGAGTGCTTCCCATGAAATTAACTGAGCCACAGAACCCAGTTGTGTGGGGTTTTGGTGTCCCACTCTTACACGCAGCTTCATCTTGCTTTGGATTTTAAAGAAGGGTTTCTAACAGTCATTATTATTAAGAATAATAATGATAATAAAAATGTTCTCTTTCCTAGGAGAAGGGGATTGGGGATGAGGGAGGGACTGTGGGAGGGAGCATCAGGAGTGAAGACGGAGACTAGAGGCTCTGCCAGAGCCTGACAAATACAGAGGCTGATGCTTGTAGCCAACCACTGGAATGAACACAGGATCCCCAATGGAGGAGTTAGGAAAGAATGAAGGAGCTGAAGGGGTTTGCAATCCATAGGAAGAACAACAATATCAACCAACCAGACCCCCCAGAGCTCCCAGGGACTAAACCACCAACCAAAGAGTACACATGAGTGACCCATGGCTCCAGCCAAATATGTAGCAAAGGGTGGCCTTGTCAGTCATCAATGGGAGGAGTGGCCCTTGGTCCTGTGGAGGCTCGAGGCAGGGCAGGGAGGCAGAAGGGAGTGGGTGGGTGGATTGGGTGGGTGGGAAAGCATCCTCATAGAAGCAGGGGGAGGGGCGTGGAATAGGAGGTTTCCACAGGGGAAACTGGCCGGGGAAGGGGATAACATTTGAAATATAAATAAAGAAAATATCCAATAATAACAACAACAACAACAACAAAATCACAAGCAACTGCATCCAGCCTCCTGTTCTCTCTACAGAAAAGACTATGGGTACTTCTCCTCGGTTCAGTTTTCACCAATAAACACACACCTAATGACTACCAGGAGCTTTCCAGACACAGAGGTGAGCAAATCGCAGTCCACTTTTCCAATGAGTTTATAATGTGTAACTGATTCCGAAAAGTTTGAAAAGAGCAGCAACTGACAGGTCAAAGAAAATGATCATCCAAACTGGCTTCCAAATTACCCGTGTGCTGAGGATGCTTCATTAAGTTACTCATTTTCTCGGATTCCAGCAGCTCCTCTGGGGGACAGGGTGGGGGTAGGGGAAGCAAGGCAACAGGAGAACAATTTTTCGATTGCAGTATGTTGTCCCTGGCTCACATAAGAGCCAAAACATGCTTCTATACTGACAAAGAACTCATTTCTCTTTATCATCAAAGCATTCTCTTTACCATTAGCTTCCTCTACCAGGGGATATACAAGCATGGCAAAAAAAAAAAAAAAAAAAAAAACAGAAAGAAAGAAAAATCACCCTACTTTATCACAACACTCTTTCTTGCTTTCTGTCTTACAGAGCTGCCAAAATACTTCATTGTACACACATAGTAGTGTGTGTGCATGTGTATGCAATTGAGATATGTAATACTGCAAACCATGCATATATATGTTGCAGTAAATATTAAAAATGGAGAGGTTTATCTCTATGAGCCCGGAGGTTCCACTCAGCAGGGGCCCGCTTCTAGTACGGAGCCTGCGCACAGACTCTGTCACTCCGTCCAAGCTGCCACTGATCTCACTCTGCCCATGCGCTTGACTGCCTCCATCCCAGGTAAAATTATCACCCTGCCCAGCACAAATATGACTCTAAGGACCGATTGCTTTTCATACAGGTTTATATATTCAATTCTTAGTCCACAAACCCTTTACACAATAAGATTACATGAAATGGACAAAGATACAATCTGCCCTTCTATATAAAAGACCTATAAAATCCTTGAAATGTTATAGCTACCTAATGCCAATTACATCTACCTGGATCTAATTCATCCTTCCTGATGTCCATCTTGAACCTTCCCTCTCAGTCCTCTTCTGTTCTCCTTCTCTCTCCCTTTTTCTCTCCTCTGACCCTCTCTCTCCACCTCCCTTCCCCTGCCTAATCACTGGCTCTCACCGTTATTTTACTGATTAAAATGGGAAGGTTCTGATGAAGTCCTGAGTATGTGACTAGGCAGCACATTTTGGAGATGTGGAATTAACATCAAAATATGAACAGTTGTAGGAATACACACACACATACACACACATACACACACACATATGTGTGTGTGTGTGTAACCTATAACTTCAGACATAGCCCTCTATATTAGAGGTTCTCTCTATATTCAAGAGAAAGAGTTCTAGAAATCTCTGTCATCACACCAAATAAAATAAATACTTTTGGCTGATTTCAAAGATAATATTTATAAAATGTTCCATGTTATCTTCCAAACATAAACTTTCATACAAGTCTAAATTCTTGGGTTTCCACATGGTTTACTGGGCTCACAGGACTTTTTCACCTTCTCAGGAATTTTCTCTTAATATTTTCCCGGATTAGCCATGAATATTTTCCCTTAAGAGATGGTATTAGAGTCACCCTGGATGTTCAATGGTCACTTTATGTAAGACACTGATTATCAAACCCCAGGAATGGCTGTGCTTCTGACCCCAAGAGCATGTCATATCTTTTATGAAAGAAACATACCCAGATGCTGTCTTCTTGTCTGTATTGTTTCCAGTTCCTTCCACTATCACTGAACATCAGGAGATAGCTGGTCACCCAGTTGGAGCTCCCATATCCACCTTGGGTGGCCACAGACGTGACCTCCATCCTCTCTCCAAGGTCAATCTGCAGCCACTGGTATTTGTTAGACACAAGTGGGGACCAGCCACCAGCTCCTTTAGCAAAAACAGAAGAACATTGAGAAAGAAGGCATTAAAAATCCATGAATAAAATGGAAATGCCAGTAGACCATATGGGATTTGGAAAGACTTCCAGGATATGAAATGCCTTGTAATTATAGCAGAACCTAGACAAGCAGAAATGTGGTAGACAAGGCTAGACTTGTGGTGCTTGTGTTTATTTGGAGGAAGTTTCTAAGCATTGGGGAGAAGTAGGAAGTCTCGCTGAATATTTTTAAATGTTTTGTGTGGAAGACCATGCCATCAATTGGTGCCAGAATGTTTTCCGCCCACAGGCACAGTTGGGTAATGGAGTGTGTCCTTTGATCTATCTCTCTTCCAAGAGACAAAACAGAAAGAAAAAAGTTTGGTGTTGGCAGATTTAACAAACTGAGGTTTGTCATGTTTTGGTGCATTGTTAATGGTCAGGCAACAAAGATGGTCAAGGTGTTTGCAGACTTGTGAGAGGGAGAGACATTGAAAAGCGTGACTGAAATATAACCAGAAACAAACGTTAATGGTCAGACACTATGCAGGGAACCATCACATCAGAAGATATGGAGCATTCTGTGCAATGAGGGAACCAACTGGGTTTGGTAAGAGAGAAAGCAACAACTCTGAAGGCTTCTAGACAGAATATCATGGAATAGCACCACCCCAGGATAGCAGAACAAGCTAGAACTATGAGAAAAGGTTTCTATGTGGCAGCTAAGATGAGGTTAACTAGGTTTAGAGAGCTTCCAGTGAACTGACTAATTGGGATAATTTCTCTAGAAGAAATTCTGAAGTGAGGGGGGCTGTTTCTAGCCACATGGCTCCAGGTTTCCCTATAATTAGGGTTGATGCAGATGGTTATAACCCAAAAACAAAATTGGCTGAGACATAAACACAATCAGTGAATTCCCTATGCAAACAGACTGGTCATTTATCAAGATCTCTAAAAGGACTCAAAAATAGCATTTAAAAAATTATAGCAGTGTCCTCTATTAGTGGTATCTTAATTCTTGCTTGCCTTAAAATGTAATACCCAATATTTATTATACCATACTCTTTTAAGAGATAGGTAATTTAGGGATAGGAAAGATGGCTCAGCAGAAGACCCAAGCTTAGAGCTCAACACCTACCTGTCCTGTAGTTGCAGTCCCAGGGTATCTAGACCCTGTAGGCACTGTATTCATGTTTACAATCCTCCTCACACACACATATACATCATTTAAAAAATTAATTTATAAAGAATAATTTTTTTCATATTCCTTGGTTTTTTATTTGGTTTTTTTTTTTTTTTTTTTTTTTTTTTTTTTTTTTTTTTTTTTTTTTTTTTGGTCTTGTTTTGGGGGCAAATCATTATGTATAATAGCATTTTCCTCCATTAAGTAGAGTGGAAGGAAACTGCCAGCCTTTCATATACCCAGTATGTATGTATGTATGTATATATATATATATATGTGTGTGTGTGTGTGTGTGTGTGTGTGTGTGTGTGTTTCTATGTTTATTTCTATACAGTATGTAATTTTGTGTTGGTATAGTTTTTTTCTTTAATTTGCTATGTATTTACTCTTCAAGAACACTTAGGACTTGAGGGATGGAAAGACGTCTCACTAATTAAAACACTTGTCACACAAAAGCAAAGACCTGAGTTCCAATGCACACAAATCCAGGAATGGTAGCCCAGTTCTTTTATTCCAAGACAGAGACAAGAGAATGCCTAGCTATAAAAGCATATAGGCCAGCTAGTTTGTTCTACACAGCAGTGAACAAGAGACCCTGTCTCAAGCAAGATGGAAGGTAAGGACCTTCACATGTACACCATGGCATATGCATACCCCACCACACACACACACACACACACACACACACACACACACACACATATACACACACACCATATACACAATTAACTAATATTTTTAGAAATGTGACTTGGGTATAGCATTATCTTGGTCCCTAATTCCAACAATCTTGTTTAGACAGAATAAAACGTTATTTATACATTAAGCAAAAGATCGTGTAGGGTATAAGACAATGGACTGTTGAACTTGGGGTGGCCCAGTGTTGTATGTGTGGAACTGCTGTCTGCTGCCCACAAGAGTTGTTCCTGCTCTCGTTGACTATCTTCTACATCAGAATTGTTCTTGAGAGATCTGCAGCACACACTCTGTAGAATTCTACCACAGACATCTCAGTGGAACTGCTCCCATCACATCATTTTTTTATATCCGAGCCAGAACTTTCTCCATACTTCTTCATCCCCTGGAATCCAATGAAAAGGCAAGTGCTGTCAACAGACATATGGGGACCTCTTATTGTCAGCTATAACACTAAGAAACTGTAGTTCCTAAAACACAGAAATATTTAGCTATTAGATTGTGACAGCAATCTCCTTTCTTGCTTATAGTGGACTATGTCTGCTTTGGTTTTTTTGTTGTTGTTGTTGTTTTAGTTTTGTTTTGTTTTTTGTTGATTTAAATATAGGTGCATGAAGGGAATAATGAGTATTTCTATCTACTTCCCTTCTGATCTCCTTTCCACCTCAGGGCCTATCAGAAGCTTGGAAGCTGAAAGTCTTTGTAGAGCTGGATTTGATCAAGGCATCTTGGTCCCTCTTATTACTGTAATTGCAAATCTTTCTAAATTTTTATCACTTTTACGGTGAAAACTTAGGAAAGAGGGATACCCACAGGCAGCTACCGTCTTAGCTTGGAAGTTCTGCGTGCAGAATTTTATCTCTATTAGCTTATACCTCTGAGAAAATGCTGACAATTTTGCTTCTTGCTCTGTCTAGCTAATTTTAATGATCTGAAATCCACCATGAGGTTATATTGGGATATTTTTTTCCCTATCAATCAGGAATATCACAGTGTTTCTGCAGTATTTCAGGACATCCTTAGAATTCTGCATTTCAAAAGCAAATAAGAGAGATGTGAACTGAGGGAAATAAGGTGTTCGTGTGATCCGAGTGGGTTAAACCTGGATCACCAGTTCTCATCAGGAGAAGGAGGAACTCCCAGAATGACCACTCCGTCCCCCCAGCGTCGCTCCCAGTCACAGCCCCACAAGCTGACTTGAAACATTGGCGGTTAATTAACCTTGAACATTTCAATTTCTTACCTGTGGTGAAAAAGGTAGTACTGGTATGCAAATTAGGCTATCTCATTAACAAGGTACACTGATAAAGTAATGAAAATGCCGATGCTCCTAGGCTTTACCAAGTAATTTCAGTAGGATAAGTCAGCCACAGGGGGGATGGAAAGATTCCCCTTGGGTTTTAAGCTGTGAGGCTCTTCCGAGGTACATGATGGAATGTGCTTGTTAGAACTTTAAGAAAAATGTGGAGTAGTAACGGGGAAAATTTAAGATAGAAATGGCTCCATCACTGACGGAGCTTAGCAGCCTTCGATGGCAGGAAGGGACAATGATGCCACTGATACAAATGACACCTCAGCTGACGGTCACACTGCACCGGCCCTCTGGCTACTGCCCATCTATCCAACCTCCTGGAGACAAACCAGCTACTTTTTTGTAAAGAAGAATGTGATGGCTAACTCCATTAAATTGAAAAGTCTAAATGACTATAAATACAACACCGTAATGAATTCTTTATTTTGTTTATTAACTAAACCTTTCAGCTGCTAGTCAAGTGTTATTTGTCCTTAATGTGCTTTTAATATGCTAATATATTCAACATCACAGTAAGCCAATACCTATGAAACTAAAGACCATCCTGTTCTAACGTCATCTATTCTGGTTACTGAGGTTAACCTGCCAAACAGTGTTATCCTTGCAATTCTTTCTCTCTCCGTATTACAGGCTTCCTTCCTCGGCCCCATCCTTCTGCCTCTTCAGCCTTATCCCTTCAGCTAAATCACTGCTAAAATTTAGCTTAATAAAGTGTTCCATGTGTTTGAATAGAGGCATGCTCTTCTTTTACTTTTTTAAACAGACTTGCTTATTAGTGTGTGTGTGGGTGTGCATGCACACCTCAGTATATAACTGTGCATCAAATATGAGAATGGAGTAGGGTCACACAGGTAAACATGGAAGACAAAAGAATGGTGCCAGATACCCTAGAGCTGGGTTTGCAGGCTGCTAGGAGCCACCAGATGTGGGAACTAGACCCAGTGTCATGTCTCCTACAAGAACAGCAATCACTGACATTTCTGAACTGTTCAGATGACAACTTGGAAACTCATATTTCAAGGTCAGCTCTCCACCCCTGTGCCTCTTAATAGGATTCCTAAATATTAGAGTACTGCCTTGAGAATTCAATTTTTTAAAGCAGATGAAGTGCCTATTGATTTCCCCACGTTCAGAAATTGTGACAGTATATGAGGCTGTAACTTTCTGGGTGGCAAAACCATTGTTATTGCCATTGACTCCAAGCAAAGAGTTGTCGTCACAATAAAAGCTGAGCTTTAAAGATGTTTACTGACCTCACAAATCTAAGGGTATGAACATAAATATGTAGACGGCAGTTTGCTCTCAATCTTGCTCTTCTTTCTTTAGTAGGTGGTGGTTAAAAGAGGTCCTTATGACTGTCCAAAATGCTGAGACTGAACTACTCTGAGTCCTTAGCTATAGACAGGACATCTATGTGAACCTCCACCTCCAATGCTCAGAAAACTACAAAGGATGGGACAAAAATAACGATAGGGCTAGAGAATAGGGAAATGGCTGTAAAATGCTGTCTCCTGAATACAACATAGCTGTCGCACATATAAGCTCATGACAGCTGTGATTACTTGCACAAGACCTGTACAAGAACAGTGCAATTAGAAATTCCAGCATGAGCCAGGGACAGGTTACTGATGACCACACCAGCCTGAGGAACTACTGGCAGTGGATGGCTGCTATGGGTGGGAGAGTCGCTTTTCTTTGGGGGTATAGCCATTAAGACATTCCCCATACCCCTGCCATCCACACCAATAAGGGCAGAGCACTAACTCAACTTAGTGGTTGTAAGGGAAGAGAGATGCTAGTAACCCAAAAGGAATTGAAGGGGCAGGAGTAGAGTAAGGGATATAATCAAGATACATTGTGTACAAGTATGAAATTTTCAAGAAAGTTTAAGTGAAAGATATTATCTATAATAAAGCATCTGGTCGTCACTCTCGCCTTAATTTTTCTAGCCCCCTTTCCATTAAGATCTCTGAAGCACAGGAAGGAAAAAATGGGACATAGATTCTTCATTTAGGGCTTAACACTCTGAAGTCGCTCTTCTCTACCTTGAGCTGTTGAGGGTGTCTGTGTTGATTGTCATCTACTGCACAAAGATGCTTCACTGGTGACACTAGGTACACAAGCTAGTCTGTGAGTACAGCAATAAGTCATTAGGAGTTGGTTGAATGACACAGCATTTTCCAAACCCCAACCTGGTGACTGCACATATGAACTTAGTGTCTGTGACAGGGTGCACAGGACCTGAACAAATTTAAACCAAGATCCTAACATGGAAGGCGAGGGTGGGCATCAGGTCCCAGCCCTAGGTAAAAAGCAATGGCAAGAGAAATTTATTTAGAGAGGGAGAGAAAGTTTTCTTTTAGTATATGTGCTGCCGAAGCGAGCACGAAAGTTTTCTTTTAAAGATGTGGCATCAAGTGGATTGGTTAAGAAAGAGGAGAATGAATATGGGACAAGTTATTGGAGGGATAAATATGATCGAAATATTGTATTAAATTCTCAAAGAATTCATAAAGTATTTAAAACTGTTTGGTGACTCAATGGTTGCACAAGAAAGGAAGTCTTTAGATTCCCACAGAACCTGTCTCTGCAACATACGTTCCTATTAAGTATAATGAAAGACAAGCAAATTGAAAAGTGTCCGGTGTATGTTCTACAATAAGCTCTCAAGCGGAATTTGCACATACAGAATTTGCAGTGTTATGCTTCATTATCAAAATTACCAAATGAAACAGACTATGTTTTCACATTTCTTCGAATAACACTTGAAACTATCAAAAAGACAAGTAATTTTTTCCAATATTATACAATGTAGTTTTTGAGAGATGAAAACTTGCTTTGTGTTTAAAACTTAAACTTAGTTTCTGTTTTTAAAAAGTATTCTAACCTCTGCATGACACTTGAAAAATCACACACCCCCCCTTTTTCTTTATTTTTTCTTTATTTGATTTTATTTTCCCCTGGAGTGATTATAACTGAACTTGACACATAGTGATACATTGTATCCTAATAATATGCTGAAACACTATCCAGTGTTAGTTAATTGCAAGTAGTCTGACTAGCTGCATTGTATTTAAACCTTATATATCCAATGTCCAGTCATCAGCATCTAGAGCTGGGCTGGGAGGGACATCTTAGATTACAGAAAAAATGAAAGGAAGATATACTGTTGGTTACAGCCATGTAGTATAGGTGAGAATGTATCCCATTCCTTACTCATATTAAAAATGGCACAGAGGTCACCTCCTGGCTTCTCAGGGGAGATAACATGGCAAGTGAATACATTTGGCTCTCAAACAAAATATAGACTACAAGGAGAGGGTGAGGCAGACTTCTTTCTCAAGAGGTGAGAATGCAGGACACAGATGTTCAAGGACACTATGCACAAGTGACCACCTTCGAGCAGTGCCACCAGCCACAATTAGGACATTGAAACTTCTAGAAAATAATGGCCTTAATTAAAATTGTCAGAGGAAGGTTTCCTTCAAAGATAATTACTTCTTTTTTCCAAATGGGATCTCACCTATATTTCCCCCAAGAATCCCCATTTGCCTGATTCATTTTGAACTTGACATTAAATTACAAAAGTGGGGGGGAGAAAATAGAAAGAACAATTTTTGTCTGTTTCCATTGAAAGGTATGTACTGTCCAAGGAATGTCATTTAAAGTCTTCCACAGCAAAGCAATTCTTCCCCTCCCGCTGCCACCCCAGGAAGAAAATATCAATTTCCTGATGAAGTATATACTGCTGGTGGTCTCCTCTTGAGTTTACTCCCAGGTCTTGCCTACACTGGTCTCAGACTATTTCTGGAGTGGGCAGATGACCTGGACAAGGTCAATGGAGCAATGCTAGGGTGTTGACAGGACTATTAAAGAAGCTATTTCTATGCTGACAAGATGAGGAGTTAAAAGGACATTGAAATAATGTGTAGGAAGCCCAACCAAGAGAGGCCAACAGAGAAGCAGAGAAAACAAGAGAATGAAATACCAAGTTCTAATGATGTTCTCAGGAGCCCTTGGTCAGCTCAGGGCAGTTTTGATTCCATGAGATGTGTATTGTTCGTGCATTGTGTGTGTATCTCCTCTGCCTTTTCTTCTTCTCTCTTCTTCCTCTTCCCCCTCTTATCCCTCTTCCATCCTACTCTACCATTCTTTCCTCCTCCTCTTCCTTTCTTCTTCTTCTTCTTTTTCTTCTTCTTCTTCTTCTTCTTCTTCTTCTTCTTCTTCTTCTTCTTCTTCTTCTTCTTCTTTTTCTTCTTCTTCTTCTTCTTCTCCTTCTCCTCCTCCTCCTCTTCCTCCTTCTCCTCTTCCTCCTCCCTCTCTTCCTCCTCCTCCTCCTCCTCCTCATCTTTCTCTTCCTCCTCCTCTTCCTCCTCCCTCTCCTTCTCTTCTTCCTCTTCCCTCTCCTTCTTCTCCTTCTCTTTTTTCTTCTACTTCCCCCCTCTCTCACTTTCTCCACAACCCCACAAAGTTTAGCATTGTCTTTGTTCTCTAGAACAGATTTTATCCCCAACCAGCAAGGCATTGTTATATCATCATACTGCTGATACCTTCCAAATTTCAAAGCAAAGAAGATGCTTCTCTTGACCCCATTTTATTAATTCATAGTTTATGCTATTTATGTTAACACTTTACCAAGGAGCTATCCATGTCACTTCCAATTTTTCTCATCCCATCCAATTTTATGCCACTACAATCAGACATATCCTACCAGACATTCACCTGAAAATGTTTTTATCTGAGTAACCAAAAGATACTAGATCCTCTAATGAAGTGGCCAGACTCCAAACCTCTTCCCCTTAAGCTTAGAGAGACTGCCATCCTTGGGGTCACATATTTCCTTTACATATTTCCTGCAGGAGTGAACTCTAAAATCCCCTCTTAGATTACAGACTGTTCCTTTTCAGGCTCACAATTTTTCATTCTTCCTTTTCATTTGCATGTATTTATATGTATTCATGCATATATATATATACATATATTTGTGGGGGTTGGAGTGGGTGAGAGTGCATGCTATAGAGTACACATGTTGTATAGTGTCCCCTGTACATAGAGGGCAGAGGGCAACTTGCAGGAGTCAGTTTTCTCCTTCCACCATATGGATCCAAAAGAGTCCAACTCACACTGTCTGCCTTCTGTCTTCTTGCTTTCTCCAGTCATCTCTCACAATTGAGACTCTCCAGGTGTCAGCCCTCAGCTCTGTTTATTCTCTTTTTATTTTTGTTCTTTGCTCTCTCAGTTAATGTATATGTCTGTCCACACACTGCTGGTAAATTTTACTCTTTCTTTAATAATATCTTCAACTTCCTACCCACCTCCTTCCTCTACACTGCATTTGCCTAATGTGGTCACTACAAGTCTCTCTTTCCAGTTCCTCAGGATGAAAAGAACAAAAGAAAGAAAGAACGAAAGAAGAAAGGAAGAGAGAGAGAAAGAAAGAATGAATGAATGAATGAATGAATGAAGTCACATTTGATCCCTTCCTTTTCCTTACACCATATACCACAAGCACTGGAGGATACTGGTAATTCTTCACTCCCAGAACCTTCATGTATGCTTCCTTGTCTCAAGCCTTATTGTACTATCCTGGATTCTTGCAATAACCACCAACCATCTTCCTCTTTCAGTCACTGTCCACTGAGACGCTCTTCTCTTTACAGTGTGTATAAATACCACCCTTCACCTCAAAAATAGTCTTTTTTCACAGAGTGAAAGACAACATCTAAGGACAGGAGTTTAAAGTTCTACTGGAAACAGCTTTCCCTCCCATCCACCACTTGATTTTTCCTTCCCAACTGCTAAAGTCTGAATGTGTTCCCCTGAAGTTCGTATGTTGAAAACACAATCCCAAATTTTATGTTTGGAGATGAAGCTTTAGGGAGGTCATTAGGATAAGGTTGAAGCCACAAAAGGAAGACAGCATGCACACCACAGGGAAATCATACACACACACACACACACACACACACACACACACACACACACACACACACCAAATTGCTTGACTAACTCAGTCCTACCATGCACTTCTCATCCACCATACCATGATGCAGGAAGATTTGATTTCCTAGCCACAGAACATGCAAGATCACACAACAGTTTTCTCTATAATTTCCATGGTCTGCAGTATTAGGTTACACCAACAGAAAACATACAGAGGTATCTTGCTATTTTTGGAATAAACTGTTCATCATGAGCTCTATCTTCAAGACTACTCAAATCTCAACCATTCCCAGAAGCTTGCATCTCCTGACATCCTGTTATAAATAATTCCTTATCTCTGTGCATCTTGTAGGCCAGACAAATTTTGAGTCAAAGGTCTATGGGCGGGACTCTCTCTACTGGAAGTTCCACCAGGCTATGGAAGGTGGTTACTTTAGTTTCCGTATCTGCAGCTGCTAGGGTCACCCCTATAGACTCTCAAAGCCTCCCTGTGTCAGGTCTCTAGCTAGTCCCAGAGATATCCCCTATCTATTTCTGTTCTCACTCTCAGCCTTCTCCAATATCTGCCTTCCAAACACCTGAACCCCATCCTAAAAATGGAGCAGAGATTGAGGGAACTTTCACACCAATGACTGGCCCAACATGAGAAAGGATACCCCTAACACTATTAATGACCATCTGTTATGCTTCTAGGCAGGAGGCTAGCATAAATGTATTGTGAGGGGCCTCACCCAACACCATAAGGAAACAGATGCAGAGATGTAGAGAGCTGGGAGGTGCCACGCCCCAAAGATGGTGCTGGTTTCCGCCTTCCACCTCCTTGATGGCAAGTGCTCTCAGTACTAAACAAGACCTTATATGGCTGTGCCTGTTCAGCTTGCCTGCTTCCACATTGAAGCAGCCTATCTGCAGGGCCCACGTGGCTTACAGGGGTTGGTAGGTACAAGGGGATTTAAGCCTGTATTCAAGGATCCTGAATAAACTGCTTGAAGAAGATCTTCCCCAGGTCGTGTCTTCCTTGCTGGTCGAGGTTGGGTGCGACACAGAGACCCACAGCCACATATCAGGTGGAGCTCAGGGAGTCATGTAGAAGAGTAGAGGAAAGGATTGAGCAAGCTGGAGGGGTCAAGGATACCACAAGAAGACCTACCAAAGTCCTCCAACTAACCCGAGCCTGTAGAGGCTTTTAGAGACTGACCCAACCACCAAAGAGCATGTATGGGCTGGACCCAGGCCCTTCCATAAATTTGTAGCAGATGTGCAGCTAGATCTTCATGTGGGTTCCCTAACAGTTGGAGTCAGGGCTATCTCTGACTCTGTTGCCTTACTTTGGGTCCCTTTTTACCTAGTTGTACTGCCTGGACGAAATCAGGATCATTTAGTCTATCACCAACCCAGACTAGGAAAAGTACCGCCATTCTCCATTGTTGACCAAAACGTTATATAGCTTATGACTGCGTTTCTAAATAATGGAATAAAATAAAATTGCAGCCCTAAATGTTTGAACTTATACAAATTGGGCCTGAATTCAACTAAACCACAGAATGCTTTTCAATGGTACACTCAAATGGAAAAATCTCAACAGTTGGCTGAGATCCCACTCTCATAGCCAACCAATCAGCTCACAGCTACCCAGTTTAGTTACTCCAAACTACATTTTACAGAAGTATCCACAGTTTTGGTATTTTTGAATTCTGGATACAATAGAACTGAGAGGCCTTTCTCCCTTCATCTCCTCAGCAGGGCCCTGAATTAATAATATGTCACTAAGTTCTCCTAGGCCCGAGTCTTTTGTGGTCTATCAATTTTGCCTCATAGCAAATTGGCAGGCTGACTCTCAGCTCTTCTTTTTGTCTTGCCAGATCAAACATTTCTGAAATCTTTAATAATTCAGAGGATTGAAAAGTAAATATTTATATCCTTTCTCTGTTCAGGCATTTTGATTTATATATTTGATTTTTGCCATTTTAGGACAGCCAAATTTCCTCCAGAGGCCTAATAAAGCTACAGAAAACCTTTATACCATGCCTTAATCTGTTTTTATTTTTACCACACTGGGTTTTGGTTTATTTAGATTAGCAGTTTGGAGGAAAATGGTTTTGAGTACATGGTGTCTAGAAAGTCAGATGATGAACAGGGCCGGCCTCTGCTTTACTTTCTAACCCCATTATAATACTTGTCTAAAAGTTCCCATTTAGATCCATTATCCATATTGAGGCAGGTCATTTCGGTAAATAACATCATGGACTGAAGATAGTGCACACTGGCTGAGGTTTAAATAACTTTTTTTTTCTTTTCCAGCCAGCCTGAAATGATAAGCTGTCATAAACCGGATACCCTTGCTCCAGTCCTTCTGGATCATGAAACTAAGTTCCCTATCCTACAGCGAAACAACATCTCCACATGACAGTTGGAAAAGATGCATAGACATGGGGTGGTAGACACTGGGGCCTAAAAGGTAAAAAGCCAGTCACAAGTGTCAATTGATTAAATGAGTTAATATTCTTCCAATGCTAGTAAAGTACTGTGTTTTAAGATAGATTTAGGTGGGCTTATGAATTTGATAACTCTACTCTTAGATATACATTTTGAAATTCCAGAATCTATTTCTTTGTATTAGCTTCCTGGGTTCATTGCTATCGCACAGACAATAGGACCAATGACTAGCAATGTATCCAATCAAAGCAGCATCAATGCCTACCCTTCGGCTTAGAAGCAGTTAGACAGAGTGACTTTCTTCCTGATACCAGCTCGGTATATCCCTTGCCTTAGACTCTAGAGCCTTTAATTTCTAAAAATGTATAGGTTCTTTTACTATCTCTTGAGATGAAAATCATCATATACCCTCTTGCCATTTTTATAATCTGGATTTGTCTCTCTCAAGGACCTATGAGACACCCTTTGAAAATCAAGCAGTGAAGACAAGGTCCCTGTCTTCCAGGCTCAGCAGGAGATTAGGATACCAACTTCCTCGGGCTCCGATTAGCAAACAGATGGTCTGATCACGTTGGCCTGCATCCACCAACCCCCACCAATGTACTCTGGTACATTTCCACTAGTTCAGTCCAGTGCCTCCAAGGGCTTGTTGCAAAGGAACTGAGTTCAGTCTCTCTCCTCTATTGACCTCTGCTTCAGTGCTCTTCAATAAAGTCCTCTTTGGCTGTCCACCTCAATCCAGCCTATTCATTTTTCTTTCATAGAAGATAATTTTCCTGTCTTAGCTTCTTTTAATGTAATATTTTTGTTGTTGTTATTGTTTTCCTACCCAGTGAATTATAATCTCCAGCACCTTAACCATTCTACAATTAGAGTCTAAGAAAAATAAAATGTGTTGTTGAAGACGAAGGCCTGCCTCAGAGCTAGATAGCCATCCTCCACTGTAGTGGAGAATGCTCAATGGTTACTACTGAATTCCTGTGCTATCAGTTAGCCAAAAGATGTCTGTGTAGTAACATAAAAGTGTCATGCAGCTTCCTCAGCATAAAGTAATGTTGGCCTTTGCCAAGGGAACAGGGAAAGGTATAAAGAAGCCACTACACAGACACAGCAACAAATATCCAAGGCTGGGGATCAGACCCGACATTCTCAGCAGACATAGAAAGCACAAAGTGTAAGGACCCACTCACAATCTTCAATCCCTTCTGATGCAACAACAAAATTATGGCACGTAACCACACCAACGCACCAGGAATGTACTTCATCAATCAACCACCACTTTGGAAGGAAGAGAAGAAGTGTTAGAAAGCTGATTATGTCTGAGATTTCTCTTGGAAAGGACTCACACACTCCAAAGAAGCTATAATAGCCAGTAGAGGCTAGTGATTTGGAGACAATGTGATGTGGGAGCCACATAAAGTATGAGTCTAGACAGAATTAAAAATAGAATCTTACTTTAAAACAACACAGCTATCAACACTTTAACAATAATAAGTAATACATGAGATATTCTTATTCCCTTTCAACTAATTTCCAGCCTCCAGAGTTTGGATCAAACTGGAGATGACCATACAAGTGTGGGTCTCAGATCTGAGTGACCTATGTACTCTAGTAGTGCTATGAGCTACTCCATGAATGATGCACATACTAAAGGCTGTCAACAATGCATCTTCTAATCAACAGTGGATACACAGGCTGTGGAGAACACTTCCTGTTTCATATATAGCCAAGATAAATCAGAGCAGCTTTTACAGTTACTAAGACATCTTCTCATTAATGTGACATGAATGCAGTCATATTCAAACTTCAGATGAAGTTTTGGGGGCATCATGATGATCTTTGGTTCTTAGGCAGATCTATCTGTGGATCTATATCTATTTTTGTAGGAAGACCTTAATAGATATGGTGTTCTATAACAGCATGAAGAGTGGCATACAAATATGATTTGGAGTCTGAAGCCAGCAGGTAAAATATGCACGCATTCAATTCTAGAAATGCTTCCAAATGCAGACCTTTCTAATGCACAAAGAATTCATTCCTCTAACATGTCTGATTCCAGCAAGTTCCATCTGGCTCCTGGTCTACAGAAATAATAAAGGGACACAAAAGGTTATGATTGAATGAAAAACAGTGTGAAAAAATGGCTACTATAAGGTTTATGACAAAATTATTTAACTACCATGAATCTTGCCTGGGATCCACACGCTTTTGAACATTTTTGAATTAACCATGATAATTTAATTATTCTAACTGACTTATTTACCTTATTGAATAAAACATGTCAAGATTCAACACATTTGATTTTTAGGTATTTTATTGTGGTAATATAATAAGTGCAACCAATGCTGCTGGCTTTTCCAGAATAGATGCTTTTCTTTCATCTATTAATCTGTTTATTTAAATTTTTCCTTAGGTGTATAGGGATCTGTATGAGTATTTGCCACATGAGTGCAAATGTCAATGGAGGCCAAAATTAGGCGCTGGATCTGAACGGAGCTGAATTTAGAGGCAGTTATGATCTGCCTGACATGAATGCTAGGAACCAAACTGGATCCTCTGGAAGATCAGTAAATGACCTTAACCACTGAGCCATCTCTCTGGTCCCTACTAAGCACTTCCTAACATCGAACACCACTGGTTTATTGGTCTGTACTAGAGAATGAAGGCAGCTGTTTCCCTGTTGTTATTGTTTTTTGGGTTTTTTTTTTTTGTTTTGGTTTTTTCTTTTTTTGGTTTGTTTGTTTGTTTGTTTTTTAAGGATAAAGCTTAATCCATGTTTGGAGGGAGCATGAATGGTCAAGTCTGTCAGGGATTAAACACCATGGATGGCCAAGCATAAGATGGGAAAAGGACATAGTTTATCCTCATCTTATTTCTATCCCTGGTACACAATGGTGAGTTTTGAATTGTCCTTTGTGATAAAAGAAAGGCTCACAACGCAACCTCATTCCTACTCAAACCAATGAGGCCTTTCATACAAACATCCGGCAACCTATCATCTTTCATGGTTCCCAGTATATATTGATCCGCTGAGTCATAATAAAATAGCACTTCCAGCCAGGAGCGGGAGTTAATGCAAACATTTTCTGGATCAGAAAGATGGACCCCAAAAAAAAAAAAAAAAAAAAAGAGTTGTGTTTCTGCCTAGCCAATTTCAAATTGCTCTTGGCAATACTATGAATCTCATCCGCACCTCTGTGTTTTTCTACACACTCTGTTACCACACAAGAACATGAAGCAACTGAGAGAAAGAGGAAAAGTCGGTGTCATCACAGGGGCAGCTCCATGCACGCGCACGATGAGAGCTCCAGTAATTGGAAAGCACATACTTTTGATAAACAAAATGGACAATTACCAGCACGGATGGTTATGGCTGCAGCTGTTATTGCTTTTATTACATACATCTTCCGAAAATGCGTAACCCATAGTTACAAAAGGATGATTTTAAAACACCAGAGGTCAGGTTGCTGTTTGGAATACACCTTCAGAATTGAGAACTTTGCTTTCTTAGTGTAAGACATTTGCAATTTGTAGCTGTAGGAAATGAGAAGGTAGTATTTCCTGAGCCAGATAAGCTCAACAGTCAACCATAAATGTCAAGAACTTTATATTTCCATTTAATGGCACCAATTTTTGCTTCAACAGATGCATAACTGAGCACAAGAATATTGTGTTGTATAATTGCCCTGGTGAAAAATTTAAATCTATCGTGTTTGCAGAATCACACACAAGTCTGAATGCAATCTTTCCAGTGTTTTATGTTCCTTTATATAAAAATGGGAATGACTATCTAACAGTGGGGGCATTCTACTTCAGGGGAATTTCAACAGGGCATCCAGGATTTGCTTGGTTCTGAAGTGCAGATGCTTTCAAAAGATGTCTGGAGAAAAATACTCTTCAAGACAGAAGTCACCAACAAGCTTGTGACCATTGGGGTGACTTCCTTCTGTGTCTGCTCTCTGAACTTCAGCTTTGGGTGTTTCTGTCTCTCTGCTCCTCCAACCTGTTTTTTAACATCATTCATAAGCCACATTTCTGAGGACCCTTGCTGCAATGGTACTTTGTGGATGGGGAAGCCTGAATTTTATCTCCTGTAGCTCTGATTTCCCTTTGATGACTACATAGAGAAATGTCTCCTCTGCATCTATTTATAGATATCCTATAGATATCTTAAACTCAGAACTCCAGAAATGGACATTTCGTCGCTTGTCAAAACCAGATGGCCAAATAACTCTAGTCTTCCATTCATTTGGACTATAAAAAAAAATCGTGAAATGGTTTCTAATTATTCCTTCTCAAAAATACTGCGAGGTTACCAAATCAGGTCACCATGACTTCCAAAGTGATTTTCATTGTATCTCTTTCATTCTCTTACTCGTGCCCTAGTTGGAGCCCTTGTTATCTCAAAGACGCCATAATATTTTTCTCAGCTTACTGGTCTGTCACTAGGGGTATATGTTTCAGTGAGATATCATCTCCAAATGAAAGGGGTTCAAGTGACCTGAGAAAAGTGGATTCGCAATTACTGGAGGCATTAAGATTATAGGTGAGCACAGAGGTCATAACCTACGATGAAAAATCTGGAAAACTTCCAGAGATAGCCATATCTGTGCTGAGATGCTCAAAGAAATTAAAGAAAGTAAGAGGAAGCAGTGAGTTTCCTGAAGGAAAGGATGATATAAGGTTTGGAATGAGAGAGACCACAGCATATCCAGGGACTTGAAACTGCACCAAACACCTGGACTGGAAAGTCATAGGACTTGGCTTGAGATGGAAAATGATGCTACACTGGTAAGCAGAGGCTGATCTTAAGGGCCATAAAGGATACAGTGAATACTAACAGAGTGAGAACTAGGGCTTAGGGGAGGCTAGGAAATGAAGAAACTGCCAGTTGGCAGTGTAGAAAGATCTCCTTGGTCAAATTATAGAAAAAGAAAAGGCACCTTTAGGGCTGTGATATTAATCAGAGCCGAGTGGTCTGGGGCTCAAATGAGAGGCATGTTTTCTAGCAAACACCATGAAAAGGAAAAGAGAGAGAGAGAGAAAGAGAGAGAGATGACTTGGTGGTAAAAAAAAAAATGGAGAAGATCTCATGGTCCGTAGATAGCTCATAACTACAAGATGTTAGAGAATCATTAAAGATATTAGGAAGGGAGAGAGAAAGTCAATAGTAAGAATTTATAGAACATACTAGATAGTGGGGCTGAAAGTGGTGGTGGTGGTCATGATGGTGGTGGTGGTATGTGTACATGTGTGTAAAGAAGCCAGAGGTTAATGTAAGATATCTTCTTCAGGTGCCAAACATGCTGTTTTCAGGTCACAGAGTCTGGGGACCCTCCTGTGCCACTTCTCCAAGAATGGAATTACAAACACAACCTACTATGCCTGGCTCTTTTCATATGGCTTCCGAGAATCGAATTCAATTCTATTGACAGTGCAGCACACACTTTACCAACCAATATCTCTCCAGCACTAATAGAAGACACCTTTGAAATAGGCAAAATAGAAACAACAGGAAATCTAAAGACATGGGAAAGGGCTTGTGAAACCGGTCAGTGGTTCACACTGGAAGCATAGGCAGCTCTCCTTGGTGAGCAGAATGGAATAGCCTAGGCCTGTTAACCCAGCTACATGGAAGACTGATGCAAGAGAATCACAAGTTCAAGGACACCCTGCGTTGCATGGAAAATTCGAAACAAACCTGGATAACCTAGTGAGGTCTCCGAAGAAGAAGTCAGAAGACAGCTGGAGACAGAGATCAATAGTAGAGTCCTTGCTTCTATGGGTATATGGAAGCTCTTGGATTCAATCTCCAGTATGACAAACAAAGAAAGAGAACAAGGTCTATGACATTATGGGACTTGGTATGGATATGTTTCAGAGAGGAAAGCTGGAAGCCGCTCCTTTTTGATTCACACTTGCTGCAAGTCTTTAATATGTATGTCTCAAATAGCCAATCTATTTTCACCAACTCTTTGCAGTTCTTTGAGTAAAAGCAGTTCCAAACTTAGCAGCAAAAGCTACTTCCGATATGATACAATGTGTAACATGAGTTCAATCTGGCTTTGTAGCCACATGACAGCATAGATGTCTACAAAGCCTGTTCTCATTGTCTGTCATCTGATTGGAGATACATGTACACCTCTCGCTATTCCTCTCCCTCAACCAGGATTTTCCTGGCCCTACTTCTCAACTGCACCTTATATCATCCCTTTCCAAATCTCATGTATTAACTCTAAAAACTCTGTCATAGGCAAGAATTGGCTTTCCTGGAGCTCATTACATTAATTACAAAGAACCAGATCTCATGTTAGAGTACCATCTTCATACATGAAGATGACTTTACTCAAACTTTTGTGACCTGGTTAAACATGAAAGTGTGGCTCGTCATTAGCTGGTCTGCCATTGCTCTCATCTGGCCAAACTCAGAGAGACTGAAATAAATTCGATCGATTCTGAGATGAAATCAGAAGGTCAGAGGACAACGGGAGCGTTTCCTTTCTGGTTGTGAAGTAAAAGGACAGAGCCTTGTAATGAGCTGAGCCGACATTTCAAAGGATTTTAAAACCACTCTGTCATTTCTTCTCTAAGAAATATTTGATAATTAATTCCCATTTTTTTTTTTTTGGAATGTCTGAAATGTGCTTTGAATCTCAATGAAAACATCCCCAGTATTGGTAACAAAGGTGTCTCAGAATAATTAAACCTATTAAAACTTAATGTGTTCTATCCATAGATTACAAAGTGGTCAATGTTTGTATTTTTTGAGTGATGTGAAAATGATTTACAGACTGCCTTCATGTGTGTTTAAAATGTGATGGAGATAGATATGGGGCATTTATGGAATAGCATGGCAGACCTAGTGCTTTGGGCATTTCTAAATCTTCAAAAAGATTATGGAAGCTTTGTGACCTGTAGATGACAGAAGATATCAGAAGGTTAGGAAAGGTCGCCTTTTTAAATTCCCCAAATGCCATCCTTCACATCAAAGAGTATAGAATTTCTTTCCTTAATCACGTAAGTTAATTATGGTTTCCAAACTTGAAAATCACTATACTGACCTTAGGCAAATAGAACTACTGTATATTAGGGGTCATCATTCTAATTCTAGATGTTATCAGTAGAATCTTCAATGTACAGCCTAAAATACAGAACTAATAGACATTTAGTATAAAAGCATACCCACATATTCCTAGAAATGCTGTAAAGGGCTCTGAGTCTACTGAACATATATAGGAACTGCATATATATATGTGTGTGTGTGTGTGTGTGTGTGTGTGTGTGTGTGTGTGTGTATGTATGTATGTATGCATATATAACATGCTACATATTCTGTGTTTCAACTCCCTTGATCTAGGCTGGAAACAGTTCAGTTGATGGAATGCTTGTCTATCATGCACAGGCTCTGGGTTCTAACCACAGCACTTTATAAACTGGGCATAGCGGTGTATGACTGTAATTTCAGCATCTGAGAAATTGACGCCAGAGGATCGGCAGTTCAAGGTCATCTTCATCTTGGGTTACATTCTGATTTAGAGACCAGCCTTAGATACATGAGATCTTGTTTTGAGACAGAGACAGAGAGAGACAGACAGAGAGACAGAGACAGAAAGATTGTACAATGGCTAGAGAATGATTCCAGAGTTCTGGGGAAGCGAGGCAAGACTAAGCATAGTCTGATTCAAAAGCTGTTCCTTAAGCATATGCACATGATGCAGATTCTACCTCCGCGGTGTTTAGTTCTTCTAAAAAGTAAATATGGGGCTGGGGAGATGACTCAGTAGTTAAGAGCACACACTGTACTTGTAGAGGATCTGGATTTGGTTACCAGAACCTACACTGGGTGGCTCACAATTCAGCTCTAAGGAGATCAGATGCTTCTAAACATTGTGGACATTGCACTCACCTACAAACACACACACACACACACACACACACACACACACACACAACTTAAAAATAAAATGTATCTTGATGTCTTAGGATCTCCATGCCTAAATGGAAGTTGGGGAGAAAAGGGTTTATTTGACTTACACTTCCATATCACTGTTTGTCAGTGAAGGAAGTAAGAACAGAACTTAGACAGGGCCAGAATCTGGAGGAAAGAGCTAATGCTAGGCCACAGAGGGTTTCTTATTGGCTTGTTCATTGTGACTTTTTCAGCCTGCTTTCTTATCGAACCCAGGACCACCTGCCCAAAGGTATCACTACCCACAATGTCATGAGGCTTCCCTTGTCAATCACGAATGAAAAAAAAAAAATACTGTACAGGGTTGCCTACAGGGCAATCTTATGGAAGCCTTGAGAGTCCCTCCTATCAAATAACTTTAGTTTGTATCAAGTTGACATCAAACTATCCAGTATAAACAAACAAACAGCATCAATGAGACCTATCTGGAGGTAATGTGTCGTCTTAGACTGAAATAATGCAAGCACTTGAAGAAATAAGATTAAAAACCTTGTAGTCTGAAAAGCAGGGGAAAAAGAATCCTTGCATTTTGGTTCTCGGGCCAGACTTAGAAAGGCTGAAATACAAAGCTAGTGTGTGTGAAGCAGAGGAACGGACATGAGGCAGACCAACACTAGGCACATTTTTCACCATGGCAGTAATTGGACTGAAGGGATTGAGGGGCATGGGGGGGGCAGTGCTCATTAAAGCAGGAAAGGAAAGACTGTAGAACGTTCTTTGTTCAAAGATCAAGACTGCTAACTCTCAAACTTCCAGTGTCCAACTACCATGTGTGTTGCCAATTATGGGGATAGAGAGAGAAAGGAGGCATAGGGGGGGCACAACGTAATTTAGAAGTTCAGAAAAAGCAGTAATTTCTGGTCACAATAAGGTCTGTAATTGTGACATACTCTTTTAAAGGAAGATAGTATCCACAATATTTTAGCCCAGCCATTCCAGGGTATATAAATTGATATATAAATTTGAGGGTAGACAAATTAATATGTCTAAGTGGTTCCCAAGGTAAATTAGTTTAACTTTTGACTCTGGATAATTATTAGATAAAAATTCAAAACAAATCTTAATTCATAGATAGATAGGCAGACAGACAGACAGACAGATAGATAAACAGACAGGTAGACAGACAGATAGATAAACAGATAAGTAGACAGATAGATAGACAGATAGATAAACAGACAGGTAGACAGAAATAGATGTGTTTGTATGTGTGTGTGCCCACACACACACACACACACACACACACACACACACACACACTATACATATCACTTAAAAGAATACATTCTGTAGCCAGGGAAATGGCTCAGTTAGTACAATTCTTGCCTTCTAAGTACAAAACAAAAGTTCAATTACCAAAACCTATGTAAAATCATTCAAGTCCAGTAGCATGCATATTCCCTGTGATAAGTGTGTATGGGTAGAAACAGAGTCCTGGAACTTACTGGTAAATCAGGTTAGCCTATTTGATAAGTTCTGGGCAAGTGAGAATGACAGTCTCCTAAGAACAAGATGGTTTTTAGAAGACTCTCAACTCATCCTACATAGTTCCTCTATTTCCCCATGTATCCTGGCCCTTGCCTCTTTTCTTCCTTCATATCACACTGGTAATTTTATATCCACTTCTCAGTATTTATTTTTATACCCTCTTGGTCTCTTTTCTAGTTTTTCCAGGCTTTTCACACTGTAATGGTCTAATAAAAGTGGTCCCCGTTGCCTCATGTAATTGAATGTTTAGTTGCCAGGAAGTGGAACTCTTTGAGAACTCTTTGAGAGAATTAGAAGGATTAGGAGGTATGGCCTTGGTAGAGGAAGTGTGTCGTTGGAGGTGGGCTTTGAGCCTGTAACTCTCCCCCTTCCTGCTGCCTGCCAATCAGGATGTAATTCTCAACTACTTCTCCAGCACCAAGCTTACCATGCCAGCTGCCATGCGTCCCATTATGATGATAATGAACTAAACCTCTGAGACTGTAATCCAGTGCCAGTTGAATGTTTAATTTTATAAGAGTTGCCTTGGCTGTGGTGTCTCTTCACAGCAAAGAACAGCAACATAGACACCCACATTTATACCCATGTTTACATGTACATATATAAATGAATACATAAGTACTGCATGCACACACATATACATTACAGGATAGGATATGCATATAGATAAACATGTGTCATCTGATACTCTTTTAATGTCAACTATATTGAACTTGAATACATTTCCCTTATGAAATAATAATCTATACTGGGTAGACAGTGAATTGGCCCCTTGAGGGAGCATGTTACAGTGAATGGTCAAACAATCAAGATAAGATCAAATGTTCAATGATCACGGTGTGATAATATGTCTCAGTGGTGAGTGCTACCTTAGCACTGTGTACACCGGGCTTGGACACTCCAAAAATAAATTAACACATAAATTAAAGCTGCTGTGAAATCGTTACATGTAGAAAATGGAAGGTGTTCTGCAAAGGAGACTGGAAGAGCTCATATATAGGATGGGTAAGAATGGGAATATAATTTTGGGGATAGAAAAACAAATCTCTCGTAGTATAAAGGAGTCAGCTGGGGGGATCCTAGGTTCAGGGAGAATGCTGAAGAAAGACAGACGAATGGATGATGGTGGCTTATTATTTCACTTTTCATAACCTGGAATTATCAGGACGCAGGCAGGCTCTGTTTTGACATTATTTTTCTTCATCTAATGAGAAGAGGGGGAAAATGTACAAGTAAAGGCTTGTAATACTGTAGAAGTTAAATAAATAAATATTATGATTATTATTATTTCTATAAAAACAAAAGGGACAAGAGCCAAAATTTCCTTTGGCGTACAGATGGACAAACATGCATATGCATTTGTACAAACACACACATACGGGGGGGGGGAGGGAGACAGAGAGAGAGACAGAGATACAGAGAGACAGAGAGAGAGACAAAGACAGAGAGACAAAGACAGAGAGACAGACACACACACATTTGACTTTTTTTTTTTTTTTTAGCATTTCTGTATGTTTTCAGCAAAGAACAATGCAGAATGGGGAAATACCCTAACCCTTAATATAAATATCAAACAAATAAACCAGCGTGTAACCTCAAAATTGAGATCTAAACACTTGACCCCTGTGCACATGTACCTGTTTTGTGTGTGTGTCCCAGAAACAACATGCATGTGCCACATTAAAGAGCCTGAATGTGTCTCACGAATGTGTCAGATAAAACTTACTAGGGTTTATTTTTCCATAAGCAAGAGGCATACTGAAATATGACAAACAGATCACACTTGGTTCTTACTTTTATATCAGTCTGATTTTTTGAAGGAAATCCTAATAGCTTTTCCACAACATCATTTCACTTTGGCCCATGAGTGGAAAGTCCGGTGTGGTGGCATGCTGAGAAATGTTTAATAGCCTGTTCTCTGGAAAGGAAGGTTGTGCTTGATAATATGTGTCAATTCCTGTGGCGTCAACACTCCCTCCACACCGGACTCTGTGCTATCTATTTGGGAAAGCTGAGATGGGAAAAGATGCTCACAGTAGGCCCTCACACATCAGCAGGTTACTAGCCATATCTCTGAGATAAGCTACTTAAGCCAAGCAGCTAGAATCATATTACAGTTATGAGATTCTCTGTCACAGCCTCGAGTGTGAAAAATGCATTTCCCCCCCCCAACTCAATCTAATTTTCTATCTTGTGCTCTTATTCTGTCTCATGTAGAAAATCAATCTAATCATTTCGGAGGAACCCGGTCCAGCTCATGGATGACTCAATCAATTAAGAATTATACCTCTGTCACCTTCAGCTTCAAAATGTCTGCATGGATTTATTTTCCTTCCCATTGAACCTGGTGACTTCTGGGAATACTGGACAAGGGACTGGTCAGCTGCCTGGGCAGTAGATGACCACAATAGTCAGGTATCTCCCATTCTTCCCTGTATTAACTAGAAGAACATGGGCAGGATATATATTTGATTGTGACATTCTGATACCTTACATGCATCCCAGGTATAAGAATTTTTCCACAGCTGGGCCTCAGCTTATAACACCTCTGTTCTTCCCTGATGTATTTCTAGCTCTTTATCTGTCCCTAGTATACATCCTGATCCTACGACTCACATCTACTGCTATAGGTAGCTCCAACACATCCCCACTTCACATCTAGAGTTGATGTGTGTTCCTCTCTACATGACAATCTACGTAATTCAGTAGCAGATAATATAGGGTTTTTTTTTTTTTCTTGAGACTAGCAGACTCCTTTTCCAGCATCATTGTAAATACCTTGTTCACATCTAAGCTTCTAAAGATGAAGAAAGGGCTCCATGAAATGCTCTACAATAAACTTGGTTTGAAACAACGAAGAAAGGCAAGTTAGTTTTCATTCTTGTTTGCTCATGACCTACCCTATCCTTTCCATTCCAAACTTTTCTTCTATCTCCACCTCAGTAAAGTAGGACAATATTGTTAATATTATTAATAGGTTAATATGCTATTTAAACCTGACAAGGTCTAAAGTCACCTAGGAGATAAACCTTTTGGGTGTGTCTTGGAGGGAGTTTCAACATTGAACTAATTGAGGGGGAAAGACTCAACCGACTGCCAGTGACATCATCTATAGACTACTGTCCAAATTGAATAAAGCAGGGATAGCAGAATACTTGAGTGTATGATCTCTCTCCCTCCCCCCCCTCAGTGTGTGTATGTCTTTCTGTCTCTCCCCCTCCCATGTCCTTCTCCCTTCCCCTTACCCTCTTGCTCTCACTCTAGCTCTCCTTTTCCCCACTGTGGATACACTGGTCAGCTGCCTCACACTGCTCCTACTGCCATGCTTTTCCTGCTATGATGGGCTGCACCTTCATACTGTGAGCCAAAATAGACCCTTCCTTCCTGAAGTTGCTTTCACCAGGTGCTTTACACAGCAGTGATAAAAGAAAATGAGATATAGAAAAAGAAAGACAGAGATTCCTTTAGCCTCTTTTATCCCTTGTCAACTCTTTCATAGTTTAGGCTTAAAAGGTATTCTGCTAAACCTTGTGGCCAAGCTATGTGATAACCTATATTCACTTTAAACATGAGGTGACTCGTAATACGTGAGATAGGTGAAGAATAAAAGGCAAACAAGAGATAGATTGATAGATTGATAGATAGATAGATAGATAGATAGATAGATAGATAGATAGATAGATGATAGATATGCCTATTGCACACACATTCCCGCACACGCAGAAGGAGCCACTGAGAGAATCATTCAGTCTTCTAGCATCTTGCATTATAGAAATGTGTTTGCTCACCTTTTCCAGTATTAGCCACAACTTGATACAGAAATGCAGATTCTACCAGCCACTTTATGTGACACATAAAATAAAATCCACTCAGTGTCCCTCACTGGCCAATTTGATAAGACTGGACCACAGAAATATATAACTGTCTGCCAGTAGTAACCAAAGATACTAGAATCTACCAGCTACTGCCTTATTCAAGATCACAATGCACCATATCAAAAACTTTAGTACAGAAGAAAAGAAAGAGGGGTTTTCTCTTGGCGTGGGTCATGAAGGCCTGCCAGATAAGAGGTCAATTCCTGTTTAGCCATCATGCGGACGGAAGCAATATTAAATCTCAGAAAGCAAAGTTGTGCTTACACTGGCTACCCAGGAGGCTGCTAACATTTACACAGCATTGATTTTTCCACACAAAAAAAGTGCTACTAAAATGCATGATTGTTGACAATGTCTTCTCATAGAAAAATTTTGCAAATGGTGCGCACATTCCATTTTTGAAGGATTTGCAATAAAATGTATATTTTTCTTCTCTTTTATGGAAAAAATCATAATGTTGCTGAGGTTCTTTTAATGGTGGCTTTATCCAGAAAAAAAAAATACAATTGCACTATAAGAGTTTTATTTGAAAAGAGTTGAAAGCTTTGGCTCATATACTCTACTCTTTCATGAGACATCATTTGGAGGATTAAGCTAAACACAATTTGGAGGATTATGTCTGTGAATAGAAAATGCATGATAAGGGACTGACCCAGCACAGAGCCAGTGTGCAAAGACTGGGAAAGGACTTTATTTTGTCACATTTCAATTTTGTTTCCCCCAAATACTTGAAGAAGTCTGTCAAAACACTGGCTGATGTCAACCTCAAAGTATACGGACCTCAAAGACATTACCCACCAAAGAAAACAGAAAACAGAAGAGGCAAGTGTCAGTCTGTGAACCCAGCACTTGGGAAGCTGAGGCAGGAGGATGATGGATTTAGAGACATCTGGGTTTTATGGGTAAACCCTGTGGTACATGAAGAGTGCAGAGGGAAAGAGGCAGAGACAGACAGACAGACAGAGAGACAGAGAGACAGAGAGACAGAGACAGATAGAAAAGAGGGGGAGGAGACAAGCTCCAAGTAAAAAGTAAAGCAAAGGGCAAACTCCATGAGCTTGGGAGTCGTCTGATTCTAGAGTTAATATAATGCTAAAGTGCTGTTTTAACCCGGGTCCCTAAAATATGAGGCATACAAGGAAACAATACATAGCTTTTTGCAGTATTTTAATGTATCTCTCATGGGCTCACCTGTTTGTAAATTGCTGTGTTAACAGCTGGTGGCACTGGAGGTGTCCTTTGGAGGTTATGCCCAGTCCTTAGACCCTTCACCATCCTCCACTTTCTGCCTGTCCTGAGGTAAAGAATCTCCCCGGACCACATTTCTACTGCCATCAGTTCCACGAAAATGCATGCAGCCACGTGACCATGGTCTGCAACCATGAGCCAAAATACAGCTTTTCCCTTCAGTTTGTGCTTTCAGGTGTTTCTGCCCGTTGGTACACAAAAGTAACTAACACAACAGAGCAGTAGGAGAAACTAAGAGAAACTGTCCCCGAGGAAGCCAACAGAAGCCTACCCTGTTACAGCTTAAAATCAGTTATAGTCAAAGACCAAAAGGAACTCAGGAATGAAGAGTGAAGAAAAATAGCAAATGCTAACTCAGCTCATGGAAAATACAAACAAACAGCTGCGCAGTCAGAAATGGGGAAACTGAGAGACTGCTCATTGGTTAAGAGTGTTTACTGTCTTACAGACGACCAGAGTCCAGTTCCTAACATCCACATTGAGCAGCTTGGAGCTGCCTTTAATTCCAGTTCCAAGGGGATCCTGCATCTCTGGCCACTGTGGGCATCTTCACACACATACACACACACACACACACACACACACACACACACACATACACACACACACACACACATACACACATACACACACACACACATACACACATACACACACACACACACATACACACACACACACACACACATACACACACACACACATACACACACACACACACACACACACACACACACTTTTACAAATAAAATAAAAAATTTAAGGCACAACTGAATTCAGTTGAGGGGTCTGGAGTCGATTTGAACACACAGAGGTGTAACTCTGAAGATAAGTCAATTAGTGCCTTGAAACCCGAGTAACGGAAAGGAAATAAAGAAGGAAGCCTGAGAGATCTATGAGGCACCATCAAGCTTAAGCTTGTGTGAGAGCAGGCAGAAGGAGGTAAGGGAAAGGAAAGGGTAATTAAAGAAATAATGACCAAGACCTGTTTCCTATTTCATAGATGACGTCAGTGGGTAGGCTCAAGAAACTCAAGAAGCACCAGGCAGGATGAACACGAAACGCTCCGGACTGACACATATTACAATCAAGCTACTCAAAGCTGGGGAGCAGAAAGAATATTAAAAGCAAAGACAGGAGATCTGTCACATGTGAGGGACCCTCGATAGGCACAGATAATTTCTAAACAGAAACTCTAATGGCCAACAACGCATAGGATGACAAATTTGAAATGGTGCAAGGGAAAGAGAAAGTCAGCCAAAATATCTATGTTTGGCCAAATTGTCCTTTTAAATGGAGGATAAATCATGACAGTCTCAATTATTTTTTTAAAAAAAAAATGTAGATTTTGTTAATAGGCTTGTCCAACAAAAACAAATCCCATCTGTGGAGAGAAAGGGGAATAAACAGTAAAGCAAAGTTAAATGAAGGAACAAAGAACATAATAAGGCAAATACGTAATTAAGCACAGACGAATGTATCACTGTATTCATGAATGTATCACTGTATTCATGAATGTATCACTGTATTCGGGGCTTATAAGCCCCCTTTCCTTCAGGATTTAAAAGAGAAAGGAAGGACAAGGAGATACTCCAGCAGTTAACGGTGCTTCCTTCCAAACCTGAGTTTGAACTACAGGTACCACTCGGAGGGAGGAGAGAATCAACTCCCCAATTCAACCTCTAAACTTCTCATTCATGCTACAGCGTGGGCACTGGGAGAGAGGTAGGTGAATAAATAAATAAAATCTAGATTTTTAAATAAATAAAAATGCACAAAATTAACCAAATCTATATTAGGGTACACAATCAATAAATATATAAGTCCTGGAAATGATACCAAGAAGAAAGGCTGGCATGTTAGAGAGCGTATCATATATTACACGGAAGCTAAGAAATATTATAAATTATAAAGGTTAAAGAATAGTTTTAATTTGAAAATGTAACCACAAGAAAAAATTCAGAAACAAAAATAAAGAAGAAAATTACACCACAAAAATCTCAATTATAAATATTTTAGGGGCTTGGGAGATAGCTTAGTCTATAAATCACTTGCTGGGCAAGTGTGTAGACCTGAGTTGAAATCCCTACAGCCCACATGCAGTGCCTGTAATCTTAGAGTTCATACACACACATACTCACACACACACAATCTCACACACACACACACACACAAATACAATCTCACACACATACACACTCACACACATATACAATCTCACACACACTCATACATAAACAATCTCACATACATATACACATACACAATCTCATACATATATATACACACACACACATACAATCTCACACACATACACACATAGATACACAAATATGGGTGGGACTCATTTTTAAAAATCTACAAAAAAAGTTTCTTTCTGGAACCTATTAGTGATAAATGGTGTGATTATACAACATTGTGATTGGTCTTCAGTGCCCCAGAACTGACATGACATAAACATAAAATTAACATTTTACCATGATTCATTTCATGTTACATGAATTTTTATCTCAATTTTTCATAGTTTTACAGCGGACCAGTTAACTTGTCTAATAGTGTGCAACTTTTACAGATTCAGCCATCCCTGTTTGTAAGCACCGTGTAAAACCACAAAGCTCAACCACCCACATTGTTCCTCTCACGTATGTTTTATTTTAACTTGTGCTCAAATTGCACAATACACACACATATACAATGGTTATATGTATGGCTTTGCTCCAAATATCCAATTCTTGCGTTTTTATTTCATTGATGGTTTTCTGCATCACCATGCTCCCTGTGTGATTGTTCTAATCAGCATTAATGCCATCGAATACACAGCAGAAGATCCACTCTGAGAAATGTAAGGCACAGCATGCAAATGAAGCAGAGATGGGTCAGAGAGCAGATGCTAATACATTCTCTTGCTCTTTAACTTTGAAGTTTTGCTACTTTTTATTTCTTTTATCTTGAAAGCAACACAGAATAGCTGTAGCCATTGCAGAATCTTAGCCGTGTTTAGCATATTCTAAACACCCACGCAAGCAATGACAGTTGGGCTGAAAGTCTTAGGCAGGTGCACAAATCTTATTTTTCCTGCAGAAAGACTCAAATGACATTGCCAGTTACAGTTCTACCAAAATGACCTGAATTAGAAATCAAATCACCTTAAGGTCATGGCAACTATTTGGAAAAGAAGTAGCATCCTAGCCATACATTTCCTGTATATGTATCCAAAGGAGTCTAACACAGAGACAGCCACACACTCATGCTTTGTAGCACTATTCACGAAAGCCAACTCAGGTGAAACCAGCCTTGATGCCCATTGGCAATAAAAGGGTAAAGAAAAGAAGGGTAAATGTCCATAGAATGAAGTAATATTAATTTGTGAAAGATGACCTTTACGGGAAAATAGATAGAACTTGAGGATGACGTATTGACCGAAACAGGACAGATTTAGAAAGATAAATATCCCATGTTTTATTCATACACAGAATCTTACTGTTAAAAGGAAACAAGTCGAATCAGTTGTAGGACTATTTAGGACAGTGGTTCTCAACTTTCCTAATTCTGCAGTCCTTAATACAGTTCATCGATTGTGATAACCCCTGAACCATAAAATTATTTTTATTAATACATCATAACTGTAATTTTACTAGTTGTAACTCATAATTTAAATATCTGATATATAGAATATCTGGTATGTGACATCTATGAAAGGGTCATCCAACCCTCAAAGGGGTTGCAGCCCACCGGTTGAGAACAGGCAGGAACGGAGACAATGGGGAGTGGAGGTGCACATAGTCAAAGTGCACTGCATGCATGCATCTATGCAAATGTGATAAGTGCAGGACTGAAGCTTGGCGGTGGAGCATGTGCCTACCATTCCTGAAGCCCTGGGTTCAGTTCTCAACACTGCAGAACAGAGAGAGAGTGTCCTAATGAAAGCTGTCATTTCTGTACAAATACAAATGCTACTTTTACAACACTATTCATTGTGTCTTAGTCAGGGTTTCTGTTCCTTCACAAAACATCATGACCAAGAAGCAAGCTGTGGAGGAAAGGGTTTATTCAGCCTACACTTCCACATTGCTGTTCATCACCAAAGAAAGTCAGCACTGGAACCCAAGCGGGTCAGGAAGCAAGAGCTGATGCAGAGGCCATGAAGGGATATCACTTACTGGCTTGCTTCCCCTGGCTTGCTCAGCCTGCTTTCTTACAGAACCTAGGTCTACCAGCCCAGGGATGGTACCACCCACAGTGGACTGGGCCCTCCCCCTTGATCACTAGTTGAGAAAATGCCTTACAGCTGGATCTCATGGAGGCATTTCCCCAACTGAGGCTCCTTCCTCTGTGATAACTCCAGCTTGTGTCAAGTTGACACAAAACCAGCCAGCACACATTGGGAAACAAACTAAAGAAGCTCTTTTACTGAGTCTCTGACATGAATTTTAAAAGCATCCTTCATTCTGGATGCCTACATCCCAATCTTACTGACTACAAAATGGTACTAATTCCATATCCAGTTATATTACTGTATTTTTCATTCCCTTGTACCAACCTTAAATCTGTTTCTACCTTACACACACCTTCTTGCTGTATTCTCTTCATTGATAAAGCCAAAGAATTAGAACATATTTTAAATGGTTATTTATCTTAATATGATTGCAGAAGTCCAGAAAAGCTGAAGCTTTGTCCCGCGCTACCGTCTTGCCAGCAAGAATGCACAGGGAACACCAGGATCCTTCTGTAGCAAAACGTTTATTGCATTTCGAAGAGGAAGATCACAAGGCCCCACGAGCTGTCCCCTATATAGTCCCCAAGGCTGCGTGTCCACGCCTAATCGGTGGCTTACTCGTGATCTCACTGGCACGTCCCGGGGTGGGCAAAGACTTGGCTCCAACACACTCTTGCACATGTGCACACAGTTTGTTTACAGGGAGGGGCCAGGCTGCCACAACGGAAGTCAGCGCCATCTTGTGATGGAGAATGCTATCTTGGCTTTCCACAAGGCTTATAGGGGAATTCTCAATATGGCTTTTTATATACAGATGTCTTTTTTATTAACATCTTAAGATGTGTAAGGTATGTGTCAAATAGTGACCCAGTATTGATGTATTATTGTTGGTATCATTATTATGATAATGATTGATATTAACTAAATACAGTTCCTTTGATGTTTTCTTTAATCTTTAGTTTATACCTAATGTCCCTCTTTTCTATTCCACACTGGGGTATTCCTGTTGCATGTTGGTCCCTTTGTTTCCCTAGGTTTATGTGGTCAGAACAGTTTTCAGGCTTTATTCTTTGGGGTTATTCCTTGAGAGCTTTTAGGATAACTGTCCAGGTAGAAAGATCTCCACTTCAGGTCTGCATAACAATTTTCAGAAAAGTTTTTCCAGGGATAAACCATAGTGACAAAAAGTTGTATCTTCATCACATCAAATCAGAACTGCATTTCATCATTGTAGCTTAGGACAACGGTGTTAGACTTGGTCACCTGCATGAGTTTGTTCTTCAGTTTTCTCCACTGTAAAATTCTTCCTATAATAACCGGCTACTAGACATAAGTTGCTTAAATATGTCTTACACTTAAGAGGGCACGATTTGTACTTCAGTCCTTTGATGTGGGATAAATTACTATTGATTTACTTCTTCTGAACAGGAGTAAATACAATGTCCTATTTATTTAATTTTAATTGTGTGTACTCATATATGTCTATGTGTGGGTTTGTGCACGTATGTGGTGGGTTCATGGGATCCAGAAGAGAATGTTGGATACCCTGGTGCCAGGATTGCATGCAGCTGTGAGTCACCCACTCTGGGTTCTGGGAACTGATCCCAAATCCTCTATAAGAGTACTAGGTGTTTTTAACTGCTCAGCCATCTCTGTAGCCCCTATGTTGGGCTATTTTGTTGAACCATAAGAGGTATGATGTGAAGACACAAGTTTGAATTAAGCCATCCATAGAACAAATTCAAATGGTAGAAGGTAAAGTAAGAGAAACATAAACCAAGCTGAGCTTTCAACTGGGACAAAAGTACAGATCCCTGCTACTCAGTCCCACCCGCCCTTCTGAACAGCCTCAGTGGATGCAATTCCATCCTAACTCTCACTGTCCCATCCATTCGCATCCTCTGGTGGTTATCTACACCCTTCCTGGTGGGCAGACAACACCCTTCCTACAGGACCAATACAATCTGTCGTGCCAGCAGATTCTCAGGGAAGCAGAATCCCTCACCATCTAGAAAGTCATGAGCAAGAAGCTGCAGCCTCTTGTCCAGCCTAGACAAGCCCCTCTTACATCCATGGGATGCTGGACTTGACCACTGCAACATTTGCTGGAGAAAGCAGTACAGCACAGGAGATGGACAGACATGGAGATTCGAATACACCAAAGCGTATCTTTAAATTTAACTGTCTTTAATAGAAGTGAGTGAGACCCCCCCCTGCTCTGTGCTCCCCTCCTCTCAGACAAAAGACAGTCCCATTGTCCACACAAAGCCAGAGCCACTGCTTCTGTCAACTGTTTCTTTAGCTTTTCGACCCACCAGGCACTCAGAGGACATTCTAATTCTGAGGCTGAGGCTGGGTCCCTTCACACGTGTGCGCTAATATTTTGTTTAGAATAGTTCGCATTTATATTCATGAGCAAGAGTAGTTTTTAATTTTCCTTTCTTGCTTGTCCTTGACAGGACTGGGTACCAAGGTTATGCCGGCCTCGCAGAATGAGTTAGGAGGATTTTTGACTGTTTTTCCTTTCTCTGAGAGGGAATGTCAGATCTGTCTTCAATGCGTTTGGAAGGATTCCCATTCGAACACTCGTTAGCCTGGTGTTCTCTTTGTTGGAACATTTTAATTATGGGTCCATTCTCTACCAGAGACAGGGGAGTTCTTCTTCTGTAATTTTTTTATTGCAATTTCCTAAGACGATATTTTCTAAACTTCTCAGTCTTATTTTAGTTTTTGTTTGTGTGTGACTGTATGAGGAGGCCAATAGAGGGCACTGGATTTCCTGGAGCTGGAGTCATGAGTGGTCGTGAGCTACCAACTGTGGGTGCTGAGAACCAAACTCAGGTTCTCTAGAAGGGTAGAAGGTGTTCCTTGCCCCTGGGCTGTCTCTCCAGCATCTCCTCTTTTACAACTTTTGATTTAATATTAGATGTTTTTGTTTTAACTTCTTCACAAGGCTACTTGGATGAATTCTTCATAGTTGGCCTTTTTTCTTCTGTGATATTTGCAACTAAGGATGTCAGTTTTTGTCTAAGTAGCACCTCACAGACTTATAGTGAGCAAGAATGACTGCTAATCTCTACTGAGATTATGTTGGAGGAGTGCAGTAATTAAATTCCACACCTTCCTGTATTTTTAAGTATTTTTTAATTAATGATTTCCTGCTAATTCCACTGTAGCCAAACACTTACTCTCCATGATTTCAACCCTTTGAGATTTATTAAAACACTATTCTTTATAGTACATTTAGGTAAATAGCCTAAATATGCTTGATAAGAATGGGTGTCCTCCAGTTGTGGGAGACACTATATAAATATAAATTACATTTGCCTATTTTGCTACATTTATTCATTTTTCTATGTCAATCCCTTTTAACTTCAATAAAATTTTCCTAACTTGTATATCAAATAGCTAGACAGAGGTACCATAACAATAGGCCCCCTACAATCTGCATTTCTACTTATATTATAGATTTTTTTTACTGCTCCTTCATGTATTTAATTCTTTATTATTTTGTATGAAAAGTGGCTGAGACTCTAGACTGCATTTCCTGTCTCTCCAGGAATGCTGCCATAAAGGAGAACTCACTGAGTTTTTCTCAAATAGATCAAGCTGTTTGCTATTTCTGTTTGGTTCACTAGCTTCTCGAAATACAAGTAAATCCATGTCATGAGGCCCTAGTCATCAACGTGACAGCAGTTAGACATGAAGTCTTCAGATGTAGATGAGAGTGCAGAGTGGGGTACTCATCATGTGGTTAGTACCCACATAACTATGGGAAGATGGGGAGATGGTGTGTGTGCTTGCATCCAGGAAGTGCCTTAGAAGGCAACTAATAGAAAGTTAGAAGCAATGCCCTCAAGAGATAACAAATCTGTTCTCTTTGGTCTCACACTTTCAAAAACATGCATTGCCCAAAAAGTACACTTGAGGCTGCGGAAATAAATGGCTCTGTTCCTAAAGTGCTTACTCCCATGCATGCAGACTTGAGTTAGGATCCTCAGAACTTAAGTAAAACTCCAGTGCAGTAGCACATATCTCTAATCCCAGGGCTAGAAGACAGAGACTGGAGGATGTCTTGGTTTGTTGAACAACCAGCCTTGCCAAATCTGCTAGCTCCAGATCACAGTGGAGACATTCTCTCAGAAAAATAAGTTGGAAACTGACTGAGAAAGATTTCCGATATTGGCCTCTGGCCTCCACACTAGGTGCATACACGTGCACACACGTGTACACATACACAAACAAATGGACCCACACACCCCAAAAATACACGTGCACATTGTTCTAGAATACGAAGACCTTCAAATCCAATCTCATACATTCACAGGTGGAAAGAGAAAACTCATGTCATTCCCCAAGGCCAGCCAGGATTTACTACTGTGGCTTGGTGTTCTGGATTCCCAAGCCATAGCTTTGTATCACCATAAATTACTTACAATTGGCGACTTGACACATCTGTTCAGATGGAATTATGGGGTTGATTTAGAGCTAGAGAATGTGTGCCTCTAGGCAGACAAGGACATTGGAGGAAAAGGGGAAAAAGTGGAACCAGGATGGGGAGAGGGGAGGATGTCCTTACAGGAGGAGACCCGGAAAAAAGGACAACATAGGAAGTGTGCAGGAAACCAAATGGTCACAAGACAGTCATCTCTGGTGTTCAAGTGAGCTGATACAAGAATAGAAGTACACACACACACACACACACACACACACACACACACACACACACGGGTAGCAAATTTTTCCTTTGCTTTAATGAATAAGGGATATGGGCATATAGAAATATAAAAGATGTAAATCTTCGATCATTTTTATTTCACCTTCTCAAGGCCAGTGTATAAAATATAACCCATAAGCATAAGTGACCCACCACAGACCATAAAATTGATCTTAAACTTTATTCTGAAAACCATTATCAAAGTGTGAATCTCTTTGTAAGGACTTTGTTTTTAATTCATAAAACTGATTTCAATTTCTTTAAAAAAAAAAAAAAAAAAAGCAAAAGTATTCTAAATTAAGCCATCACATCACCAAGCTGGCTGACTGACCACATATTCAAGAATGTTCTATCTTTACTTCAATCTCATAAAAAACATACAGTATATGATTCTCTGACACTGCTTTATAATTAATCAGGAAGTTGCTCCCTCCTAGTAGACTTATGTGGACATCTGTACTCCCTGAGATTACTTCGTGTACATTTGTGCATATATTTGGTCATGTTAAGTTTGTTTAATGGGGTTAATTGATAGATCTGCTTCAAAACTGTCTAACATTGCTCCAGCCTATGTTTCTGAAGTCCATTTGGCCACACTTCTGCAATGCTAGCATTTTCAACAAGGCCAATGCTGTCATCTCACGAATTCCGTGACACTATTAACCCTATTCCTCCTATAAGAGATTAAAGGACAAAGACTAAATATCTTTCCCATCTTTAAATGAGTAAGAGGTAGTTGTGATTTAAGCCCATGGACACTGAATCAGTCTCAGAGTGTCTAATCATAGTTGCTCTTCACCTAAAATTCTATTATCCTCAGGAGAAAGTCAAGAGACACAGGGTGAAGAGCTGTAGTTCAGATATCTGGGAAGCTTGTGCCCTCTGACTCTAAGGTAACTTGTGACCCAACCATTCAAGGATGTATTTAAGTGCTTGTTTCTCAGAATTGAGCTGTAAGTCTGCATTCCAAGGGAAGGGAATGGGAGGGGAGAGAGAGGGAGAAGAGGAAAGTGATTGGAAGACAGACATGGATGAGGGAAGGAGGGAGGAAAGGAAGGAAAGAAAGGAAAAAGAAGGAAAGACAGGAGGAGGGGGAATGGCCCATACTAAAGATAATTAGAATGCAGGGCAGAAAATTATCCTTAGCCAATTAAGATGTCATGTGGTAGAGCTTAGATGTGTTTGAAGGTGTGAAATTCTCACAGCTTCATATGTCAAAGCCTTTCTTGGCATGCTAGAATCTGAAGTGATGGGGAAGAAGTTAGTACAGAAGAAAATTCTACAATATCTTTTATTCTACATTAATGGCTACAAACTTCCCCTAAGAGTGCAAACTCAGCCACTGAAGTTCATGAGCCTCATCTCTAGCCACAGACACCTCAGGTGCATTCCAGACTCATGCCATCTGTGCTGAGGCTTGCCTTCCCTTAGGCTTCAAATTATTCAACTCTACACGAATTCACTTCTAATTTATCAGTTGCCATCTGAGGCATTGACTAATAAATATATTAATATTATTACTCCAGGATAAAATGAGTGTAAAGAATTCTATGCAACATCTTTAACAACAAAAAGCACCGGCTACTTGGATAATATCTCAGGGGATCCATCATTTTAAGTAAAGATATGTGTGCTAAATACCTGGAAAATAGAACTTGGTGGTCTTTACTTAAACCAGTAAGTTGTATGAAGATAAGCACAATGATTTAGGGCAGAAAGAATGGCCAGACAATTCTGCAAAGGGCGATAGAATAATCCATCTCAGAAGAGACAGAGAAGGGGAGTCACCTCTGTCAGTTCACCATGTAAATAATTTCTCTACATACAGATATTTGACTTTAACAACAAATCCTACCATGATAAGAAAAATGTTGCTTATTTAGCATAGGAAAGACTCCATTGTGGTAAGAACAATGGACAGGCATAAACACATATTATTCTTTTAGCAACAGGAAATATTCTGATCTTACAGACTCAATCATGAAGCAATCTGCTGTACTGCAACACAGTGAATGCATTTACATCCCTGGGTTGAAATACTTTATTTTTGCTGTGTACAATCATTGGACTCATGGCCTGTTTGTTGCTTTGGCTTTATTCACAAGTCTACTGGTTTGGAAAGGTCACACCTCATGAATCCCTATGACCAGATGAAGTAAATCACATTCATGGGTATCAATGTAAGGACTTCTGTGTATTCTTTTGGAGGAGACACTTCTGGTTGGGCTCTCCTGTCAGGATCCTAGTCACTTATTCAGCAAAATCTATGGTATTTCTCACCCACAGCAGGGCACCACATAGATTGTTTCTCATTCCCTAACTAATCAGTTCTTCTGAGTCTTCAGAAAAAAAAAACCTCTCTGTCTGTCAAAGAAACTTTTGGCTTCATCTATTTATACATGATCTAGTGACTTGGCTGCACACCTCTCCCAGCCTGAGATACATTCTAGAAAGAACATCTGAATAAAATAAGTAATATATGGCCTTTAATAAATCACTCAAAATCTGACATTCCTTTATGAACACTTCATGTAATTAATAGAGGGAAAAAAAGAAAATCTAAATAAAAAAAAGAAAAATGTAATCAAGTAGGTTGACAACCAGCAAGAGATAATTAAAATGATCCTGTTTTGTTTCTTAGTTTCATTAACATGCAAATGAGATTCATGAAGTTTGATATTGTGTTTCAGCAAGAGCCATAGAAACAAATTAAGAATGAAAATGAGCCCCACCGATGGAGACTCCTGTTGAGTATATAAATTAATGAAAACTATGATTGCATTCAATTAATAAAATATAATTCTGTGATTTATTGGGCCTCAAAAATGAAGTAAAGCTTCATAGATAAATTAAATTTTGTTTCTTTTGGTGGACCCCATTCTGTGAATGCTTTGAAGATTTAAGTGAAGGGCAGTAAATGTTAATCTCTACTTTACTTTTAAAAGCACATGGTAGAGACCTTGCTTTCAAGTCAAAGTGTTCTAGGAATGCTAGCCCTGCTAAGAGGGACTTGGTTCAGGATCTAGAAGAGTGATTCTCAGCTTCCATATGATGACCCCCAACCATGAAATTATTTTCATTGCTGCTTCATAACTATAATTTTGCTATGGTTATAAATAATGTGAATATCAGACATACAAGATATCTGATATGCAGCTCTCAAAGGATTCTCAAACCACAGGTTTAGAAACACAAGTCTAGAATGTCTTAGATTAGATTAGATTAGATTAGATTAGATTCTTAGGTTAGATTCTAGGGCTCCATGTCTCCCACTGGATACAAAGATCTTGATGTTCTACTCCATTGATACCTTCACTCTTACAAACACCAAAGTGCATACCTCAAATAATATGAGATAAAACTTGAACCATGTCAAAAAGCTCAAAGCCATGCCAAAGGGTCATGCAAATGTCTCTATAGCCATTGGAACTGAGTAATATATAATGTATACCAGCTCTCTCTCTCTCTCTCTCTCTCTCTCTCTCTCTCTCTCTCTCTCTCTTGTTCTCTGTCATACACTCGCGCACACACACACACACACACACACACACACACACACTGACTGTCATGTCCAAAGTTCCGTATGCTCAAACTCAAGCAACAAGAATACCAACAGCATCAAGAATAGAAACTAATAGCAAGAAACAGATTTTGCAACATGGTGGAATAGGAAATAACACATGGCTTTTGAAAACATGAGTTGCTGGGAGTATGTGTGTCTGTTAAAATGGCTTCACATTTGTCGGTGCGTTCCTCCAATGTTCCTGTTGATGTCTTTTACCTCTGTGTATTAAAGAATGTAACCACAGTGACTCTGACGCTTAGCACAAGGTTGTTTGGGGTACGGGGTTGTTTGATACAGCTCACTCTCTTATCTCCTGCAAGTGAATTATCTTCAATTGTCTTCCCTTTCCTGGAATCACGTACAAGCCATCAAGCCCAACCTACCTAAGAGATGGTGAACAACTGAAACTGAGTATTCCTCTAGGAGCAGAAAAGCTTTGGGAAGCCCTTGACCCTCAACAGCAGAGAAAACCATGTCAGCCACAGCTAGAATTACACAGGCTGGGGATTACTATTTTTAAGTATGTAGTGTGCTTTAAAATTACTTCTTGCAGACTTCTTCAACTTGAAATAGGAAGGCAATTAAGTTCCCATCATTTCTGTATTCATAATGATTGCAAATCATTGCAAAAGAAAAAAAAAAACTTTCACTTTATAAAATACATATTTTTTTTTTACCAGATTGAAGAAACTAAATTCTTTGGTTGTTAAAAATGGTAATATAGAGATTTCAGATAGGGGTGTCTTTCTTTGCCTTTCCTGAATGGAAGCCAGGAACCTTTGTGTTGTCACCTTTGGCCTCTTTCAACATTCACTTCCTTCCGCAGCATACCACCTGCAATTATTTGATTAAGAAAACAGAGATTTCCCAAGATTCCAAGCAAGCCGAAGGGTTTCGGGAGAGCACTTACCATCTCTTCGGTTCAGCCTAGCGAAGCCAGGACCGTGACTGCCGGAGAGTTCAGAAGAACTACTGAAGGATGCCTGAGGCAAGGCAGACACCAGGGGCTCATCACAGTCATCTGCCAGGAGAGAAAATGCCACATTCCAGTGAGCACAGAGCTGACAGTTCTCAAAATCAATAGACACAACGAATAAACACAACATCAAAACAAGGATCTAAGCCATGCACAGTGGCGGGTGCCTGTAATCCTGGTGCTCGGCTGGAAGGCGTAAGATGATCAGGAGTTCAAGGTCATCCTCAGCTATATCCTGAGTTCAAACCAGCCTGAGCTGTGGGAAAGTCAGTCTTAAAGTAAGTAAATAAACAGACCTCAATTCTCTAGACATATGCTTAGCATGTATTCAGTAACTCCCTGAAAGTCTGGCAAGCTCAGTAAAAATCAGAACACAACACAGGTAAGAGATTGTAGAAACAGGGAAAAAGAAAACATTGTGGAAATTATAAAATAAAACCTAAAGCTCAAAAGGGTTATTTTAAAATTTTATCTTTAGCATGAGCAGAAAGATGTGTAGATTTAACTATGTTGAAATGAAGAAAGGTTGTGGGCTTAGTGGTACGTGCCTGCTATCCTAGGAACTTGGAAGGATGCTGTATAAAGATCTCAAGGTCAAAGCCCAAGGTCAAAGCCCAAGCTGGACTACAAAGGGAACTCAAAGAAACGCAGTTAAGAAGTCCCTGTCCCACATTAAAGCAGAAAGAGACCTGGGCATGCAGTTCAGTGGTAGGCTGCTTGCCTAGTGTGTGCCACACCCTGAGTCCGTTCTCAAGTACCACAAAACACAAAAGAACCGATGGTTTCTAAAGATGCTACGCAGTGGTTGGAATGTTTAGAATTGTGTAGAACAGCTGAAAGAACATATTTAAAGATGAAGGGATAGATATCATCAGTATCCTGAATATAGAAAACATTTCAAATGGAGAAAAATAAGACACCTTTGGTTAGAGAGCACATTAGGGAAAAAAATGGTTCTAGGCTTTGCCAGAGACCATGAAGCACAGAAGCCAGGCGAATCACCACTCAAAATTAAGAAACATCACAACTACTAGTGGATAGTACTTTTTGAGCAACAAATGGACAAACTGGACAGGGTCCAAAGAGACCAAAGGATCAGAAGTGTGTGGGTAGGTGGTTCTTAAGAAGTCTTACCACACTACTTATGAGAATACAACCTGAGCAACTATTTGGTAAAAACAAGCAGTCATGAGCTCGTACATTTGAACTTCAGCATATCCCCCACTCCACTTGTTCTACTAAGAACCAAGTGTTTCCAGGAATGGCTCACCCATGAGGAACAACAGTCTCAAAAAACAATTTTTTAAAAAATTTATTTATTTAATGTATATGAGTACACTGTCTTCAGACACACCAGAAGAGGGCATCAGATACCATCACTGATGGTTGTGACCCACTATGTGGTTGCTAAGAATCGAACTCAGGACCTCTGGAAGAGCAGTCAGTGCTCTTAACCATGGAGCCATCTCTCCAGCCCTCGAAAAGAACTTTTAAGTATTACAAGAATGATATGCAAATGCTAATAGTTTTCATTTCCCATCAAAAGGACAAACATCCTGTTCAGGTGCTACTGACTGACTTGCAGACTCAGCATCCCTACACAGAGAGGCACACACAGCCCTCATAACAGCAAAGGACAACCCACAGAACTGACAAGAGGCAGCATGGTTCACAGTAAAATAATACACAGCAATGAAAAGGAACTTCAGCAAAACAAGGATAGCTCATAGGAACAGAACTTTCAGCAGAAAATTTGAGTTATAACAGCACAGTGTGTATATCTGTGAGTTTAGGGATTTTAAAATGCCAAGCTAAATAATATGGTGTTCAAAAGCATGCGTGATTTCTCATTCTAATTATTTTAAGAAACTGTATGAAACTGTAAAACTTTAGGATTGTTTATACCTGTGGGGTGGACACAAGATAAGAAGAAAACCCCTAAGGTGGAACTGCCTAAGGTCAAAGTCTGGGCATTGATGAGACCTTCAAAAGATTCCATTTTGCCATAAAACTTTATAAATATGCAAGCATAGGCACATATTCGTACACCTGTGTGGATCTGGGGCTCAATTAAAGTAGAGGCAAGTCTCCATTCATTTATTTTGAATGTGTATCGAATAGACTGCTCTCTCTCTCTCTCTCTCTCTCTCTCTCTCTCTCTCTCTCTCTCTGTGTGTGTGTGTGTGTGTGTGTGTGTGTGTGTGTGTGTGTGTGTTTGTGTGTGTGTGTGTGTGTGTGTGTGTGTGTGTGTGTGTGTGTGCAAGGCTCTCACTGGCATGGGAGTTACTGGGCTCTCTGGCCAACAAGCCCCACCTGTCCACCCTGTCTCTATGCACCCAGGGCTGGGATTACAAGTGCTCATAAGCACACTCAGCTTTTGTATGTGGACTCGGGGATCAAACTCAGCTCCTCAAACTTTCTCAGCAAGAATGTTACAGACTCATCTATCTCTCCAACCCCACATAAATTGCTTTTAATATTTTTTTAAAGTACAAAGAATAACACAAGAGTGAGGTTTGCTTTGATTGGCATACATGCTTAATTTACTCTGCAGATGCTACAAAGCACTTTACTTTTTTGAATTCTGGAGTTATTCTCACCTTTGCTTTAACCAGCATAAAAGCTCCCATTTAGTGTTTTTACATATCTTGGTAATTTAAAAGCACACAGTGTTACTGTCCCAAATGTTTCCTTTGGCGGTAATTTAATTTAAATTAATTCAAAAAGTATCTGGATTCACCCGAAATGTAGCAAAGTTCTTTCTGCCTGAACATAGCTTGCTCTTGGGTGAAATTGCACAAGAATCTGTCCAGTGTGGCCATGAGTTTCTTGTGTTCTCTTGAGGTTTGTTTGTTTGTTCTTTAGGGTTTTACTTGGTGTTAGCAATCAAAACCATGGCCTCTGGAACACAAGGCAAGCATTCTACCTTTGGAGCTCCGCTCTCAGCCCAGCACTTGGTTTCTGAAGGTTGTCTTATTTTCATGTAAAGCTCATTGTTTTTCTTCTTTTGTACCTTAAATTCTCCAGCTGACTCTTAAGGAAGACAGGCTCTTGCATGTCTATTGATTAGCTTAAATGCTAACACCAGCCAATCTAGTTGTTAAGTCAAGTACTAAGGGGTGTAGACACTAAAAGACTTACAACCCATAGAGTATTGGGGTGGGGGCTGTACCCAATTAGACAAGCAACAACCAGAATGCTTTAGTACACTGTAAGTGCTAAGGTATGTGTGTTTGTGTACATGGAAGTACATTATGTACACTTGGAGAGGGTGCACACACTGTGTGTGTCTGTGTGTGTGTGTGTGCATGTATGAGTATGTATGTGTGTGTGTATGTGTGTTCACTAATACTGATGTGCTTTGGGGTCATTATTAGTATGCAGGTGTGTGATGCAAAAGACTGTTTAATGGCTTCTCAAATCAATTATGCAGATCAGAATCGATTCTGTGGATGTAAAACGGGCCACTGCTGCAGTCACTCTGGAAGGTATATATTTATTCCCCATTCGTTTTTGTCAACTGCAAATTGAGAATCCATATTGCTCCACTTTTAGGTTTAAAATAATAGGGTTGAAGTAGGGGGAGGTAGATCATGGAAGGTATGGATGGGAAAGTTTGGGTCAAGTTCCAGCTGACCTTCACCTGCTGTGACACTATTCCTTACCCCACTCTAACACATCCCTTCTCTTAAGCTTCTATATGCTTTCCTAGCAACAGAGTGGTTTAGTTATTCTTTTCCAACTTACAAAAAAAAAAAGAAAGAAAGAAAAAAGAAAAAAGCACTGCATACTTTCCTGACAACTTAGATCATTTCTTCTTTTGCCACTGAGATACCCATATTAATAACTTATCAGTGAAGCCATTGACGCCCAAAAGCTGGCCTCAAGGTCATATCTTGCTTTAGTAGAATGGCGGTATTTACAAATCAAGTTGGGCCAGGAAATCACATATATAAGAACCATATGACGTTAATATGATCATAAGGAGCATTTCTTCCGGTTTCGTTGTTTGAATGTTGTGGAGAACTCTAGCAGCAGGACTAAAACACGTCCTGAGAGTTGTTCTCTCAAGCTCAGGGTTTCCCACTCTATTTACTTATTACCTATTGGTTTGTCAATAGTTTGACCGAAAGAGAGAAAGACCGTGGGCAGCAGAGATGAGTCTGAATAAACTCGATATTTCCTTGTGGGTATGCATAGAGGGGGATTTTAGATTACGCATAGGGGTCTCCTGTGAGTTTAATTCTAGACTATGAGTTTTTTTCAGGTTGCACTAACAAAACAAGAATTTTGGACTACTGATACCAGGGAACAATGTTTCAGCTCAAAGATTCTTAACTGGTGTGGATGGTCTGCAGCTCTGGGTGACTCTTGGCAAAACCAGATGACATGTTAATCCCTGGCTGGTTGAGGCAGGTTACTCAGTAGATCGGGAGCAGAGATGCTCCTCTGCTCGCTGCAGTACGCAGGGCATCACTCTGCAGCATTCCCCCAACATCCCAGTGATGCTGAGGATGGAAAACAGTCTCTCAGCTGGTACCCTCCAGCTTCCTGTCATACCTCAGCATGGACAGAACTCTAATCTGCAGCTGTTCTGCATCTGAATAAAGAACATTGGAATATATTGAGCATGTATGCATTAAAGTCTATAGGGGGTTACATTAGCTTAACACAAAATGATTGTTTTTGTTATTAAGTGCTACATCAGATTGTCATAGCACCCTGGTCCCTTCACTGCCAGGAATAGTTTTGGTTTTAAAAAAAAAAAAAAAAATGGTTGAGTGAAGAGCCCAAGTCAAGACACGGGGTAAGGTGGGTGATGTGTTGACTAATGAAATATAAAGTTGCCAAATATTTTAGGGAAGCTCAGAGAATTGAAAATGGTAGCAGAGCATGTTGGGATATTATTGGATAGTTCTATTAGAAAAAAGGAAACTCTCATTATTCAGCTTTTCCAAAATCATAACACATTACTGAGCATTTTAAAAAGTCATAGGAGGATTTCTGCTTTAACTCTGATATCAGCTGGAAATAGTAAAAATGTGGGGTTTAGTCTTTTTGTTAAAAAGAGGTAAATTTATACATTGATGGCATTTAGACATGTAGTGAATTCTGTTAGAATCCCAATGATGGGGAAGAAAGTTTTCTAACTTAGGTTGAGACATTTTCATATATCCAAGGTGCTATGCACACATGCGTATGTGGAGAGCGAAGAAGAGGGAAACACTACAGCTTTTAGATCAGTAGCTCAGAAGACCGCAGTTGTTCTTTCCACGGGAGAAAAACTTACCTTTGTCATTAAAAAGACAATGATAAATTAGCTCTCCTGCAAGGTGTATGTATGAGAACACTCAATACTCGCCCGCAGACGGAGGTGTAAGCTGTATTGAAAGTATTTTAATGCAGCTCAATAGAAAGTAATTTCCTTTTTATTTTGCAAAAGGCTTTAATGCATAATTCTCATAAGTAAGTAAAAGCTGTTCGGTTTTTTAATAAAGGTAATTCAATTTTCTTAAGCTGTTTGCAATAGTACCTGTACCATGATGATAAGTGTATATTATAGGTGCTTACGTTCTTAGCATTTTTTACATCTTTACCTCATTTGGCCCTGACGAATACCCTATGCTGTCCTATTTGATACGGGAGCGATTTTGTCCTGAAAAATACCCTACCATAAACTATTAACTACTGGGACAATTGGAGAGAAATGAGGCACTGCCGTTAAAGAAATCACCCAGGGACGCATTAGGAGTGAGTGGAGACAGGCTTTAGAGTGTCATAGCTCCTGCTCTGGGCCAACATGTTGTTGAAGAAAGAACTGGTCGTCTGAAACACACATTACAGAAAGTCAGGGCTGATTTGCAGGAACATGCAGCTTATCTGCCTGCCGAGTAACCACCTTCCCTGGTATTCCGAAATCCTGCCAAAAATCATCTGCACCCTTGCTAATGAATCCCACAGCCCATGAGGATATGCACTGGAGATTGGCGTGGGAGGGGGGTGGGGGAGCGGGAAGCTGAGCATCTTAAAGGTTCTCTTACACCGGAGACAGAGATGACTCATTTTAGAGCCAGCTTTGAAAACACCGGATCTTCATTTCTTTAAGGAAATGGATTTCATAGACCCGGACCAAACATTCCATTGACAGCTTTAGGATTAAGGCATGGCCTCTGCTCAAGAAATCCATATCCTTGAAAAAAATGTTTATTCCGATCTATATTATTGAAAGCTCATCTATGTGAAATTGAAAACCATGAACTAATTTAAAAGATACGGCGTACGATTTAGGTTGATGTTTGCTATCAAAAAGTACTCTGAGCGAAGCAAGGTTTCATCCACAACAATAATATTATTTTGCCACCCTAAACCCTCGTTTTCAGTTTCATAAGTTCAGACAGAGTCCAGTCCTCTGACCTAGCCTGGCACGTGGCCTATATCTGTACCTGGTATGTCTCTGATGTCTTTCTAATGAGAGACCGCACGGGGGTTGGGGGGAGGCGGGGGCAGGGATGGCCAGCCCACATGGGAAACAGAAGCTTCAAAAACCAGTTTCAGAAGCCAACAGTAACTCCCAGAAGGAGTGACAGCGAATAACCAGGATTTGGCAGATCCCTAACATTTGTCTCTGCTTCCCGTGTAAGAGCTGCTCAAGACCAAGTCAAGTAAGCTCCTAACCAATCGCATGGGACGCCCTGCCTCTACTTAGCCTAACTTCCCCATAGCCACGCCCACTGCTCAGGAGCCACTGGAGCCTCTCTGACTCCTAGCTCTGTATGGCTTTGCTTCCTTCCGCCTGCCTTTGAGTCTCTCTCCGCCAAGTCCAGATGACAGTAGCTAATTCTTCTGCTGCAGCAAACTGTGTATTAACAGCCTCTGCTCCTTCCCGTTTAGGTGCTGTCTGTTTATTTCCACTCCAGTGAGTACTTCTCAACCTCTTCTCATCTCGGCTTCCCAGCTAGAGTCACCCGTGCCTTCATGAGACGCACTAAGGAAAAGCGACATAAAGTCTGCCTTAAAGATTCGTGGGAGCCTGGGTGTGCTTAGTATGTTCAAAAAATGATCGATATCTGATTTTATTGTATGTATACATGTATGTATCTATGTATGTATATCTGTAAATATGTATATATGTCTATATATGTGTGTGTATGTGAATATATAGTATAAATATGTGCACATAGATATATCTATTAGGAATCACCTCCAGATAGTCGTATCTGCAATAGGCACCTTCAGGGCCTCATCTGAGCCTCAAGGTAGAACCACATGGGAGAAATTTCAAACCTCCACTGCCTATGCCCCACAATCAGGACCAAGCTAACTTGACAGATACTAAAATAGATGTGCAAATTAATTCCTATCAGTTGGAGTCTTTGGTTTCTCTCACAAATGTCTTTATGTTTTATGCTGGTGTTTCACGGGTCTGTTTTAGGGCTGAAGAAACAGCTGTGATATCACACAATACCCTTCACTATGTGAAGCCATGTGAACTGAGTTGTACAGACACAGCGATTGTGCAGTGACATCGAGATCATGGTAGTAGGGGTGTGAAAGTTTGAAAGAAAAGTGAAACTGCTTCCAGGCTTGAGTAAAAGAAAAATGGCTGGAGGAGGAAATGGTGTCATGGTTAAGAGCAGATACTGCTTGTCCTAGGGTTTCTATTCCTGCACAAAACATCGTGACCAACAGGCAAGTTGGGGAGGAAAGGGTTTATTCAGCTTACACTTCCATATCGCTGTTCATCACCAAAGGAAGTCAGGACTGGAACTCAAGCAGGTCAGGAAGCAGGAGCTGATGCAGAGGCCATGGAGGGATGTTACTTACTGGCTCAGCCTGCTTTCTTATAGAACCCAGGTCTACCAGCCCAGGGATGGCACCACCCACAATGGGCTGGGTCCTCCCCCCTTGACACTAGTTGAGAAAATGCCTTACAGCTGGATCTCATGGAGGCATTTTCTCAACTGAGGCTCCTTTCTCTGTGATAACTCCAGCTTGTGTCAACTTGACACAAAACCAGCCAGTACACTGCTCTTGCAGAGGAACCCAGTTCAGTTCCCAGCACTTCTGCTGGGTGGCTCACAGCCACCTATAATTTCAGCCCCAGGGAATCCAATGCCTCTGATTTTGGAGGGCACCTGTGCTCATTTGCACATGTGTGTATGGAAACACATGTGTGTATGCAAATACGAGTGCTCGTGCACACAGAGTGTGAACAGACATACAGAAAGGAAGAAGAATAAAGACAATTAAAAATTAAAATAAATCTTTAAAAATAAACAAATGAAAAATATCATGATTAGAAAAGGAAAAAAGGGATGTTGGTGGAAAACAAAGATGCCAATGGGACTAAATAAGATCTAACTTTTTCTTCTTCGGGTAGTGGAATGGGAGATACACTGGCTTATCTCATCCTCGAAGTGTTACCTAAAATAACATCTCAGCAAACCTAAACTCTGGCGAGGGTAGTCAACGACAAATTCCTGAGCTTCTCTGAGTATTAATTTGACTTTGACGAGAAAATTAACATTCACTTGAGGATGGTGGTATTAGATATATTAAATGGGATAAACATGCACTTCTAACTGTCAGTCAGTGGCTTAAGTTAAAAAAAATACCATATTACTGCAATTTAAAACAAGTAAATATTTGTCAGTATGTTTGCACAAGCCAAGCTAAAGAGAGACATGCTTCCCAAGCAACTTGTGTAGGCAGTCATCTCTAAGTCCCGATGCATTTTCTCCTGCAGAAGGATGGGAAAGCTGAATTCATGACTGCTAATGCTTGTGGTGTTAATGGGGTAAGCTTTCACGTGGGGGCAAACACTGGCTTGTGTGCTCCAAGTTACAGCCATAGTTTAAAGAGCTTTCCCAATTAATCTTCACAAATTAATGGATTAATGGGAAGGCAGTTAACTTTTAATGACAGCACAGCCAGAGGCTGATTGATTTTGGAGTTTTAATAGCAACTATTTAAACTCTAGATATTAGGACAAAGAGACCCACAAATCCAACCCAAGAAAAGCAACCAAAGGTGAGAGAGTCAAAGAAGTAATTGTTTTAAAGTCAAGTGAGTATCAGCCTTCTAGGAGCCTACGGACTTCACAGAATTTCATTGACAGATGTGTTGACCACATTTAACACTGCCTCCTAAGTAATAGTAGGAACAAAAGTAGCAAGCTTTTCTGTGCTTTATTGTGTAGAGATTTAAGGTAGATAATCACTCTGGGGACTAGGGGTGATATGAGCAGGCAAGATTCTAGAGAATGTGGACAGAGAATGTGTCCACAAGAACCCACCTCTGCATGAAGAGCTACAAGTGGGCAATGGATACTTGGTGGGTAGATAAGAAATTATTATTGTTATTATTATTACTACTATTATCATTATTATTATTATTATTAAATGAAGTATGCTTCCTTTTGCCATTAGGTTACTGAGTGCATATATACCTTTCATAATCAAATATTTGCTGACAAATGTTTTTCTGTGTCTCTGTGCATGTGTCTTTGTATGCGCTTGAGCACATGCATGCCTGTGTGCATGGATGACCAGTGAGCCCCAGCACTGGAATTAAAAATGCAGACTACTCGATTTATTTTATTCTTAATGTACTCTGAGTATAACTCAGGCCCTTATGCTTGCATAAGTATTTTCCTTACTCATCCACTTCCTGACCCCCCCCCCTTACCCCCGTTTATCTCTTGGTTAAGTGATATTTTAACAGAGCTGACACAAGAGACACTGGGAATTGAGAAATGTGGGCTTTGGATCTAGAGAAGCTGTAAATGCTTCTTCAGGTGCTTCCCAGGGTCTGATCCATACTCCTCCAACTTGACATACTTCTGTCGATAATGCACATTAAAGTATCCTTCACAGAAGGGCTTGATAGCATCACATGATGAAGTGCCTACGACACCAAAAGTGCAGAGCAGGGTTCTCAAAACAATGTGTCTCTTTGCTTCTACTTCCAGTTCTAGTGAGTAAAGAAAAATGTGTCTCTCTGAGGAGTTATTAATATGCTTGTCTTGAATGCACCACCTTGGAAATTAGTGTGATAAATGGATTTAGCACATTTGTTGAAACAAAATATTCATAGCAGGCAGCACAAAACTTACTGGAGGTATGAGAAGAATATTGACTTGTTTCCTCCAACATCTCACATCCAAATCCCTTGACTTAGGGACCACACTCAGACCTCTTACTCTCTCCTGTGGTGTTTTGCTTCCTGCAGCCATTCCAACTAGACAGTCTTTAACTTCAGAGTGGGGACCTGTTTACCTGAGAGAGATTGGGGTTTTGGTTCTTCCTTTAGAGATCAGGAGGATGGGGGAAAAGAGGTTGATGAAACTTCAAGGCCCACTCTCTGTGGACCCTAGGGAGATGTCATTGAGAAAAGTTGGATCCTTAGAAAGAAATCGATGAATTGCTTTTTACAGCACCATCCTCCAAACAGAATAATCTTCTTAAGACCAGCTGTGTCTGTGCACCCAAGAACATCACAGATGGGCTTCCTGACTGTTGACATCTCCTCATTGAAGGAGAGAGCTGGGAGGGTCATTGCTACCACCCCACCTTAGCTGGGTATCAAGCCTCTCCTCCTAGCATGCTGGAACAAATCTGTCCTCATTGTATGAGGTCTTTGGAGTCTCAACTCTCAAAAAGGGACAGATTATACAGTATGATGGTTGGAGGAGAGGGCTCCATTTATATGACTATAGAGAAGACAACACACATACAGGGTGAGGACTTCTATATGAGGTTGCTTTGAGGTCAACCCAACAGGCTCTTACCTATGCTCTGAAAGTAAGTAATACATTGTATCCTTAAGGGAAACACTGGTGTAACTGAGCATCATCATCATCATCATCATCATCATCATCATCTTCATCATCATCATCAATATTAGACCTTAGGAAGGGAGGATGGAGAAATATTGCCCAGTACCTTCCAGGGATTAGTTCTCATAGTAAGTGCTTCAAAATTAAGTCTACACAACTATGAGAAAATGTTGGGCTTTGACTAACATACACCAGTCATTTCCTGCTGCAAATGTGGGCTAGAGAAAAAAGGAAAGCCAGGAGGGGGTAGTAACTCAGCCAGCCCTGGAGCAAAGGGGGTAGTAATTAATGCTACACACTACAGGTAGAAGTGCTAGAGAAGCATAGCATCCTTTCTTCTCCAGGAACTAAAGGCCACCCGCAATGCTAGGCTTGGGCCTTGCATTGACCTTGCTACCAAGCCTTCCCATTCTCCTGCCATGTTCTTTCATTTCCAAGGATTCTTATGGTAATAGGAGGCAAACACAGACAACCCAGGAAAACCTCCCCATCTCAAGTCCTTGGTCTAGTCCCCTCTGCAAAGTGCCTTCAACCATGTGTAGCAATATAATCCAAGATCCAAGAGAAGCCATGTAGAAGGCACATGCTGGTAAGCCCAGCACTTGGGTGGCTGAGCTAAGAGAAGCAGGAGTTTGAGGATAGCCTGGATTGTATGAAGAAAGTATGCAGCATCTCATGTTTAAGCCATTTTATCCACATTTATTATTGTGACTTTCAACATCTGTTTATAAAACAATACATGCTGTTAGACACTGAGCCACCTCTCTAACCAAGAAATTACAAAACAAAATTAGCTACCAATTTCTTACAATTTTTGGTTAAGAACAATCCCCTGAGATGGAAAGAAGGTAGCTTCCCTCTAAGTGAAGAGAATTTTATAGACATATTAACCTAAAAATAAAGTAAAAATATCTTTACAGTGTATGGTTCACCTATGAGGGGATAATTTTTAATGTTCCAAAATGCCATATGTTTTATTCCTGCCTCTTAATTTATAGAGTTGTTTTGCATAGTATAGAAAAAAAGGAAGTGATACATTTTGGGAAGGCAGCAGCACCAGAGCCAAGATGGCAGCCAGCAAGGGGCTGATGAAGGAAGGAGCTTGAAGAAATCTGCAAGTGGGGAATGAAAATCTTCTGTAACATCCAGGCTGATGAAGCTAATCTATTGACTTAGTAAGGGTTTATTGTCCCTGACAGCCCTCCATATGATAAAGGGGCCCTCAGAATTAAAATCAACTTTCCAGCAGAGTATCCATTCAAACCACCCAAGATCACATTTAAAACAAAGATCTACCACCCCAACATCGAGGAGAAGGGGAATGTCTGTCTGTCAGTAATTAGTGCTGAAAACTGGAAGCCAGCCCCCAAGACTGACCAAGTAACCCAGTGCCTCATAGCACTGGTGAACGACCCCCAGCCTGAGCACCCACTCCGGGCTGACCTAGCTGAAGAATCCTCAAAGAACCGTAACAAATTCTGTAAGAATGCTGAAGAGTTTACAAGGAAATATGGGGAAAAACAACCTGTGGTCTAAAATCTGCCATGAGTGATTCCAGCAAGTTTGAGCAGAGACCCCAGCAGTGCATTCAGACACCCCACAAAGCAGGACTCTGTGGAAATTGACCCATGCCTCCAGCTGGCATCTGATTGTGACAGTTACTAACTTTCTACAGTTTTCTTAATCAAAAGTGGTCTAGGTAACCTATAAAGAATGATTTAAAATTTCAGACGTTAAAAAACAAAAAAGAAAAAAAATGGAAGTTAAAACTGCAGATGATGCAGAAATCAAGACATTTTGATTCATAGGAAAGAGGAAAGAAATTGAAAGAATGTAACTATGATGGTTTGAATAGGTTTGGCACCCCATAGATTCATGTTTCAATGCTTAGCCATTGGGAGTGGCACTGTTGGAGGTATGGCCTTATTGGAGTAGATGTGGCCTTGTTGGAGGAAGTGTCATGGGTGGCATGGGCTTTGAGGTCTGCTAGTGCTTAAGCTCCACCCAGTATAGAAGGGATTCCTCCTGGCTGCCTCTGGATCAAGATGCAGAACTCTCAGTTCCTCCTGCACCATGCCTGCCTGGATGCTGCCATGCTTCCTGCCTTGATGATAATGGGCTGAACTTCCGAACCTGTAAGCCAGCCCCAATTACATGTTGTCTTTATAAGAGTTGCCTTGGTCATGGTATCTGCTCACAGCAGTAAAACCGTAAATAAGACAACAAGCATCTATAGATAGCTTAGTGATACACTTAGATTGCTTTCATTCATGCTTTTCTGACCACACTGTATATAAAGTAACAGTAACAGTGCCCTACTAAGTATGTGGTATTTATGTTAACTGATATTTTCTTCCTGAAATCACCATGGTTTAAATGTTGGCTCCTAGAGAGAAAATTGGGTAAGCCTCAGTTCACTATTGTTTTTTTTTTTTGTTTTTTGTTTTTTTTTTTTTTTTTTTTTTTTTTTTATCCCAGTTATATGAGATGGTGTTTTGCCGTAGAAGAACCCATTTCACTACCAAGTCACCTTGAGGGCTGTTATTTGTGCCACCAGCCACTGCACACTTAAATATGGAGGCTGAAATGACTCAAAGTGATAAGGAACTTGGCTGAAGACAAATAGATTTTAGTAGGGGAGTCCACAAAGCTATTTTAATAAACAGCTATTTCTCGCTGAGGAAGGAAAAAAAAAAGCCAACTAGAAACAATACGCTTCCCTGAACAATCACATATGAGATTAGGCGGAAGCTGTTTCCATTTCATTGGTTAAGATTATTGTGTTTGATTTCATAATCAAGCAAGGGATGAGCTTGGCTGGCCTCAGAGGCTCCTTTGCACTGTGTTGGCAGCTTAACTAAAAGCTGGCTGAGCAGGTGTGGATTAGCTCCATGACAGGCCCGACTGGGCTTCATAAACACCACCCTTCCAATAAAGCCCGGCCAGTAACCAGGGAACCACTGGTCACAGTTCTAAACCCCTGATCCACGTGAAATGGTTCTGTGGCCTGGGCTTTTTTCTTTCAGAACATCCAGCTCTGTAAACCTGTCTATAGCCAAAACTTCTAAGATGATACCCAAGGCTCTAACCTCACATGGTAAATATCTTATATGTTCTGCTCCAATTGAGTGGAGGCTGAACTCGTAAATGTTACCCGATGAAACCGGCGAGATTACGTTATATTACCCGACTAGAGGGATTTCGGAGATAGAATTAATTGATAAAAATTCTGAGCTGAGCGTGTAGCCCAGCCAACAGAGTGCTTGCCTAGCCTGCGTGAAGCTTTGGATTCTACCCTCAGTATCTCCTAACATGGGTGCATGCTTGTCTCTCCAACACATAAAAAGCAGAGGCAAGAGGATCAGGAGGTCAAAGTCATTCTTGACTACATAGCAAGTACATAAATGCAAGACCAGCCTGAACCTCATAAGACTCTGTCCCTCCTACCCCACTCCACCGACCCCCCAAATCCTGATTTTATTTGACATTCAAGTACTAAAAGGTAAGATCATCCTGTACTTTAAAAAGCCTAAATAAAGGACAAAGACACAAAGAAAACAGAGAGGGAAGTTTCTCTGGCTGGATTCAGGATGAAAACTGTCATGCCATTGGCTAGTCCCACTTCGTAAGATACAGTAATTGTTCCAATCATGACCTGAGGTTCCAGTTGGCAGCAGAGAGGAAAACAAGCCCACGCTACTAGGAATTGAATTCTGCTAAAACTTGGTCTGGGGAATAACCATGATGATGGTAGGTCCTTTGTCTCTTTTTCAATTGTTGTGACTGTCCCAACAATCTGAGGACATTCCTTCTCAATTAAACAAATTTTGGCAACTCATTTGTCCCCAAATCTCTCCATATATGAGTTCTGATACACTTTGCAAACACTGTGTTAACTGTTAATGCTCTTTTAGATATATGTTCTAGATCATGAATTTTAAGATCATGAATCACTTAAATCTAGGAAATATGTTTCAGCATGCGTTTTTTGCATATTCTAACATGATCTGCCTTTGGCCTCAAACAACCCCTACAAAACAACTTTTATATTTGTCATTTAAAATATCTCAAAGCACTAAGTTTAAACTTGTTAGGTTAAGATCATTCTCGGAGTTCTCAACAGGACAGTACTAAAATCCATCCTTAGGCATCTGCCATTTGCTTCTTCAAGACACCTTGTTTAAGAATAGACAATTGTCTTAGCTAGGCATGGTGGTACATGTTTGTCATCTGAGCACTCAAGAGGTTGAAGAAAGAAAATCTCGAGTTCAAACCTATAAACTGTGCAAAATAAAGCAAACTGAAATAAAATAATACCAGATGAAAACACAAAACGCAAGAGCCTCACTCAAACCTCTCCCTTTTTTGTCCCAACTTTACAGGTAATTCATACTGAGACTTCATTAGAATTAGAAATCAGCATTGTGGAGCTTTACATTTTTTAAGTTCTAATTTAAGCACTAGAAAGCATATTCAAATGATATTACTTTTACTTCGCTTTTCTGTCTCTCAGTTCCCAATTTTTTTTTAATTTAGTTCCTCCAAAATGTTATTGAGCTGACCAAGTGTTTGTTTACTCATCCATTCCATAGGCATTCCATTATCAAAGCCATTCCCCCTACCCCACCCCCAGTGACCCATGATTCAAGTACTTCTCTGGCATGTGTCAAAATATTTGATATACTGCAAATTGACTTCATGCTTAGAAAGGAAGACATTCACAGAATGACTTGACCCATACCATTATACTAGTGAAATGTTATCTGGGGCTCTATAGAGAAATACTGCTAAGAGACGGAGATAGTTCTTCTAGATTATCAAGCTAACTGGACTGAGAGAGAGCAGGGTTAGTGAGGCATATACCTGGGTATGTGTGAGAGGGGACACGGGCTTTGACTTACCAATGACTTCCACATATTAGAATCTTGAGTAGGCTACTTGGGGGTGGAGGAACTGTCGGAAGTGGGGCCTGGGTAGAGGAAGTCGCCAGTGAGGAACATGCCTTTGAAGAACATGTCCTGGTCCACATTGCTTCCTGTTACTTTCTAGACTCCCTGGTCACCATAAAGTGAATAGCTCCACCCCACCATGCCCTTCACCATGATGCTCTGCCTTACCCTGGGCCAAAGCAATGGAGCCAGCCAACCACAAACAAAAGTCTCTAAAATCATGAGCTTCGATAAGTCTTTCTTCTATTAGACCCTTCAGCTAAGCCCTACAGGCATTAAAACCCTAGCTAACATACCATGATAGTTATGGGTGTTCATGTGATATCCCAAGCAGCTAAATCCTTACACAAACCCCCTGAAAAACATCAGCCCATTCCCTGTGTTTTACACTGAAGGCCAGAGAATTTAAATTTCTTGCTGAAGTCTTTGGGCATTTTTTTTTTTTTTTATTTTCCATAAAGCTTCATTTTGATACTGATTAAGCTGCCAGCACCACATTCCCACTTTATTATCTAACCGTTGTTCTATTTCTTTAATGTGTGAGTATGTGGATATGTGTGAGTGTGTGTGCAGGGGAAAGTATGTATGAAGTTGTGTGCACGAAATGTCCAGAGGTACAATCTCAAGTGCCATCCTCGAGAATTTTATCGACCTTCTTTCTAGGTCTCTTGCGGGCCTGAAGCTCGTCAATTAGGCTTGACAGGGCTGACTAGTGAGCCCCCAAAATCCTCTTGTTCCTGCCTTCCCAGTGCTGGGACTATAAGGATATGCTGCAATACCTGGCATTGTCCTAGGTTCTCAGGATGGAATTCAGTTCCTCCTGTTTGCAAGGAAAGCGTTTGCCAACTGAACTATTCCCCCAGCCCCCATTGTCTGAACTCGGAATGAGTCACTGAAGCAAATACATAAAGGCATTATTTTCAGTGGGGCCATGGTGGAGGAATGAACAAGTCATACATAACGGGCAGTGGTATAACATGTTCTCTGCAGGGTGGCTTGTTTTTTTGTTTTGTTTTTAATGTGCATCAGTCAGATGTCAGACATCTATATTAGAAAGCTGACTTAACCTTCTGAACACCAGACATCCTTACCAATGAAATTAGGAAAGTCAGTGGTTTAAGAGAGTGCGTCACAAACTCTCCAGAGAAGCTAGGAGATACAGTCTCACCCTAGTATCACTGTTGCCTCATCCCCCCTCTCTGGCTGATGGGGGTACTGATACTTAGTATCAGGTACCCCCACCAGATAGTGACTATGCTATGAGATGAAAAAGGGAATATCTCCAAAGGTGTCCTCATTGTGAGGAGTGTGACCTGGAGATGGTTCAGAGTCCAGCTTTCCAGTGTCCCAACAGGCAATGGAGCCTCGAGACTAGACGCTTCTTGTGACTATGGCACATATACATGTGCCATACACTATCCACACGTTCATCATTGCTTCTAGGATACGGCCACACCTCTCCCTAGCTTTTGTCTGCATCTCAGATTCTAACGAATTACTTCGCTGTGTGGTCCCTAGAACAGAGGCTGTGGCTGCTTCTCTGGCCGACGCCACTCACAAGCACAGGAATGGGGTAATCTAAACCATCTAATTGCTGTCCATAAAACCTGGAGCGTTAATTATAAACTCATCTTTAGTTCTCCTTGCTCCCACCCCATCAGCCCTCGGTAGAGATGTTCCAGGACTATTACATTCTTATTATTACATTTCGGGTCAACCTGGCTACTCCATTTTGATTAAACTAAGAGTTCTGTCTGCATTTGCTTTGCCGCACCTCTGCTGAGACCCGCAGCATGGAATGGCCTCCAGACAAAGACCTGTTGGCTGACCTCCTTGGGCTTAAGTGTTCTCCTTGTTTTTATAGCACCCCGAGTAACACTCTTGCTCAGTAATTAAAATAATGCACTGAAATGCCGCGCCTGCCTGTGTGTCTCATCTCTGCTGAAGGGCTCAGCCTCATACTGGTTTAAAAGACCATGGCGGAAAGAGAAGAGTGGATGGAGGGACTCCTGAAAGAGGGTTTGCTCTGATTTGTGTAGTGATTTGTTGCTATGCAAATACATGAACGAAGGCTGCAGCGATGAGAGAGTGTCTCTGACAAGAGCTATCTAAGAAAAATGACTCATGTGACACAGAGACTGGGGAGGAGGGAACAAGAAGCTAGGTATTCCTAGCTTAATACCTGGTTTATCAGTTCTTACTGCATGAATATTTTTTAAATATTTTGAATATTAGATGAATATTTTAAAGAATCTTAAAAGGCATTTTTTTTCTATAGCACAGATGCAGAACATAATCTAACAGAGCAAGAGGGCTGGGAAATGGCTCAGCAGGTAAAAGCATTTGTTATCCAGGCGTGAGAAAATGGGTTAGAATCCTCAGCACCTTCCATCACTATGGGAGATAACTGGCCTTGCTGCCTACCAGCCGAGCTCGAGGCTTAGTGAGAGACCCTGTCTCAAAGGAATATGACAGAGGATTAATGGAAAAAGACGTTCCATGTCCTCCTCTAGCCTCTGCACCCACAGTCAGAACCTGTACATGCAGATGTGCATATACCACACAAAACACCACACACACACACACACACACACACAATCTATCATCCATCTATCTATCTATCTATCTATCTATCTATCTATCTATGTATCTATCTATCTACCTATCTATCTATCTACCTATCTATCTATCTATCTATCTATCTATCTATCTATCTATCTATCTCAAAAGGCAAGAGCCTTGACATTCTTGAATAAGGCAATGTGAGAACATCACTGTCTTAGTTAGGGTTTTACTGCTCTGAACAGACACCAGGACAAGGCAAGTCTTATAGAGATAACATTTAATTGTGGCTGGCTTACAGGTTCAGAGAGTCAGTCCATTATCGTCAAGGTGGGAACATGGTAGCATCCAGGCAGGCATGGTGTGGGCAGAGCTAAGAGTTCTAAATCTTCATCTGAAGGCTGCTAGACGAAGACTGAGTTCCAGGCAGCTAGGAGTAGGGTCTTAACGCCCATGCCCACAGTGATACACCTACTCCAACAAGGCTACACTTCCAAATAGTGCCACTCCCTGGGTCAAGCATATACAAACCACCACAACCACACTGAAGATTTATATCCTACCATTAATAACTGAAATATGCACGTATGTGTATTATCTATCTATCAATCCACCTACTTATTCACTAAACATTTCAGACTCCTAAACTTCTTGCCTAGTAAATGTTAACAAATTTAAAACATATCAGATAGTTTCATGGCCTGGAAATACATATTTCAAAGAGCTTGGGGAAATTTAAATGATAGATTGAATTCAAGTAAATCAAATAAAATTTCTATCTTAATCCTCGACACTAGGAATTTAATTTTTACTGTAAATCAGTTCATAATATGCACATCTTGAAAAACAATTCCTTTTTAAATTTTTAGACTTGGAACAAATAAATTACACATGTTACAGTAATTGAATAAAAACAAATCACTAAGGATCATGGACTATCTCAAAGATTTAATGTCATAAGCCATTTCTATTGGTATCTTCAGACTTCTAATGGAATTTTGAATAGAGTTTGTAGTTTTTAAGCAAATTGTGAATAAAATATGTTTTATGCATACTGAAATATAAATAGCCAAGAAAGGCCTTAATTTCTTCTTCCCCTTTTCCTCTCCCTCCTTCTCTCCCTCCTTCCCTCTTTCTCTCTCTCCTTCTGTTCTTCCGTTCCTCCCTCCGTGTGTGTGTGTGTGTGTGTGTGTGTGTGTGTGTGTGTGTGTGTGTAGGAAGGTCTGGGGGACTGGGGATTGAACCCAAAGCTTTGTGCATACTAGGCAAATGGTTCTACCATTGAGCCATATTCAGGTCCTAAGAGCATTAATTACAGTGGCTTTCAAGAAACCAGTTACTGGTTTTCTTGGGCACACACTTATAATGTTTAAAATACCCTCCCCCCCCCCCGATATTTTAAAAAACATGATTCCCCCTCATACTGTTCATAAGTCTTCTGAGTTCTTTTATAAATGAATAAAGTTTCTTTCTTCATAAGTTTGTTGGGGGGAAAAAAGGAAGCCTTCTGGGTTTAGCTGGGTATGTGGAGTTTTAAAAATGTAACAGTTGCCATTGGAGAGCCTCAAATGTTTCCTGCCAGTGAGTTTTAAATCTCACAAGAGTATGGAGGTCTGCAGAACACCCTTGAGAATTAACACTCTCTGGAGGGGCAATTATCTCAGCTTTTCTCAATGCTTAGAGTATCAAGTATGGTCCATAATCCAGTAGCATCCACTGGTGGCTGCTATATCCCCAGGTGTAACCATAGAAACGGCTTCAAACTGATGTGTGGCTTCCAAAGAGGCAAGTTAGGGTCACCACGGTGAGTCACTGCACCTCCCCTTCTAGCCTCTTCCGACACGGAGCAGCACCTAGACAACTTGATCTACCTGTGTTCTAGAACACTCTTAAGCATGGAACACACTTGGGCCATCTCTTTCAGTGAATTGGATCTAATCCAAGAGACTGTTTAAAATTCAGATTGAGCGACTAGGGCAGTGACCCGGTTAAGATTCAATTGTGTACTTGATAAGATTTCAGTTGGGCCCCCAGTTTGATCCTCAAAAGCCTGTACCCTACCACCCACATAGTGTTCCTGTCAATCATCTGTACCTCAAGCTCCCCAGCACCCTCACTCTGCCTTGTGTGCTAAGAGAGCATCGTGTCTTTAATAACTAAGGCAAATACAAGAGATCAGTGGGAAGCAAGAAAACATCATACTGCCCAAAGATGGGGAAGAATTCTCCAAAAAACTTCCTCTTCTGGATAAGTCCTTATTTTGTCAAGAGAAAGAAGCAAACAAATAAAAGAACATGTTGCTCAAATGCAATAAGAAATGCCAGAAAGAGTTTTGTCTGAGTCTCATTTCGGAAAGACTCTAGTAAGAAAGTCTTCTGAAAACACTTCATTTACACAGTGACATATAAGCTTGAAGTGATGAACTGTGCTCCTTCGTTTCCTGGACTTCTTCGCTTGTGAAAACAGTTTAGAAGGTAAGAGGGACCTGAGTTTGACCTCCAGGAACTATACAACAGCTGGGTGTAGATGCACTTGCTTGTGATTCCATCCTTGGGGCTGGGACTTGACAGAGACAAGCAGATGCCTGGAGCTCATGAGCCAGCTAGCCAGAGGGTGACGAGTTCAGAAAAATGTGCCTCAAGGGTAAAAGGCAGAGAGTGAGAGAATCAGACACTGCATGCCCTCAGGGCACAGCATGACCTTGAACAGGTGTGTATATACATATACACATTTGAATACATCCAGAGAGATAGGTAGGTAGGTAGGTAGGTAGGTACGTAAGTAGAGAGATAGATGATAAAAGAATGGGTAGATAGATAGATAGATAGATAGATAGATAGATAGATGGATGGATGGATGGATGGATGGATGGATGGATGGATGGATGGATAGATTAGATAGGCAGATAGATGATAGATAAACAGATAAGTACATAAATTGATAAGATAGATTAAATAAAACATAGATAAGATAGATGATAGACATAAAAAAAGTTTGAAAAGCAGAAGTGAAAGGAAAAATCCCATATTCAGAAAAGCAGCTACATACAAAACTCAAACTACAAAACTTGGCAGCCATAATCACACTTACAATAAAATAAAAGCTAATGCCACCCAGTGGGATCTGCACTCCTATCTCTCTCACGAATCTCTTCTGCCAATAAGACACAGACACTTCCATTGTGTCCTCTTTGGAGATGAAGCCTTGGACTCTGTTTTTCCTGTGCTGCCTATGTGAGCCACTTCATAAGTCCAGTATCATGGTTCCATATCAGAATCCACTTTCTCTCCCTTCCATGTCCCATCCTTACATTGTGATGTGTTGTACAAAATTCAAACTTAGTGTCTCATACCTGAATGTGTACAACACGTACTGTAAGAAAAAAAAATCATTTAACATTCTAGGTAAAAAGTATTCTGCACATGTGTTGGCGAGATAGTGAAATGAACAAAATCCCTCGCTTCCAAGGATAATTAACCTGAGTTCTATGCCCAGTTGCCCTCTCTGACCTCAACACATGTATCATTCCACATGAACTCTCTCTCTCTCTCTCTCTCTCTCTCTCTCTCTCTCTCTCTCTCTCTCTCTCACACACACACACACACACACACACACACACACACACACACTCGTGCCACATAAATACAGATCTTTTAAAAATATTGTCCTTAGCTTTAGCTGCAGGAGTTTTTATGCTCAGACCATTGAGATATCTTTTGTCTTTGTAAGGATGCCATGCATACAGCCTGCCCTCCTGCCCTCTTGTGGTACATGCAAATGCACCAGGCTTTTAAGGCCCTTGCTTTGATTGACAGTCACTTGCTCCCTTCCAGCATCTTTATCCTTCAAGAAAGGGTTAGCTCTGCCCCACACTGCCCACACCTGATGCCTTGTATAGGAACACCCCCAAAGGCTTTGTACTTCTCTCTCTCCTCTCTCTGATCATACTATGTGGTGCCTTTCTACACACCCAGAAAGTTAAGAAGCTGAATGTAGAGCTCAGGATGAACTGGTTAAGATTCAGTCCTGTCTGAAATCACACTGGCACCCTGGAAGCACCCCAAACAATGGCCTGCATTTTTGTTTTATAGGAAAACAAAACCCTAGGTGTAAAATATGATCATGAAAGCATCATGCATCTGAGAGTTGAAATTCTCCTTTGGATTGTGATCAACTTACCCATGCTGAAGACACAAGGAATAACGGACACCATGCTGTGGGAGGCTTGCTAAGTATTTGTTAAATGAGTAAGTGAATACCATAAGCAGGAAGAGGAAACCCAGGGAGCCCCAGAAATGACAAGAGGAAAGGACACTTTAATAAACTGAAGGAACAATAGCCTTAGCCTGAGAAGAATAAATTGTATGAAAGTAAATACACCTAGGGAATCCAAAAAAAAAAAAAAAAAAATCACTAAGAACTGGTATAACATAGTTCATTAGTATTTTTTTCAATCTTAGCTATAATTCTCTGGATCCTCCATGCCAAATGTAAAAGGATTTTATAAAAAAACAGAATTTAAAAGTGTGCAGTTACAGGGTTCATTTAACATGGAACACAGTCAATAGAAGTAATTCCTAAGGATAATTTTTCCCACCATCCAGAGTCAGAGGAAAATATAAAAATGTCACCTAAATCTACTCCAGTGATGTTACCAGTAAGCTTTTAATTTCAAAAGGAATTAGAAGGAACGCACAGGTCACACATAAAATGTGGACAGCATTCACACCATGCACATTACTATGCAGTGGGTACCAGTCTTTATTTTGGCACCATTTCCTTAAGACATGTCTTTATATCCTCTCCATTTGATTTTCAGTCTGTGCATATCAGAGATGGGAATGGTTTTTCTGGTTTACACTGTTACTTGATTGGAATAACAAACTTATACATAGTTATTTTTAGCGGTTGAGTGGGTGGGTGGGAGGATGAATGGATTAATGGGTAGGTGTATGAATGGATGAATGGATGGGTGGGTGGATGGATGGATGAATAGGTAGATAAATGGGTAGATGTATGAATGGGTGGGTCTGTGGGTAGGTGTATGAATGGATGGGTGAGTGGGTGGGTGAATGAATGGGTGGGTGGGTGGATGGATGGGTGGGTGGGTGAATGGACAGATGGATAGGTAGGTAGGTTGGTGGATGGATGGATAAATGGATGGATGGATGGATGATGGATAGGTGCATGGATGGATGGATGGATGGATGGATGGATGGATGGATGGATGGATGAATGGATGGATGGGTGCATGGATGGATGGATGGATGGATGGATGGCCCCTTTTACCTATCCCAGAGCCACTCTCCAAAACCACTCAGACAGTACTTGTTTCTGTAAATCACACTGGAATATAACTGAAAAAAAAAAGGAGAGCCTTATAGTAGCAGACAGACAAAAATTTACTGCCTTTGGATCTTGTTTTTTGAAGGATGGATGGTTTGGGAAATGACTATAGAATGAAAAGCAAAAAGCTGAACACAACTGTACTGGCTCGTTTTTGTGTCAACTTGACACAAGCTGGAGTTATCACAGAGAAAGGAGCCTCAGTTGAGGAAATGCCTCCATGAGATCCAGCTGTAAGGCATTTTCTCAACTAGTGATCAAGGGAGAATGCTCCATTGTAGGTGGTGCCATCCTTGGGCTGGCAGACCTGAGTTCTATAAGAAAGCAAGCTGAGAAAGCCAGGGGAAGCAAGCCAGTAAGCAACATCCCTCCATGGCCTCTGCATCAGCTCCTGCTTCCTGACCTGCTTGAGTTCCAGTCCTGACTTCCTCTGGTGATGAACAGCAATATGGAAGTGTAAGCTGAATAAACCCTTTCCTCCCCAACTTGCTTCTTAGTCATGATATTTTGTGCAGGACAACTGACTAAGACAACAAGTCTCAGAGAGAGAGAGAGAGAGAGAGAGAGAGAGAGAGAGAGAGAGAGGGAGGGAGAGGGAGAGACTCTGCGTGTAACATACAGGACATAACACCCAGAAGGCTGGGACTGGAAGACCATGTAAGCACTGAAACTTACAGCAACCTGGGTGGTGGAGCCTCACCTCAAACAGTATCTACCACTGTAGGATTAGCCAGTTACTAAAAATCCTCCCTTGGTATTTGACTTAGCATAAGAACTGTGTGGTTAAATACATTTATTTTCAACTCATGAGCTGTAGACAAATAGCTACAAAACTATAAAAGGAGGCTTCACAGAGAAATGCCTTAACTACGGGGTTGCAGGAATCCACTGAAAGTTAACTTTACAGTGAATCAATTAATTCCCTGTAGGATCACTTCTCCTTAACTTTTCCTGCATATGTCACAGTACATATGTGAGAGATAGAACAGGCAAGAGATAGTGTCAAAGAAAATATTAAAGTGATAATCTCATTGTTCCATCGGAAAGAGCACATATTTTTAAGCTCTGGCATACTGCTTATGTAGTAAGCCTCAGCCACATCCATAAAGAAAGCCAGGATAGAAGTACAGAGTTCAACAGTCAAAGAAAATGGGAGGCATGGGATGCTTAAGGGATCTGTAATATTTTTCTTTTAAATAAGGGGATGGTTAGAATTAACAAGAAACACCAGCTTATTAGATGTTACACAAATAGACCAGATTTCCAGGAGCCCTTCTTAAACAGAATCCATTCAGAAATCATAAAAGAGAAGTTCTTCTTTCCTCACACTGGTGTCCATTAAATGTGTCCATCCCCCCCCCACCCCCACCCCTGACAAACAGGGAAGCAGAAAGCACTGGGCACCGTTTTCTTGAAAGACTGAGCTTTTTCTCTCTGAAAGATGAAAAGAAATGCATGTCCTTTCTAAAGAAAGAAAACTAAACCGCAGGAGGAAACTCAGCATCAGTACCAGAGGCAGAGGGATGCCGCTGTTCAGAGATTCTTCACCAGAACGTGACTCGTGCCACCTGGAGAAGACACTCCACAGAGAGCGACAGTAGGGAACCTGCATCTGGAACAGCCCACCTGAGGCCACCAGCAGGAGTTCTGAGGAGGACACATGTAGGGAAGATTGCTGACACCGCTGAGGGCTGGGGAGATGCCTGTACGCGGAACTGACAGGACCAATTGATGAGTAAGGGGGATTCCTGGAGGGTGACAGATGTGCTTCTGAGATCTGTCAAACGTGACAGTCTCTCCCCACCACCACTGATTCACGCTGGAACAGACCGTCCTGGGGAAAACACAAAAAAACTTCATCTCCACGGGTTATAAATTCTTGAGCGGAGATGGGGAGGATAGGAGGAGCTATCTGTAACTTTAAATCTCTTCTTCTGAAGGGGGTGGGGTGGGGCGGGGTGGAGCCTGGATTTTTACCAGACTTCGTGACACCTAACAGTTCATGACACTGGCATTTGTGAATGGCCTGAGATATTGCGATATTAGAGAATTTACAGGAGTCTTAAGAGGGCTGCAAACTCCCAGAAGATGACACTGATAGACTAGTGGGACTATTAAAAAAAAAATCAATGAACGACCCACTGGTTCAAAACAGAAGAAATGTCTGAGGAGAGCGCACACACAGCTGTTGAGTTACTAACGGCCCCCTCCCCTTAAAAAATACAAATATAAAGACTATTTAGCCCTACGGGAAACTGACAGGAAAGGGGGGGGAACACACAGAGGAGGAAAGACTGAGTAGGAACAGCTGCTGTGTTTACATGCGGAGAAATAATATATGGCGAACAGCTGTCCTGGCTCCCGCCACCACTCAGAAGGCATTTGACAAACTTAAACCTAGACAGGTTTTAAATTAATTACAAAGGCCCACAACCGGTCAAGGTGCCGAGAACAAGAGACTTAAGACAACCCCTAAATGAGACATTCATATCACACTTCTCCTGCCAACGGCTCAAGGATCATTTCAGAAGGGACACGGAGGTTTTCGGAGCCAGATGTGTTCAATGACAAGGAACCGGTGTTTTCCTGACATAGCGGGGGAATTGCACATATGAACCCGCAGACAGCGCGACAGTGGATGCACAAGACCCGCGCAAGCTCAAACCGGACGGAACCCCAGCATGGAGCCAGGGAGGTGGGAACAACGGTCCACTCCTAGAGGAGAGGCTATCGGCAGTTGATAGTTGCTGGAAAGGGTAAAGTGTGTTTTCTTTAAGGGTGTAGCTTCAAGTAGGTCCACCGTGCTCCACTCAGAGGCCATGCATTCAAGAGTATGGGAAGCATGAAATTGAACAGAAATGAGTTTAAGTAATAATAATCTTTTAAAAGCCTCAAAGTTGGGTGAGTGGGGAAGAAAATGGTGGATCTGCAAGGTGTTGGAAAAGGAAATGGGTATGATTGGAGTACATTGTACAATGTTATCAAACAATAAATAAAATATAAATGAGAACCTGAAGTTATTAAGATGGTGGTTTTGTTTGCCCGTGGATAGACGTGGAGAGATCCTAAGAAGGAGAGAAAGCTGGACTGTGTGGTTCAGGGAACAGGACCTGGGAAAACAAATCGTGCGATCCGCTTTGTCCGGTAGGGGGCGCCATACACAGAACATTCACAGCAAATTACCCAACTAGAGCTCAGAAGCATAAAGAGGGATGTATCCAATCCAAAGGGGATAAAAATAATACTTGAGGGAACAGCTAAGGGAATAATGGTGAATAGTGAGGTGATTTTTAACTAAGGGCAATAAACTGCCGTCCTATGAATATCTGAGAATGTTGGAAAGTGTTGGAAATATGAGAATGATTTTCTTCAAAGATACGGAACTCTTGTGAATTTGTGGCAAGGATTTTTTTTTTTTAATCATTAAGGTACACACTTCTTATGTGTGCCAAGAATTCATGGGTAGAGGCAGCTAGAGAGCACAGATCAAAAGAACAGGGCAGTGGTGAACCTGCGAAGGCCAGTCAACAGATGGACGTGCTTGGAGTGATTTCAGCAATGGCACTGAAGACGGATCTATCCAAATGGAGAATAGCTTTGTTCATATTTCAAGCTTCAGTGTGTAAAGATAAATGTGTGCTGTTGAACCTAAGAAATCTCTCTTCAGATCAAGAGTTACTTTATGTAGACAGTTGCAAAGCTCGACCTATATTATGGACTGAATTATATACACCCAGAAGTTGTCTGTGGAAAACCATATCTCTGATGTGTCACTGTTTAGAAAGGTATTATGGTAAGAGGTAATTATAGTTAAGTGATGGGGGACAGGACCCTTATCCAACAGGAATAATGTCCAGATAAGTTAAGAGCAGGAAAATATTCAAGATAGATCTCTCTCTCTCTCTCTCTCTCTCTCTCTCTCTCTCTCTCTCTCTCTCTCTCTCTCTCTCTCTGTCTGTCTCTCTCTCTCTCTCCTTCTCTCTCTCATACACACACACATATTTATCCACATATGTTCACACCCATATAAGCATCCATGCACTCACTCACACTACCATGTTCTTGAGGTCATGGGGAAAAGGTAAAAGTCACAAGTCAGAAAAAAAAAAAAAAAAAAAGATTCACCATAAACCAAACCTGACCCCCCTGACCTTGGACTTCCAGACTTCAGGCGTGTAGAAAACATGAACTCCTATTGCTTTAGGCACTCAAGCTGTTCTAGTTTGTCGGGGCAGACCTAGAAGAGGCACAGAGCAGCCGTAAGGAGTGTTCCTCTGCACGGCAGGGAGGAGAGAGGCTTTGATGGAAGAAAGAAATGAAGCCAGCGGAGAGCACTCAGCCAGGCACTGCACAGCTGCAGAGAGAGGCTGGTTTTCCTTTCTGCCTTGGGAAGTTTTAGCCTCATACATCCTGCTCTAGGAGGTGTTGATTAGAAAGAGTAGGGAGGGGATGTATGGCTCTTGAGTACCAGGAAGCAAGATGCTTCTGCAAAAAATTTTGGAAGGGATGAGTTTTACCCTTGCCTGTGTTTCACTCTAACCATTGAGTTTGCCCTTAACACACGAGTGACAGAATATTTGAAAAGAAACAGAAGGATCACCTTACAGTTTCTTGCACTACAGAAGGACGAATGCCAGAACCCCACTCCCTTGTGCACTGGTCTTTATCAGAGTTACTATCCCCTGAGAGGGCAGAGGACATGAGAACTGTGCTGGCTGGAGGAGCCCGGTAGGGAAATTGTTTTGGGCTCGTGTATATGAATAGGATACCGTTTGAGGCTGTGGAAGCCTTAGGACTGTGAGCAAGCCAGAAGACACAGTTCACCCGTAAAGGTATACCCCACTTCCAGTTTAAATCTAGCTCTGTGCTTCCTGGCCAGAAAGACATGAGAGGTTCTACTAACTGTCCCTGTCACCATGAACCTTACCATGATGCCTGACTTGGTCGATAGCTAACAAGCCAAACTGTAACCTTCCTAAAGCTGCATTTTGTTAAATCGATGAGAAAACAATAACTAATAATCCCAAGAACATAATTGGAACTGATAGCAACCTATTTAATATTTCGAAATAGCTAGTGGTGAACATTTTTCTAACTTCATAATACAAAGAAATGGTTCATATTGCAGGCGATCTTCTATAGGATTATCTTATGCATTACATATGTGCATGAAATGTCATGCTCCAGAAACATCTATAGTTATTGTGCATCAATTTAAGATTCGAACTTCTAAGATTTATTTTGTTTGTTTGTGTTTGTGCTTGTATGTTTCTGTGTATACACCTGTGTGTGTGTCTCAGGCATGTACACTTAAACATAGCATTTCTCTATGTCTAGACAGCTCTCTTGAGCTCAGTGCAAGATGAAGGACTCCCCTTTCTTAGCAGGGCTTCCTCTTTTCTGCCTGATCTGGGGCACCTGACCCCTTATCCTCTGCCTACAGAATGTCGGAGATGGTGAGATTACAGGTTCAGCTTTCTTTCTCCCCATGATAAGAACCTGTCCAGCAAGCACCTAGAATTCCTGTAATAACTTTCCACGCAAATGAGGCATTCTTTGGTACCCTAAGCTCTAGCCAAAGATACTCACCCATCCTGGACATCCCTACACCATTTCCAAAAACTATTCACCCAAAACAAAGTAGAGTTGCCTCTCTGGAGCTGATCCTGGAAGTCTGTCATTTCGGTCCTACTCAGGCGCTTCCTTTGTCCTCTGGGGCTGGTAAACAACAGCTTCTGGGAAGAAGGCAGGACCTATATGTTGGAGGAGGAGTATGAGCACATGAGTGTAGGTGCCTGAAGAGGCCAGCAGAAGGCAGAGGCTTTTGTGATCCACCCAATATGGGTGCCAGGAACCAAACCATAGAAGTGGAACAGATTCTCTTCACTGCTGAGCCGTCTTTGCAGCCCCTAAGATACATATTTAAGATGGGAACATGCCATGCCTAAAAACCCCGATAAAGGGCACAGGTGCGCTGTAACTCTCAGAATAGGTACTTGAAAGGTTTCTGGAGAAGAGGATGTGTGAAGTCAGTGAATTGGAGCTGAACATCAGCTCTGTTACTCTTCTGTCTTTGGTAGAAGGAGGGCAGCATTCTAAGCCCGTTTCCTACTTTGTAAAGGAGTCATCGTCTGCCTCACAGGCCTACAGGAGAAGTGAATGAAAAGAGGAGCCCACACTTCAACCCCTTGGAGTCCACAAAGCCCAACACAAGCGGAGTATCTGTCATTGTTAATGACAGCACATGTCAACATTTGTGGAAAGCTGTGAACTATACAAAACTGGCAATAAAAAAAAAAATCACAACTGTGTACCACGTGAGTGAAGAAACATGAAAGGAATCCGAAAAGATGTGATAGGGTTTTATAAGAAAAGCATTGTTTTAAAATTGAGCATGTGTGCAATTAAAAGAGGAAATTGAAAGTTAAGAATCCACCAATGCGGGCGAAACTTGCTCCAGGCAATGAGAAGAAACATCATGTGTACTTGCAGAATAAGACCAGGGTGTAACTGGCTGATTCTGGGCAAAGTCAGTGAGGAAAAGAAACAGTAGAAATGGAGGTCAAAGTCTTTTGGGTTTGGATGACTGCTTTTACTTGTATGTTTGTTTACTCTCTATATGTGAGAAAGTTTTCAAACCAGAAAACATAGAATAGAAGAGGGAGTGTCGTCATGTGACTAGAATCTTGACACTCAGGAGATGCTAATAGGAGAGGACGGCTGTGAATTGTAGGTCACCCTGGACTACATCGTAAGTACCAGGCCAGCCAGGTACATACACTGAGAGTCCCTGTCTTAAAAATAAATAAACAAATAGAAAAAAAATAAAATTAAAATAAAGGCAAAATTAAATGTTTATAAGCAGGAATTGAATTTAGGGTGGGTAGAGAAGCTGGCAATGTCTTCTTGGAGAACAGAAGGTCTCTTTTGTACCGCTTCCAGATTACAGGCCGTCTCTGGGTGTATGTATGTCGTGGGGGATGGGGAGAGGGGTAACCCAGGAGCACAGAGCCAAAATGACCCCAAAGAAGACAGCAGCTATTCAGTCAGTGTATGCTCGTGGTGTGTGTGTGTGTATTACACATGCATATGTGTATGCATGTGTGTGTGTGTATGTGTACGCATGTGTATTTTGACCTGTCCTCTGAGGGTCTTAATCAAAATGATTTGATCCAGTAGCCTATGAAACTACAGTTGCTTTACTTTTTAAAAAAAGGATACAGAGGAAGGAAAGGAAGAGAGAGAACAGTAGGTCAGCCACTTAACAGTGCTGACAGCTTGGGATGTATGCAAATGAGTATAAAACAGACAGGCAAACAGACAGAATGGCAAATTTGTAAAGGATTAGCAAGCAAAAAAAAAAAAAAAAAAAAAAAAAAAAAAAGGCGGGGGAGGATCCACCAAATATGAATGGCTGTCTTAATCACTCAAATAACAGATGTCCTTCTGGTTTACCTGCCTAGCTCCTATGACGCCGATGCTTCAACTAGAAAAGAAAATATAAGCCGTGCATTGACTTTCTCTCCCATTGACTGAGGACCCTCTTCAGGGCAGGAACTACCCTAGATGTTGTGTTTACAAATATCTCCGATATTTCTCCGAATATGTAATACCTTCACCTTTTCACAGATTTTCCAGTTTTGTAAGTGAGACTTTTTTTTTTTCAATACCAGCTGCCTTGCTCTGGTCATACAAGCACTCAAGAGAGGGGATTTCTGCCAAGGAACATTGACAGCTCTGGCAGTTTGCTCAAGTAAGACCCCACAGAGGAATGGAGGGAAATTTGCTCTAAACAGATTTCCAGGGCTGGGGAGAAAGCTCAGTGGTTAACTTCTTGGCACCCAAGCCTAGGGTTGACATTCATATACCCAGAAACCAATGTAAATGTCAGGTGAGCATGGCAGCCCACCTCCAATTCCAGGCTCAGATGGTGGACACAAGATCACCAGAGCAACCTAGATAGTGAGACTGATATTAACAGGGGTCTCTGAAGTTGGTTCAGAGACCCTTCCTCAATGAGTATATTAGAAGAACAATGGAGGGTGAGACCCTAGATCAATTTCCACAGGCAAACATAATAGCACATTGCACACTTGCAAAACACGTACCAATACACCACACACACACACACACACACACACACACACACACATTCACATATACATTCACAGATATAGATGTATACACACATATTCACAAATGCACACACACACACACATACACACACACACACCCCAAAATAATATGGCTCATCTGGTAAAGGCACGTCACCTCCAAGCCTGCACACTCAAGAACTTACATAAAAGCAGGAAAAGAGAACCAACCCTACAAAATCGTCCTCTGACCTCCACACTCATGCTTCAGCATATGTGTTCCTTCCTCAATAAGATAACATTTAGGAGAATTTTCCAAAGTATTGCAGAAGTATTTGGAGCGGGTTAGGGGGATTACCGAAGTAAAGACAACAGTGAAGATTCAATGAGGGAGGGTGGTGGATTCATGCTAACAGCAGGATTTTGGTGGAGAAAATGCAGTAAACAGAGACAGGGCAGGAATACAAGAGGATCAGGTGCAGCCCGCAGTCCTCAGGGCAGGCAACTTTGGGCTAAAACATGGAAACACTCTCACTACAATGAAAGATTGCCAAAGATCTCTCTTTGTTCTTCTCCAAAACCAAAAGCCTTGCCATCAAATAAATACGTGGACTATGTTGTCAGACTTACTTACAAAGACAGTGATGTGTAGCATTTTAAAACACCACCTAATAAGGAATGAATGGACGGGGATGCTGGGGTTCAGGTGAGGAAGGAAGAGGGGACAGATGCCACACCAACCAGATCAGCCAAGTCGGTCCTGGCAATTGCTAAACGTGACAGATGTCATAGCCTGATCGTCCTTACATCCAGGGAAATGTAAGTGGAACATGATCACGGGAGGCTCAATTTTGCTAACTCAGAGGAACAGAGAACTTCCTGCCATCTTCTCTCCGGGATGTCCTAGTGATTAATGACAGTACACACATTGTCTCCTCACTAATCTAGTTTATGTTGCAATTACACACATCCATCTCAGAAAAAGCCATTCCATGGGCAAACACATAACAAGGCCTTCTTCCCAAAATGAATACGGTCATTTCACAAGGAGGGACCAGTTTAAAATAAAAAAATAAATAAAAGAATTTAATCTGTTTTACACATTAAACAGCGAATTATTGTGGGTATAATTTTACCTTTAGTACCGAAATACCCTACATCCCATTTGTATGACCCCTCCCTCTTGCTTCCCAGATCTTCAATAGATTTGATTAGGAAACAGTTTATGTTTTCTTGTTACAACTTGTGATAAAGAACGTTGTGAGTTTACAAAACTATGTGTCATCCTCAACATTTTCTCTTTGCCTTTGAAAAACCACTTTTCCTGAATTTTCTGTATTTGGGGTGTGGGGTGGGCATTAAAGGAAAGGCTGGACATCTCATGATACTCAAGCTGTGGCAATCACCACACTTTAGACATGTCAAGTTTTCTTAACCGGGTGATGAGACAGTCTACACTCCAGAGCACAACAGTTCACACAAGCCTGGAATCATACGCGCTGTGCCGCAAAGGCACCTAATTGAGCAGCTTTATAACCTCGCACAAAATTCCCTCGCCACCAATTTAGACAGAATTGCTTTTATTTTAGCAATGTTCTTTTAATTAAGTCCTAAACATCTAAAACATGGCAAATGTAAATATGTATTATAAATCCTTAACTATGGGGATCCGTGAGCATCCGTGCAGTTTTCTGCCTTGGAGAGAGAGAGAGGAGAGAGAGAGAGAAAGGCTCTTTCTGTGCAAAATCAGCTCAAATTGAGAGATATAAAAATCAAACGATGTTAAACTTCATTTGTGATATCCTGCTCTGGGTGCAAGCATCATTCTACCACACAACCTTTGCGAGCTCCACTCTTCCAATTTGCCCAGTGGCTGTAAAGCCACAATCTCTCCTGCCCCGTGTTCCACCCTCTATGTCATGTTGGCAGCTAGAATTTAGGAAAGAATGGGAAACTGAGTCAAATATTAGAGTAATCATGCCACATTTTACAAAATAATGACTCTGAAGTATCAAAAGAGGAATACAGTTGTCTATATTTAGGGAAAATTTGAACAGGATCTCAAAAGACACATTGTTAATGCTTTATTATGTTTTAGTGTCTTTTAATATAGTATTATTATTTCTTCTCAGAGAATTTTATACATGTATACAAAGTGATTCTTTCAACATATCTACTCCAACTACCCACTCCCAATTTATCCTAGACTTCCACAACTAACACCCTGTCCCAACTAACTTTCTCTCTGTTTCTTTGTCTCTCTCTATCTCTGTGTGTGTGTCTCTCTCTTGTGTGCTCCATCATATTTCTTAAGTTGACCTTGAACTTTGAACTCACTATATAGTCCAGGCTGACCTCAAACTTGCAGTTCTCCTGCCTCAGCCCCAAAGTACACCACCATGCCTAACTTATTTTGTTACATTTTAATCCTACACAGTTCTTTGGTTGGCTGTTAGGAGCTGGGTTGTTCTGGTTTCCTTTCTGTTGCTGTGATACACCACTCTGACTTCAACCAACCTTGGGGAGGAAAGGGTTTATTTGGCTTATACTTCCAGATCCCACACCATCACCTAGGGAACTCAGGGCAAGAACTCAAAGGAGAGTGGGCAGGCAGAAACCATGGGACACCTTTGTTGCCTTGATCAAGCTTGTGCTTTCTTAATCAGCATAAGACCTTACATATGGAATGGTGCCACCCATAGTGGGCACTTCACCAAACAATAATCTAGACAACCTCTCACAGTCATGCCCACAGACCAGCCTGGTGATGACAATTACTCAATTAAAATTCTTTTGAGGTGATTCTAGGCTGTGCCAAGTTGATAGCCTCAGCTAACCAGGACAGTTGTGATGGGTTTCTTTACAAGAAAATTGTACATATTCATAGGGTAACATATTATGTTTTAATACACATACATGTTGGGCAGTGTTCACACTGGGGTAAAACAGTCCACACACTGTTTTAACTCATTCTGGAAACGACTGCGACACAAACAGCAAGTGAAACACAACTTTCTATGTCCTAACACTACCTAATTCAAAATCTACCCACTATGGGTAATGTCCTCAAATCCCCATCCTTAACCCCACCTTGGGACCCTGCCTACCCTCATGGATCATTAGCAAATATCTATCCATGAGGGCAAAAGATGCAGAAATGGCAGGTGGCATGGGGTAGGATGCAGATGAGGTTCAGAAGTCCTGAGTATGGAAGGTAATGATGACACACAGGGACCAGCTTTGCGGGGACAGATCAACTTTACAGATCAGCTTGATTCAAGGGTTATATAGTTTGGGGTTAAAAGGTTGGAATATCCAGGGTGGGCAAATGTCATTGACTGAAGACTTAAGGTACTGAGAAGCCTCATTTGCATGGAGAGGCATTCAAGAAATCTCGGGTGCTGGTTGAATGGGTTCATATGAGGAGAAAGGAAGTTGAACCTATAATCTAAGGCTATGTGATATTCTACAGGTAGAAAGGTGTAGTAAAGGTTTTTGAACTTTCCAGACAAGAGAAGGAGAAGCCCTACTGGTAAAGGGAGGCTGTTATTTTATGCCAAGCCCAGGAGGTTATTTGGACAATGGTAGACTTCAACCTTAATTAGCAGGGCAACACCAGCCAAAATGCCTTGCAACACACACACACACACACACACACACACACACACACACACACACACACACACACACACTTTATCTCAGCAACTCAAGTCCTTTTAAAGACTTTTTCCAAAATAATGCCTTCCTTTTTCCCTGTCTCCTGATAATAAACAGATTTTAAATGACAAGTCTTAAGGGCCATATGCATGTGTGTGTGTATTATATACAAACATATACCTGTGTATATGTCTGTGTGTCTGTGTGGACGGGGGTGTATGGTGTATATGTGTGTGTGTATGTATGTGTATTAATAATCAATCTTTTAAATCAAAGCTATTAGCCTAGAAATTTAGTTTTCTTGACTTCTCTAAGATTCCCTCTATTGGTCTGATAGGTATTGGGTTTATACTAACAGTAAGCTCTGAGGACCTCTACCATGAGCCAAAAGACTCATATGTCTGCTCAAGTTCATCCAGCAACCTACCAACTCCTAGATCATGACCAGTTCTTAAGAGTTATCAGTATAGTTACTCTGAGGACATTCAAAAGCAGTCTCTGTAGGTTAAAACTGCTATGTCAAGTAATAAAATACCAAGTTTGTCTGGCAATTATACAATAAATGTGCTTTGGGAGATATAGTGAATTTATATATTTGCATTACTTTTAGACTAGTATCAACCAATAATTCCATTTTAAAACACCAAAACAGCCCGGGAGGGAGGAGGTCATGGAATCGAGCATATGTTTTGTGTCTTTAGAAACACTTAGTGTCTTACTCTAGACAGCCACTAATGAGAGAAACTTAATTTACAAACAAAAAAGTAATTAGAGCTATAGATATGATATATAATATGACATTTTCCTTTTATGATTTAAAAACCTTCTAGATAAATCCCATCACTGCTCCATTAAATAATTCTGCATTAAAAAATTTTATAGTTACTAATTCTGAACTACTTAAAATGTCAAATGTTTGCAGGCTTCACTCACTTTTCCAATTATTACATTGGAATGACTCATTAATTGTAACATAAACAGGCTCATTTTTACATCCTGTTATGAGATGTCTCCGATTTCATTGTCAAAGTACTGTTTTCCCATGTACCATGACAGAAAAAAAATCTACTAGAAAGGGGCAAAAAGCCCAACACACACTCTCTTTCCAAATACCACATGATGCAAGTTGGTCACACACTCTATTCCTTGACCTGAAGTTTCAGGTACCCTGTATGTAAATATCTTTGTAAAAAAAAAAAATCGACAAAAATTTCTATCTTTTGAAAGCTGATTGAGAACAAAAGTACCTTTGTCACTTTATAATTGCAGATTTTGGTCTTTATCAACTTCAGACCCTTGGACCAACTTGTTGGCATGTTTGGGAACCCAAAACTATACAGTTAAAAACAAAAAGGACCAGTTATGGAAGTAACAGACCTATGAACACATTCTATTGAAACCCAGCCTCAGAGCTCACTGAGGAGGTTGAATGCCGAAATCTGACATCCAGGTTGCCTCCTACTTCTCCCAAATTAACATGATCCAATGTTACCCAAGCTATCTGACTCCACTCTCATTTAGAAATGCTCTGTAAGACCTGGAGATGAAGGACTATCTCAGAGGTTAATAGTACATGCTGCTCTTGCAGAGGATGTGGGTGGGTTCAGTTCTCAGAGCCTTCATGGCAGCTCACAGATGCCTATAACTACAGTTTCGGAGGATCTAGCACACTCTTCTACCCTCTGAGAACTCCTGTGCATACGTAATGCATGTTAACTCACAAAGATACAACACTCAAACACACACACACACACACACACACACACACACACACACAAAATGGATTTTTTTTTATTTTACAAATGCCATCTATTGTAACCTAAAATTACAATTAAATTAATATTTCTGAAGACATTTTAAACTCTCTTTGGAAATCCCAAAGGCTTTATGTGGCCATTTTAATTTCAAGAGTAACTTACTTGAATTTAAGGTATTCTGCTCAATGGTTAAGGATGTTTTCCTTGAAGGACGTCTTCATGCAATCACAAAAGTGCCCTACTTATTATTCTTACTTCAAGGCACATTCTTCTGTTCTTAGACTTCTGTGGTAGGGGTGGGAAGTTCTATGCATAGAACCCTAGGATCATACGTATGCTAGGCAACTGTTAGGCCACAGAAACGAATCCCCAGCCCTTGAATATTTTCAATGGGGTCTCACTACGTAATCAGATCTGTACTGGATCTCATGAACCTCCTACCTCATCAGCCCATGTGCTAGAATTACAAGTGGGCCATCACATCCCACTGAGATTTTATTTTCTCTTTAAAATGAGCAAAATACAACCAACTGTAGCAACCAACTGCACAATTCAAAGCATGTTTTACACAAAGCATGTGCTTGTCAAAGAGTGTCTGTCTGGAAGAGCTTCTCATGCAGTCAGGGAAACAGCAAGAGAGAAACACATTCTACCTCAAGAATGTGGTGAACTCACAAAACAACTTTTATCCGAACCACATGTCCTGTAAGGATCAATCCTTCCCCGTTGTTCTAATTAACAAGAAAACAGCCATAATTCCAGATACATATCAAACAAGTTAGTGGTTTGGATAAATAAAAGTGGAGAATAATAAGTATAAGCAATGGGGGGGGAATCAGAGTATGCAATTCTTTATTATTTCACAGAAACAATAAGCTACCAATATGAATATGCACTCTTTGGGATTTGTGCAGCAAAGCTGCCTTTATCTTCCTACTGTTTACAGCTTGCAAACTTTCAGTCAATACAGAGGAAAGAAAGGGATTGGGTGGGTTGTTTGTTAGGTCAGTTGGCTGGTTGGGTGTTTGTTTATTTGTTAGGTCAGTTGGCTGGTTGGGTATTTGTTTATTTGTTAGGTCAGTTGGCTGGTTGGGTATTTGTTTATTTGTTAGGTCAGTTGGCTGGTTGGGTGTTTGTTTGTTTGTTTTTTAAAAGAAATCCAGATTACTGGCATAGTGGTGCATATCTGTAATCTCAGCTCTTGGAGGCAGGAGGATCCAGAGTTCAAAGTCAGCATGGGCTACCTGAGATGCTCTCTCAAAACAAACAACACAAAGAGTGAAGGGCTTCTTGGCTAATCTGAGGCTAACTGGCCATTTAAAGGTCAAATGATTCATTAGTTGACAACATTAAAGGTCCAGCATTGATTGATCTGAGATAAAAGAGATTTTCATTCCACACAGAAAAATGGGCATTTGTGAAGCCTGACTGATATTCTAATGCAAAGCCACATTCAAAGCTTTGGACTGTCAAGGTCACTGTCCCTAAGCATCTATGCCCAATAGATAACTGTGAGTCAGTTGCCTCTGTCTTAAGAAAAAAAAAAATCATCCTAGGTGACAACTTCACAAGTTCCTTAACTTAAAAAGTGGCCCTGAAAAGAGAAGCCTGAATTTATTCAAAGCTGAGCCACATGTGGTAGCACACATCTTTAATCTAAAGCTCAGGAGGCAGAGGCAAGTGGATCTCTGTGAGTTTCAGGCCACCCTGATCTACATACATCCAGGATAATATAATAACTCCCAGTCTCAACATACAAACAGGGCTGGAGAGATGGCTCAGAGGTTAAGAGCACTGACTGCTCTTTCAAAGGTCCTGAGTTCAAGTCCCAGCAACCACATGGTAGCTCACAACCATCTGTAATGAAATCCAGTGCCCTCTTCTGGTGTGTCTGAAGACAGCAACAGTATACTCACATAAAATAAATAAATAAATCTTTAAAAACATACAGAGAAACAGATGAAACAAAACAAGTTATGAGTCAGGCATAGTAGCACATGCCTATAATTTCAGAGCTTGGAACCAGAGTCTGTAGAATAAAGAATTAAAGGTCAGACACAGCAAGGTCAAAGGCAGTCTGAACTACCTGTCTCAAGGGAAAAAAATAACTAAATTAAGTATAAAAAATAAAACTTTAGCAAATAGATGTATTTTAAATTATTATATAAAAATATTTTTATAATATACACCACATTTTAACTTATTTTTTAGACTGTTGTAAATAGTGTAATATAAATAGAATTAACCTAATGATTAGTTTCTGGAAATCAAAAGTAAATACAATTGCAAACGGACGAGATATTTACATACAAATTAATTGTGCTGGCATGGGTAGGTAGAACACATTTGCTTAATTATTGTGAATTCTCAGTGGGTTGTACTTAAATGAAAATCTATTTTTCAATTTGTTCTAGAAAGTTTGCCAATTTGAGCTTTTTGAGGAAGCTACTGAGTTACTTTCAAAGCAAGAACAATCAGCAAACAAGAATGTTTCCCTCAGGTGATAAATTTGATTCCAAATCTAAGTTCTGATTCAAATGGAGTAGAATAGTTTATGCTCATGACCATGTGAAATAAGAGAAGAATTTTCATTCTAAATATCTGGGGTGATGTTTCTCACACATTTATCAAGCACAGCATAGTAATCAGCTTACTCAAGATTAAAAATGCCCCCTTAGCAACCAAAAGTGCTGTGGAAGTTTACTAATAAGATGCCGGTAATGCATAGTTATAGAAATGAGATTCCTCAAACTATAGTCATCTAGGAGAAAGAAACAGAGAAAACAGCATCTCCTGTTATACTTGTCAATACGGTGAGCGGCTCCTTCAGTATGTGCGTAATATAGTGAGATTTTTACCAATTAGTATAATCTGTGCACATCTATAGTTCCTCATTACACCATGCACTATACATCAGAGGCCAATGGAGTTTTTCTACAAAGGAGCAGATAAATGATACAGAATACTGTGTAGACACTTGTAAAACAAGGATAAAGACAACTGCAACAGAATTTTTACCAATCCAATTCAACATATAATAATACATAAACACGAATCTTGTTCATGCCATTGCATTAAGAGAGACTGGTGACTAAAACTCATATTTCTCAGAGCCATTTTGTGCCACAAAGATGCCTCTTAAATTTGTAAAGATACAAAACCCACTGTTAGTTCATAGTCCGTACGAAGACAGGCATGAGGGAAGATTTGTCCCATGGGCCATACTCTGCCAAACCCTGAATAAATATCACAAGCTCTTTCCAATGACCATATGAAGTTCCCATGATCTGTTTTTATTGGGGGTAGGGGAAGTCTGCTGACATACAGACTGACTCTAATTGTTTTTACATGATATGAATTCCCAGGATAATTTTAGGAGACAGTGATATTTCTTGCTTTCATTAAGGACTAGGTATCATGTGGATGCCATGTGTGGCCTCCATGTTGGCCTATAAGCTATGCTAACCATGGGCAAAAGGATCGGAAATGATCTAGAGCAGACACGATGAGTGGAAAGAAGGCGTCAAGGGGATGACAGCAGATGATCTTAGGAGTGAGTCAGGGAGTCCATTGACCTGCATGCACTTCCAAGGGCCAGCCATTGACTTAAGGTGTCATAGGTCATGCCCATCAGTATGTTGTTATTACATTGTAGTTATTTCATTATTTTACTGCAGACTACCTGGGGAAGGGAGGAGAACAGAAAGAAGTTTCCAGAAAGAACCACATCTCTGAATTTTAGGAATTTGAGGATCTTCCCAGTTATATCCAAGTTGTCCCCAATCAGTAAAAATGGCCATCTACAAGGGCAGCCACTTGTCTCTATGACTGATTTTATCATATTCCTGGTACTTCCTTCGGAGTAGATATCAGACATATCCCTGTTTTCAACTCAAGAAAAGAAAGAACACAGTCAGAAGCTGACTTCTGACTCAGTCATTAGTAAGCTATTTCTTTCGAGGGGGGGCATTAATTATTCTTAGAGAGAGGTTCAGTGTATCTTCCATCTTCTGTCATGTGATCTGTAAGAATGAAACCAAAGCAAACACCCTTCTCAACCTTACTAGTTACACCAATCCTTCTTATGTGGTGAGGCAGCCTCCCAAAACTATCTTGGCATTTGGAATTCGTGGGTTCTTAAGAACAAGTGTAGAATAAATAAATCGCCCTCTCCCTTGTTCTAGTACCTCTGTCTTAGAAGGAAGTGAAGAAGCCAGAGAGAGCCAGGAGTACAGCCTCTCAACCAGCAAGCCCATAAGCAGGGATGCCTGCCTGCCGCCGGTGTTTGCATGAAAAGGATGACTCAATATAATAACAAACTCATCTTGATCTGGACATATAGACTAAAACCTTAGGGCTCATTTACAACTTAGAAATGTCACATGGGACACTGGAAACAAAGAATACAACTCACTCAATATATTTCCTTTTAACTACAAAGGTACAATGAACTAGAGTCGCAAAGAGTGTTGCTGGCACATGAATTAGTAATCTGTACTTACACCTAAGTGTGTGTGTGTGTATACATGTACGCTCATGGAACATGTGAGGGGGGAGAAGAGAGGGTGGCTGTCTTTGCATGAAATCTTTCTAATGCAAATTTCTCAGTTGATTAAGTAGATCAATTAATATTCAAATTGGAGTTCACCTAATCCCAGGTTTATAGAGTCCCCTAGGCTAATGTTCTTATTGTTACCCAAAGACCGACTCAGTGAATGACAGATTTTTCTTCTTGTGAGTCAGTTGTAAATAAAGAAGAAAGGTGTTTCCATTCACCCAAGAGACAGGCCTTTAAATTTCTCTTGCTTATACTCAGTTTCCCTTGACTTTGCTAGTGGGATTTGAGATTGATTCAGTTCTTATTAATAAACAGTCTGGTTCAGAAGAATTTTGGGAAGTCTTAAAAGGCAACTTCGGTAATGCTTGGGCTGATGACAGTTACCAGTCCTAAGGTTAACATGCATCCCTGTCCATCAACTCATACTACGTCTTCCAAAACTGATAGCATGGTGGGGCACATTTTCTATCCCAACCCAGCAACAAGTGAACCCTTACTCCTCCAAAATGTAAAGAGTGCGGAACAATATAGAAATTAGGGAATGATTTTTTTTTTTTTTTTTTTGTTCTAAGTTTGCACACCGCATTGTCAAAATGTCAATAAGAAATCACTAAAAGCCACCTTAATTTTCAGGAGCCACTGACTTGTGATGACACTTGAAGAAAAGCCAACTCTTAAAACAGGTCTGCTAACTAAGAATCCCAAGTTGAATGTTTAAGTGTTCTTCTTCACTTCAATTCTAGGCTCTCCGCGCTTATCCAATGACTTCGTAGAGAAATCGAACCCCGATGGATATAGATCCAGCATTGCAACTGCACCCGTGGGAGGCCCAGGCAGAGCTAAGCAGAGGTGAGCATGGCTTCTCCTCCAACCTCAGCTGCTCACTTTTTCCCTGGCTGAGATGTGCTAGGAAGGAGAGCCTTTTAACAGGGATCTTCCGGTTACACTCTGCTCACGCTTCGAGCAAGCAAGCAAACATCAGCAGTTCACAGCCCAATTATTCATATGAACAGACCCCAAAAGGATGCGCAGGCAAGGCATAGGAAAGACAAACTGGGTTAGGCCGGGAGTGAAGCTCTGGTCAATTCATGGGAAGAAGCCTGCGGCGCGCTTTCTATCGCAACAGTGACCTCTAGTGCTCCCTCTCTGCTCAACCCCTGCAGGAGGAATTACACCTCAGCCACAGAACTTCAACTGAGCGGGTGGCTGGGTTTTGGGTCTGTTGTTGGTGTATCATTGTTTGTTAATTTGCTACCACGTTTGTCAAGGCTATCCCCCGTAGAACCCCGAAGATTTCGACAGGGTGAAACTGCATATTTTACTGATTTTATGGGATTCCCACACATCCGATTTAAAATTGAACGGGAAACAGTCTAGCCGGGGAGTGAAGTTCTCTCCTTTCCGGAGCAGCCGATAAATTCTGACATCAAATGCTCCTAAAAACGGAAGCACAAAATCACCAGTGGATGGACACCGGCTCGTGGCTCGTGACAGTGGGTTCCCGTTATTTTCTTCCTCATGAGGACTATACAGTTAAGGCAAAGCAGGTACTATAGCAAGAAGAGTTAGCAATTTCTTGTCTCCCAAACCTAAACCTACCAATAAGGCAGTCCCATCCATTTCTGAACAGTCCTTGGAGCCCTTTCTTGTAGAGCAGGTTAGAGCTGTCTTTAAAATCCGAGAAAGAAAGAAAAAAGTTGTGTGTTTGCTTAGCTGTTTTTAACATGCATAAAAAGAGGAAATTCTTCCACCTTGAGAATTTAAGCCAAATATAAACTTTTAAAACTTCCTATCTCCAGGGACAAGCTGATGAAAAGAGTTGGCCAGTGTATTCTGGGTGCTATTTAAATGAAGCAACGCGACTGTAACAAATGTTCCCTGAATCAATGAACTCAGCACCAAGACAATCAATCACGAATACACGAAGTTGAAGATTCAGCCACCAGAGAACACTGCTTAGGCGGGTGGGGGAGGGGAGAAATCACCTGCACATTTTCCTTTAAGGGGGATGTAGGGATGGGTGCCCATCCAAGAGTGCTCTTCTGTTTGAGGACAGGGCTCTTCAGTGCTGAGCTGTGTCTCCACCAGTTCTGCCTGCCCGTGAAGCCTGCAGTATGTTTCAGCTATTAGCCTGCACCATTTTAAAGCTGTACCCAGCTACTGCTAAATCGCAAACTTCGGAAATCTCAGCTAATGCAGCAGAATATCAAGTCTGCGGGTTGTTTTCCTGGTAGACAAATAATCCCAATGAAATTCAATAACCTAAAGACGGAAGACATTCCCATTCCCGGGCTGGTCCCAGATTAAGATGCTAATTTAATGATTTACTAGAAGTTGGGTATTCTCGATGAATATTCAAAGAGAGTAAGATTCTGCTAGTAAAAATTTCAAAAAAAAAATTCCAAATAACATTTTGCATATTTTGACCAGACCAAGAGGAACCCGGTCATATTTGCACAATTTTCCTGTAGTGCTTTCCCCAGCCCCGCAGCGATTCCAGTTGAAAAGATTAATCGTGAAAACAACAGAATCAAAGTTTTGCGCGGAGCCCCCCTGCAAGTTTTAAATCATTTTCTGTGTACTTACATGAATTCCCAGCTTCCACTCTGTTCCAATTTTGAGTAGACAACAGAAGTAACGTCTTGAGAACAGCTCCAGTGACAGATTCCATATTCATAATTTTTGAGCTCCCCAAAAGATCTCGAGTGGCTCTCAGAGCACTGGAGACAGGTTCTCCTCAGTCCTTCGCCCAGCACTGACTGGGTCTTCAGTATATCTAGCTCTCTGGCTCTCTTTCCTCCCCCTCCCTCCTCTCACGCGCACTCTCTCCTCCTCCTTCCCCCCTCCCTCCTCTCTCTCTCTCTCTCTCTCTCTCTCTCTCTCTCTCTCTCTCTCTCTCTCTCTCTCTCTCTCTCTCTCTCTCTCCTCTCTAACCCCCCTCCGCACCCCCAACCTGCCCCCCCACCGCCCTGAATGCTGGTTCCTCACTGAAAAGCAACCAGCATCTGTCCTAACAAGCTTACACACTGCTGCTGAGGCCACGCCCACTCCTCGCAGCGGTCTTAGAAATTTGCCCCAGCATCCTTCCTCCTCCAAAAAGCACAGCAGCGGCCAGCAGCTTTCTGAGCTCCTGGCTTCAGGTGATGGAAGCTGGACCTGGAGGCTCTGCCCGCTGCTCCTGGCCTCCTTGGGGCTCCCTCCCCTCCCCTCTATTCTCCAGTAAGCCTTAACCCGTTTTGTGCCCTGCCAGCCTTAGGGGTGAAAAAAGCGGCCAGGCAGCAAAGCCTTCTGATTTTCCGCAGGTCTTGTATTTGGCAGTGCCAACCAACATACCGAGCTATTTCCTGATTGCCCGGGAGTGTATCCAGGTAAAACTGCATTATGTTTCAAAACAAAAGCATAAAATAAGACAGAAATAATGAAGCAAGCGTTGGTGAATTGTAGCTAAAACTGTCCTCCGGGAAAACGCTTGCTGTTTTTCTCTGTTTCTATAAAACTATCGCCTTGTGCTCCGGTGCCAGGATTTTATTACGGAAATTCCTCACATGGGAACAGACATTCCTGCTTGGCAGATATTTAAAAATCATCTGATAATAGTCTGCTAGAAATTAACATTTCTTATTTTAGTTGGTGCTTCAGGAATACAAATCCGCCAGTCAAGTGTTCTGAGTAGATTGAGTTTCATGCAGGCATCCTTCTGTAAGTAGGCAGACGTTCCACAATCATGTTCCTTAATAGTAACTCCCAGAGGGCCCGAAATGAAAAAACGATGGAATACTGAAAAAGGGCACCCCCTCACGTATGCGCACACACACATGTGCTCACACACATACATACTCACACGCACACACATGCACACAATGACAGAAATACACACTCACTTACAAACACGCACAGGCACATGCACATACACACATGCGCATACATGCATACACTCTCACATGTATGCAGGCACTTATATACACTCACACACAGGCACATTACACACACACACAGACACACACACACACACACAGAAAATCAACAACTACAGAGAATATTCTCCCAGTGGCCACTCCCTGGGCACTATTGCTTGCGCAGAATGCTAAAGCACTCAAATGATAAAGTTAAGACCCCATACAGAGCAACACATCCCATGGTGTCAGAGAGGGTAAATCATCTCTTTAAAATAAATGTCAAGATGCCTTCCTGCTGATTTCCTAGGCATCATAAAGACAGGAATCCAGGAGCTCTCAAGCAATGTCTTGAAGTTTGGAATCAGGAGCAGCCTTGCTGTGCTATGAAAAGGCGGTGGTGTAAGAGAACCATCCACAAACCAAGCATAATTGTTTAGCTCTTGACTTCAAACAAAGCCGAATGGAGAGTTTTGCTTTTCCTATTTTACAGATGAAAAACCAAGAACAGAGAAGAGAGCGATTTGCAGGATTATTGAGTTGGGGAGGAAAGAGGAGGCTAGACTGTTTTGTTGGCTCTGGTTCTACCAATCTGATCCCCAGGCTTGCTGCCCTCATATCAGGGTTCACACCGCCCAGACTCACTCCTACAAAAACCCAAGTCCTTCAAACCAGTATCAGTGAAAAGAAAAGCAAGGCCTAGATGTTTGCTGTGCTTTCCAGGCATAAAATATCGAGGAAAAGCAGCTATGTATCAAGTATCTATAACAGTAATTATTGGGGGCAGAGAAGCTATCTGCCATCTATTATCTAATTAAATTATTCAATCAACATTTTAAGGAAAATGGGCCTGCAGAAGGGAGTAAGATTAGACCTTCTAGCCCTCAGTGAGACTGAGCTGTCCAGGGTGCTAAAAAGGAAAAATGGAAAAAAATGTGAATAAAAAGGAACCTTTGGGAATATAGCTGAGTAGTAGAGTATTTACCCAGAAGGCACAGAGTCCTGGGTTTGACCACCCTCACTACATGAATCAGGTATGGTGGTATATACCTGTAGTCCCAGCACTTGGAAGATGGAGGCAGAAGAATCAGAAAGTCAAGACCATCTTCAGGCATATAGCAATCTGAAGTGATTCTAGGTTATATAAGACAACAAAGAGGAAAGGAAAGAAGGAAGGAAGGAAAGAAGGAAGGAAGGGAGGGAGGGAAGAAGGAAGGAAGAATGGGAAGAAAGAAGGAAAGAAGGAATACAGACTTGACATTCTGGTCTATGGGTCTATAAAATTGTTGCTTTGGCAGCAAATTCTTGGGCTTTCCAGAAGAAAGTCTTATCAACCTATTAGCTCATCGTGGTTGGCAGAAAAAAAATGAGAACATCTACATATTATTAGTATTGGATCAAAACATAAAATGTATATAGTTTATAATTGGAAACTTGAGGCAGCCTGAGTCTGGCAGCGCAGGTTCAGACCCCAATCATTCCAGAGGCTGAAGTAGGAAGACTTCAAATTCCAGGCCTCCCCCAGGCAACAAAGCAAATTTAAAACCAGTCTGGCTAACTTGCTAAGACCATGTCTCAAAAATAAAAAGTGGAGAGGCTGGAGCACTTCCTGCTCTTGAAAAAGGCCCGAGTTCGCTTCCCAGCACACACTTGGAAGCCCACAACCATGCCTAACTCCAGTTCTAGGGAAGCTGATGTCCTCTTATGGTATCTGCAGCTACTGCATGCAAATGAGTTTTATAAAAAAATTATACTTGTGCATATAAAACAAAAATTAATTAATATTTTAAAATGAATAGCAAGATGACTAGTGGGTAGGAGCATTTGCCATTTCCAAGCCTGAGGACTTAAGTTCAGTCCTCAGATCACAAATGGTAGAAGGGGATTAAGTTCTCAATTTTTCCAGTTGTTCTCTAACCTATACACATGGGCTGTGGCTTGTGCATACATATTCATACCCCCACAGTAAATATATATACATATGTATACATATATGTATATATACATATACATATATATGTGTGTATATATAAATATATATATACATATAATGTTCTTTTAGCAAAATATACCTAAAAATAAAATCTGGGTATGTAGCTCCATGCCTAGCATGCAGGAGGCTCTAGGTTCAATTCTCATTGTGAACTATCTAAGATGCTATTCGAGAGAGACCTTTCATGCTGATAGACCAGTTCCTTGAAAACTGGTACAGGTTGTAAATCACCATCATCTCAAGTCTCTGTAAAAACCCTTTTCTGTCCATTGAAAACAGAAGGAGAAAGCTTACCCATGGTAAATAGAGAGATCTTAATGTGAATGTCACTTCTACCATCATTCTGACGAAATATCTTAATGACATTAGTCTTTGGTTTCCTCACTTGCAAAAGCAAAAGACACACACACACACACACACACACACACACACACACTACAAATGATCTTTGGAGTTCTTTGGAGTGCTTTCCTGGAGGGGCTGGGTAGGTCCACAGAGGTGTCCGGTGGAAGGGCAGAGAATGTGGTAGCCATCCAGTCCAGAAAGCTGGATGCCTTGGGCCCAGCTCTAAAGGCCTGGAGAGCTGCTTACATTAAGTCCACACAGAAAGGCTACAGCACCTGTTGGTGGGTAAACAAAAGAAGCAACACTCACTCAGAAAGGAGTCCTGCTGGTATGTATGCATCCCTTCCTCCAACCTCCCATCACTCAGAGCACCAGCCCACTAGGTGCTGCCTGCCAGCACCCTCAGGGCAAGCCTTTCTCTTCCAGTCATGGCTCGCGCATTAATCCTTTTGGGAAAGAGCTTCGTAGACACATCGAGATGCATTTCATGTCTTTGACATCTCTTACTCCAGTGATCGTGACCAACCACTGCAATGATTCAGTTGTGTTAAATATCACCCGCACTCACATCATCATCCAACAGGTCTCTCGGTAATGTGTTCGCTTTACAGAACCAAAATTCTGTACTAGTCCTTCGTGATCGCTTTTCTACTCTACACTGAGTCACATACATAGTTCAAATATAGAGCCATGGGGCGTGCCCTTGTATGTCAAGACTAATTCACTTAGCATAATGTCTCAAAGTTCATCAGATTGTACCAAGTGACAAATGTCCTGTTTGTTTGCTTTTTTTTTTTAAATATCACATGTTGTGCATATAATCCCCATTTTCTTTCTTCCTCAATTGCTTTCCACTTTCCTTTTTTGAGGTAGGGTGCTTTACTGGACCTGTAGTTCACCTGCTTTGACAGAACTATCTACCAAACTCCAAGATTTCCCTGTTCCCACCTTCCCAGTGCTAAGATTACAGGCATGCCTCACCCTGTCTGGTTCTTTACATAAGTGATATTGATCCAGACTCTGGGTCCTCGTGCCTGGGCAGCAGGCACTTTATCAGCTCAGCCATCTCTCCAGCCTCTCTATTTGTTTAAGGAACTTCAACTGATAAGTCTTGGATCTCTTAATGTATGCTCCCCTGTCTATGATTAGCGACTTCCTCTTTCTTCAGTCACTGTCCTTGTCTGTGACCTTTTACCAGTCTTATTGGGCTGTAGTTTGGCTCATTGCTCTTAGATAACACTAGTTGTAATTCTTTAAGCTTCTTGAATTTGTATGTATACTTCTCACCTCAGATTTAGGATACCCAGGCCCATTATTTCAACAATTATTCTCTTTCTCCCTCTTCATTCTGAAGCCCCAGGATCTGTGCATCCTGATACCATACTGTATGGGCTGTTTTCTCTGCCTTGACTTTTCCCTACCACTTGGTTTTCTCTTGCAGCCTTCTGCCATGAGTATGTGGAGTGTCCTGCCTTCAAGTGTGTTCATTCTGTCCTCCTCTGTCAATTCTGGAGTTCAGGAGTTGAGCTCCTACAGCCAGCTGTTGAATCCAGCGCCCATGCCCTTCGGCTCTGGGCTTTCTACTACTAGGTCTTCTCTCCGTAGCTTGTCTCTCGGTTCACACCATCAGTCAGTTCCACTGTTTTCCTTGTTTGCTTTTCTCTCCAGACTCTCCGATTCCCTGAACATCCTTCAGAAAGTCACTTTGAATCATTTGTGTAGCAACCCCCTGTGTTTTGCATGTTTTTGTTTGTGGTTGTTGTTGTCTAAATGTTAGTTTCTGGAGATTTACTCTGCCATTTTGATTGGAGTGTGCTTCCATGTTTTCTCATATGCCTTGATGTCTTCTGTTGGGACATGACTGTTTAAAAGTCAGCCATGTCTCCAGTCATATGGTTTTGTCTTATACAGAAATATTTCACTAGGCAGTCATATGCACTACAGACCCGGAACCTCTCAAACCTTTCATGAGACTTCTTCCCCCGGGGGCTTGTATGTGTCACCTCATTAGAGGAGTTTGCCAGCTCCTACATAGGCAGTCCCTCTGTAAGCAAGCTTCAGTGTTACAGACAAACTCTGATATTATGGTAAGTGAATCTGCTCCCTTCTCATTGCCTCTAACCTGGTTTCAGTTCTTCTCAGGGTTTAGATTCAGAAAAGACAGAAACTTCCCCAGTGAGTGATTGGGAGGTAAGAATTTCCTCCTGATCACATTACACCACACCCAGAGAAGGGCTCTGATGAATGATATTCTTCTACCACATTCCCGTTCAGGGGGCTTCACGCTTTCCTAGGCTGCAGGAACCTCTTGCCGGGTATTTAGATTTTCATCAGACAAACTGGGCATATAACATGATTAAGTTGATATTTGTAAGGGAGGGAGCCAGTCAGCGGCTTTCTATTTTACCATCTTGCTAATGTTATTTCTCAAAATTGATAGTTTTCTTACTAACCAAAACAATATAGTGCAAACAATTTTTGACCAAAAGCCCTCTCTCAAATATGCTTATAATGCTTACAAGCATACAGAATTGAGCATGGAGCTGAAGAGCTAACTCAGGCATTAAGAGTGAGTGGGCACTGGGGCTGGAGAGATGTTAAGAGGATAAGAACACTGACTTCCAGAGGTCCTGAGTTTGATTCCCAGCAACCACATGGTGACTCATAACCATCTGTAATGGGATCTGATGTCCTCTTCTGGTGTGTCTGAAGAGAGCAACAGTGTGCTCATATAAAATAAATAGATCTTTAAAAAAGAAAAAAAAAAAGGAGGGGGGTGGGGGTGAGCACCAATCTTCAGAGAAGCAGAGTTGCCTCTCAAAAGCTGTCCGGAGCAATTTGCAACTGCCAGTAACTCCAGCTCCTGGAAATTTGTCATCCTCTCTGGCTGTCATGGGTAACTTCACTCCCATGTGCATATCCCGTGGTTAGATACACATACACGTGATTAAAAAATTCAATAAATCTTTTCAAAAATAGGCATTGTTGCTATTGTTGTGTTTAGTCAACCATTGGCAGGATCCATGTTTTATAAAAAGTGTTTACTTCTATTGTGTCATATTTCTAATCAGGAGACTTGTTCTGCAACATGTGTCTTTCTTTTAGTAGCAGTTTTATGCTGCCCTGAGTGTGACTATTTTCCCTTGTAACCACTGTTGAAACTAGTGATTACTGTGTTGCTAATGCAGATAGTGAGTTTTGAAACATTACAAATAATTAAGCTTTAGAGGTGTGTTTCTATTTATATCTCACCTGATAGAACCTTCTGAGATTGAATTGACAGCTGAGATAAAAAATTATTGGCAACACCATATACTCCTTTAAGAAATCTAGTAGTTATGAAAGACATTGAACTGGAAAGATGGCTCAGTGGTTGAGAATCCCTCCTATACTTTCAGAGGACCCAGGTTTGGTTCCCAGCACCTGCATCAGGCAGCTTACACTCACTGTAAGATCAGCCCCAGGATCCAATACTCCAAAGTGCCTACTCTCATGAGCATGTGCCCTTACGCTGATATGTATCTATGTGTAACTAAGACAATAAAAAATAAACCCTTTGAAATATTATGCTTAGTAAACAGATGTTGTCTTTAATGACGTTTGAATGCTCTTTCAGCTTTAAATAAACTCTTAGTTCTATAGATTGTATAATTACTGGAAAATTACAAGGAGAGTGAATCTCCTTCTGTATGAATACTCTCTTGTTGATCATTGATATCGTCTATGATTTTGATACACTTGCTACTACAGCTAATGAACCTGTATCAGTGGATGTTAACTAAAGCCTATCCAGAAGCTCCTCGTTTTTACTGGAGATATTTTCCCTGCTTTAGAAATCCACTCGGCCCATGTCATATTTAATGTTCATGTCTTCTTAGGGTTCTCTCGTCTAGGACAATTCCTCAAGCTCCTAATATTGGATCATTTTGACAGTTAGTGGGTATTGATCGGCTACTCAGCACATTTCTCTGATGGGAACTGTCTGTTGTTTTCCTCCATCAAGTGAGGACTCTGTGGTGTGGAGGAAGAGCACCAAAGCAGGTGCCAAGCTATCACACCATGTCAAGGATGCTCACTGACATGGTGACTTAATATTAATGATGCTGATCTTGACATGTTTACAGAGGCAGGATTTTCAGATTCCTCCACTGTGAAACGATATCTTCTCTTTCTTATATCTTCTTTAGCAAAAATCACCATGTGGACTCTAGACTTAAAGAATGAGAAATTATGTGCCTCCTACTTGAGGAAAGAAGATCTGTATAAATCATGTGGGAGTCTTCTTCATGGCAGATTTGTGAGTTCCCCTGCGTTTATTTATTCATTCGACAATGTGGACTGATAGACATTCATCTTATCCATTGGCTTATGATTCAGTACCACTTTATTTCGTGTATTATTATGGTATTATTTTTTTTATTTTATGCTATCATTTTCCTCTCTGTGAGTTGTCTATCCCAAACATCTAAAGCTTTGGTCTTTGATTAATGGAGGACATTGTACGAATGTTACGTTGTTGGTGGCTGTACATTTTTATACATACAAACCTTGAGTTGTGTTCAGAGGGGTGAAGCTATTACTTGAAAACAATATGATATATGAAAGCCTTGCTTTTTTGATTTTGTTACATAGGTTTAGAGGTATCTTTAATACAAATCTAATCACTGCTTGCTCCTTGGGGTAGGCATTCCTAGAGGGCCTAGACAATGCCATAGGTACCTGTGGGTCTATCCTATCTGACTGTCAAGAGCTGCAGTGCTCCCAGCTCTGTGAAAACCTCTATAACAGCATTTAATAAGTGCTTGCAGCTGTCACTTCTTTACATACCTGGACTGGTTAGTTCTCTACTGGTTATCAAAAGAACCCTGCATAAGTATTCAAGTTTCTCTGTGACCTTCTCTAACCTCTTGTTCTCTCTTATCAACTATATTGTCTGTCTCCTTTTAAAGAAATAGACCCGTTTCCACAGCTCAAAGAATGTATAAAATTGAGTCTGTGTTTTTCCTCCTATACTAAGGCTGGGAGCTGTATACAAGCAGTAAGCTATGGAAACCATAAAGGCCACTTTGTTTCTCATCTTTTAGAGATTATTGACTTATATGTAGGACCTTGAAACCCATTATTAAAGGCACTGTTCCTGTTATTTTATTTATTTCCATTAAGAACCCAAATTTGACTCTTGTCTCTCTATAAATGATAGAATTATAAAAATTAATAGTGTCACACTCTCCTATCATCTGCACAATGAACAAGGTATAATATGAAAAAAAATCTTATTTTTAAACTATGTCACACAACAAAATTAACTTCACTATAAGAAGATCTAAATCATCCTTCCCCCCAGATATTTTTTCAAGATAAATGATTGGATATGCTATGGTTAGTCTTCTCTAACTTAACATCTTAAGGAATTATAATACCAGTATTCACAGAGAAGTGGGATTCCTAATATGATCATACTTGATTGGGATGTTTTGCTTGATACAGAACATTAGGCTGACTCGAGTTCAAGGTAAATTTCACACAGAAAAACATAAGGTACACAAAATTAGGGTGCTATTTCTAGAACAAAAAAATAAATCTTAAAGTTCCCCCAAATTGTTTTAAATTTATTTAGCACAAGACAAAGCACAGAACTCCTTAACCATGCTTAAAACCCACATAGAGCAAACAAGACAGGTCAGCCTGGATCCCCCTCATCTGAACATCAAGGATTTGACCAATATATATGGCAAAGGAAAAGTTACCTAATTCAGGAAGTCTTGATGGAAGAAGAAAACCAACATAAAAGATAAGAGTGTAGGGGCCCAGTGCTAAGAGTGCATATTGACCATACAGGATCTGAGTTTGGCTCCAGGACCCACGTGGTTTTGTTCATAACTGACTGTAACCCCAGCTTCAGCAGACAGAATGCATAAGTAATCCTACACTCACACATATACCTCAGTAAGAAAATAAATCTTTTAAAAGAAATAGAGTGTAGTTGGGGAAAGAGAACATGAAAAAAGGGGTAGTTATAAAGAGAGGATAATTTTTTTTTTTTTTGCCTCCTATTTTGTCTCAGTGAAGTCTTAGAATACAGTGTTGAGTTTCACTTCTCTGATAGAAAAAGCTTATCCCAGTAGGAATGCATAGTGTTAGAAAATATCATGCTTAGATTTGTGATGTCTTTATAGTAAAGTGATTTAAGCAGAAGGGAACACAGCTACTATCCAAAACAAAGAATTCAGTAGATAAGGACTTTGAAAAAATTTTTGTATCTACAAGCATTTATGTTTTAGAACTTGAGACTGCCTCGTGGAAAGTTTCCATTTCTTAGAATAATGATGCAGAAACAGATTTGGCCTCAGGCAGGTCCAGGGAAATCAAATCCACCCACCACCTAGATCTTTAGATCCACAACACACAGTGAGTTTCATGCCCAGCAGCCTGATGCGCCTTAAGGGAACAATTCTCCAAGTCTCAGGTAGGAAACTACTGTTACAGAAGAGGGAGGGTGCCTAGGGTTAATCTCCTACAAAGAAGAAGTGGCCATTACTCTCAAAAGCACAGATGGAGGAAAGCAAGAGACAGTTATAGGGTCTGCTTACTTTTTCTTAGAGACTAAATTGTGTCCCATGTGCTGTCTGGAAAGCTAGTCTTAGAAGGAGGCTATGTGCATGACATAATTTCACATCTACAGATTGTTCAAAACAACAGGTTACTGGCCACTTTACAGAGAAAGTTGCTCAGCCATAACAGCCCTACGCCAGCTCAACGGTGTCTACATCTTGTCACTACCATGTCAAATAAACCACATAGAACATTTACATTTTAAAAAGATGTACTGGAACTCATGTCTTGATAGTAGAGCACTTGCCTAGTATACGTGAGGCCCTAGGTTCAAACTCCAGTATTCATACTGCCCTTCTAGACAGCTTGTGAACATCATGGTATGAGGATAATCCTGTTAAACATAGTGAAAGTTTGATAAATGGGTTCGATCATCAATCAAAAGAAAAGAAAACAAGCCTAAAATTTTTCAGATATGCTAATGATTATCAGTATAAACATATTTGGTGTCTCCATGTATTTGGACCAAACAAAAGGCTTAGCATACTAAGCCTTGAATATCATAACATACAATACAGGTGTTACATCTACCATAGCACCACAGGAGAACAGCAATATGACCTTTCTGAATTTCTATTGTATGCCTGCCATAGTTTTAGATACTGCTGCTACAGATTAATTTTTGAATTAAAATATTTTGTTATTGAAATCAATCATGTTTTATGCTATTTGTTAGAGAAAATATTATCATAATAATATGAACCTTTTATAACTCAAAGCCCTTGCAAAAAATATTATTATTTAATTAAGAAAACCTAAATTTCCTAGATGAGACACTTCATTTAAATGAGGCTGTAATAATGGGAAGATTGTGTGATAATTCATACTGGTTGTCAACTTGACAGAATTTAAATCACCTAGGAGATAAATTCTAGGCACATCTATGAGAGCATCTCTACAGAGGTTTAACTGAGGTAGGAGGATCTACCAGGAATGGAAGGGATAGTGACCATTTCATGGGCTGTGGCCCAAACTGAAGAAGGAGAAATCCAACTGAGCACCAGTTTTCACATCGCTTTGACTCCTGGCTGAACATCATGTAACTAGCAAGCTCATGGTCTTGCTGCTGTGATTTCTCTGCCATGACAGTTTATACCCTTGTACAGTGAACTGAAATAAACCATTTCTACTTTAACACTTCTGCCAGATGTTTGTCACAGAAATGAAACAGAAAATTGTTACCAGGAGTGGGGTGTTGCTGCGGTTAAACAGATCATGTGGTTCATAGTGTTTTGGAATTGATTTGTGGGAAGAATGTGGTAGAGTTTGATGCTGAAGCCTAGAGAAGCCCTAGAAGGTGGTACATGGAGCTTAGTACGTTATTCTGATGAGAGTTTTGAAGACCAGCATGCAAACATGGAAGCAGACAGTGTTTTAGAGATCATTGACTTATATGTAAGACCTTGAAACCCACTACTAAAGGTACTGTTCCTGTTCTTTTATTTATTTCCATTAAGAACCCAAATTCTAGTGGAGGTCTAGTTCAAGAGGTTTCAGAAGTGAGTAAGATTCTATTGGTAACCGGTCTAGAGTTCATTCATGAATAATTCTTACAAAGAGTCTAGCTGCATTTTGGCTACATAGTATGAACTTGGATGAAACTGAATTCAAAAGTAGTATTTTGTTTGGAGAAAGAAGTCAAGAGACAGGACAGCATTCAAGCTACGACATGACTACTGCTCTCTAATTTCATCTAGGTGTCCAATGAGAAAGCAGCAAGTGGAGCAGAAAGATATGAAAAATGTACCATTTGCTGAGAAACGAAGGATAAATGGGGTTAAAGTTACAGACAAAGCTTGTACTGAGAAAACACTTGATTGCTAAACATACTAGCACTGTGAAAGAGAAGTCTCCTGCTCTACACTAAGACAACAGAAAAGGTTTCTGGAGAGACTACCTTTCAAAAAATCTAACTTGTGAAAAATAAAAATTTATTTGAAAGGAGAGAAACTGAACAGGAAACAATGCCAGAGAGTTATTCTGCTCAAAAAGCACCTGCCTAAGAAACTGTTTTCTCAATTTCAGCTGAAGACACACAGAAATGTGGCAAAGGGGGTCTGTACTAAATCTCCAGATGGCAGCAGATCTTGGCAGAGTCATCTACTTGGTGCTGGTTTGGCAGGCATGCAAAATTCAAGATTCCTGGAGGTAAGGAGGCTCACATTACAATTCCATGAAGTCACTAATAGCAGGCAATGTGTGGCAGCATCTGATTCCCTGCAATAGCCTGAGAGACCATTTTACAAAGGTGAAGCTTGTGTCATAGTAGAAACACTAGGGTCCTGGAGATACCAGGACCAAGGCACATGTATTAAGGAAAGGGGAAAACATGCGATGGAGCAAGTCTAAAAGGGAGGCTGTGCAAGATTCAGATAGCAGAGCTGGGGTGGAGGTGGGGTTGTACAAGGCTGTTTTGAGTTCAGGTAATTTTTCTACAAACCTCAAATGTCAAGGACAGCAATGGGATCTGTTCTTCATGCTGTTGAGTCTTGCTTTGGCATGCCCTTCCTTGTTGTGATCCCATCCCTCCTTTTGGGAACTGGAATGTCTACTCTGTGGTTTGTTTGTGGAAAGTATGCAACTTGTGTTTTGATGTTATAGAGCTTGATAGTTCAAAGGTCATCTGAGTCTGAGAAAAAAATATCAAAAATGTTAAGTTATTAGGAACATCTCAACAGGCATTAAATGTATTTTTGCATTACGAGATAAACATGAGACTTCAAGGGCCAAAGGTGGGATGGTTTGATGTGGAAATTATGTATGTATGTGTCCACATGACAAGGGATGGATTTGTACTGTTTAATCTTGGTTGTCAACTTGACATGATTTAGATTACCTAGGAGAAAAAGCCTCTGGTTCTGTGTGTGAGGGGATCTTCATACAGGTTTAACTAAAGTAGGAAGACCTGCTTAAATGAAAACAACACCTTTCCATGGGGCAGGACCCTAGATTGAATAAAAAGGAGAAAGTAGATGAACTTTCTAGTGTCTGTAACTCCTAAGAGACAATGTGACCAGCTAGCTGATGATTCTGTTTTTCCCTGGCATCAGGTACTGTCTCCTGTCAAAGATACACCAAAATAAACCCTTCCATCCTCAACACATTTGTCCAGTATTTTATCATGAGGAAAGTAATACATATTACCATTTTACTTTTTGATAATGGTACTATTTCTTAAACTTCTTATTTTCTAAGGAGGTATAAAGTATATGTTTCACCTAGCCCATTTATCCAAAATAATTTTGTAAGATTACACCAAGATTAGAAACTATAAAAAAAATTATCCCTGGTTGGGGTAAGACAGGAGTTAGTAACGTTACCAAGAGCCTAAATCTCTGGGCTCCTTGTAAAGCATGGTTAGAGATGGGCATCAGGCAGAGCTGCCTTAGAACATGGATTGCCTAGACTTGACCTTTTACTATTGATACTTCCACTACTTGAAGTCTCACCATTACCTATCCATTGCTCTAGCAGAAAGTCCAAGAAAGCAGTGACTCCTCTCATCCCTCCATTAGGAATGGAGATTACAGGTGTGGAAAATGTGACTTCCCGGAGTCATAAACACAACAAAAAAAATTGAGATGCAGGAATGTTATACGGAGCAAACCTCTGAGTGCCCAGCACAGTAAATAAGATAGGTCCTGCCTTCATGTGGTCGCTAGGCAACACGTACGCCAACAAGCACCACTGTAGTAAGTTCTTAGCAAGGTGAAAAAACAGAGGTGAAACATAAACTGGAATCTAGGTGTTAGGTGTTTAATAAGTCAATATTTGGGCAGGATAAGAGATATCCAGAGAGTGACTTTTTGTTTGTTTGTTTGTTTTACGGTTCTGGGATTGTAGCTAGTGCTTTTTGCATTTGAGGTGATCGTTTCACTGCTGCGCCCATCCCTCCAGTTCCGTTCTGTACTTCTGTTTACATGCTATTCTAAAATGGAAATTTCAAAGACAGTCGGGTTGGATAACATCCAAAGTTGCCTTACAAGTAATTGACAGGAAGGGAATTTTTTGGCAAGGAGCTGAAGTCAGATTTAATTTGAGTTTCTTCAAAAGTGGCATTTCTTTCGCAACATAGTAACAGAAACGTTTAGAGATTTCCCTCTTTAAGCTCAGCTAAGAACTTCCTGAGAATTTCCCCACATTACCTTGACAATTTTGCCACTTTATACTTGGAATGGTCACTAATTCGCTCCCCTTCTCTCTTCCTCTTTTTAAGAAGGTTTACCTGCAGCATCGGGTAGATTGGCTCAATGGGAAGCCGTGGTTAAATTCCACTGAGGCTGCACTTTGAAGAAGCATAATAAATTTGTGGTAGCGCTGTCTCCCCCGCGAGGAGCATGCCTCGATAGTTGGCATTCACATTCTCTTTCTCAAATTGCTTCTAAAAGCATTATTCTGTCCGGAATGACAGAAATCCCTGAGGTTGCTGCATCAGGCCTCGAAACCGCCATGGGATTCAGATACCAGGAGAGGTGACCTTGAGTCCAGGGTTGGCTATGAGCACAGAAACCCTTGGGGACTTTATCTGTAAAGTAAGAAGATTCAAATAGATGATTTGAAAGGCTCCTTTCAGCTCAGATAAAGTAAAATGTTTTGGAAAAAAAAAAGAGCTTTCTAAGATGTTTGAGTCAAAAACCTATGTGGGAGAATGCATTATGGAATTTGCTCTGAATGTATTCTACTTAAAATGTCAGTATTCTCTCTGTACTTTGGAATATCTGTTTATTGTGTTATTTTTTAATGGAAGCTATAAAATATTAGGTGACATGCTATACCATACATTAGACTTATGGGACTTAGAGGAATGTCTTGATAAAGAAGAAAAGGCAATGAATACAGTAAGGTGAAAAGCCATCTTAACTAGTCTCTTCTGTTCTTTGTGGCTCATCAACAACAAAGAAATATTGGATTGAACCCTGCTGATTAGCTCTAGACAATTCTGTATTTGCACAGCACTGGATATACATATTAGTGAATTTGTTTATTTATTTATTTATTTATTTATTTATTTATTTATTTATTTTTACTTAGAGTAAGAGTAGTAAAAATCTTTAGTTCACAATTGTCACCACAAGTTATCCTGTACTTTGCCATTAAAAAAAAAATGGCCTCCTTTTTAATTAACAAAAATAGTAATTATTCAGTTTTTCTTTTGTTGGCTTATCTTTGTTGGCAGTTAATAGCACTCGGTATACTTACAGAGAACTGGAGTTCAGTCTCCAGCACTCACATGGTGGCTGTCGTTGGTGCTTTGAATAAAAATGGCCTCCATTGGCCTATAGAGAGTGACACTATTAGGAGGTGTGGCCTTGTTGGCATAGGTATGACTGTTTGGAGGGGGTGAGTCATTGTAGGGGTGAGCTTTAAGGCTTCAGGAGCTCAAGGTAGGCCTGATGGCTCATTGTCTCTTGCTGCTACCCATGGATCCAGATGTAGAACTCTCAGCTACCTCTCTAGTGCCATGTCTGCCTGCGTGCCACCATGCTTCCTGCCTTGAAGATAATGAACTAAGCCTCTGAAGATGTAAGCCAGCACCAATTAAATGTTTTCCTTTACAAGAGTTGCTTTGGTTGTGGTGTCTCTTCACAACAGCAAAACCCTAAGAGAGTGGTTCATAACTGCCTGCCTATACCTACGGCTCTAGGATAACTAGTATATTCTTCTGGCCTCCACAAGTGTGCCAACATACATGTACATATACATACAGATGTACATGCTTGCTCCCCCACATGCATGCATACATGCACACATTTACATAAATAAAAACTTAAATACAAAACAGCTTATACTTCATCTAGACTGTTTTTGTTGTTGTTGTTGTTGTTACTCAAACACCAGGATGTCACCAAGAATAGTCTATGTTGTCCTGTTACTCTTGAGAATGTATGACATTCATTTTCTTTGTCATCTGTCATGGTTTGAATATGCTTGGCCTAGGGAATGACACTATTAGAAGGTGTAACCCTGTTGGAATAGGTGTGTCACTGTGGGCAGGGGCTTTAAGACCCCACTCCTAGCTGCCCGGAAGCCAGTATTCTGCTAGCAGCTTTCAGATAAAGATGTAGAACTCTCAGCTCCTCCTGAACCATGCCTGCCTGGATGCTGCCATGTTCCCTACTTGATGATAATGGACCGACCCTCTGAACCTATAAGACAACCCCTATTAAATGTTGTCCTTATAAGAGTTGCCTTGGTCATGGTGTCTGTTCACAACAGTAAAGCCCTAAGACATTGTCTACTGTGGGACTCTGCTATAACTTGCTTCAAATTAATTCAGTTGCTTCTGGGTTGCTTTTATTATAAACATTGCTCCTATAATTGGCTTCTTTATGTCCTTTGATGCAAGGTGTAAATTTTTAACTAGCCGTATAACCAGGGATGGATTATTGGAGGTATAAATGTCCAGATTGTATAACCGGGGATAGATTGCTGAGTGTGTAAATTCCAGATTTGTAAAATAACATGAAGCTAGTCTTCAGCAAGGCTGGGATAATTTATATTGCTGCCAGTAATGAGTCTAAAACCCACTTCTTCACAGCCTCTCAAACTCTGTGTGTCTCCTCTCCTTCCAACACAAAGCATGAAACCCTGTAGCTCACCCTGCATGTTTTTGACAGCAAGGACATCAAGCTTTGCTTTTTGTTTGTTTTGCTTTAGTTTATTTATTTTCTCAAGATAGGGTTTCTCTGTGTAGCTCTGGTTGTACCAGAACTTATTATGTAGACCAGGCTGGCCTCCAACTCAGAGATCCACCTGCCTCTGCTTCTGCCTCTTGGGTACTGACATTAAAGGTATACACTACTACTCCTGGCTCAAGATTAAGCTTGTTTACAATACTAGCTTATCTGCTCCAATGCTTTCTTTTGAGAAAATGGTAATTTATAGCTTTGTTCACGATCCTATAGACACTGCCCCGGACTTCCTGTGCTTTTCTACTGTCCAGTTTGCTCCCTCATGAAGCAGCACGCTGTATTAATTATCAAAGTTCTTAAAGCCCCAGTCTTTAGCACAAGTTTTCCACCATTGACCATTGGCTTATTCAGAGGCACCTTGCCTTTGGGACTCTTGAACTTCTGTGTTGTCTTTTTAGCAAGTTATTTAAACTCGTGTGTAACGTTAAATGCCTTCTCATAATATTCCATATATGGAAACCAGTAAACTTAGCTCATTTTTTTCCCTCTCTTGCCCTCTTCCCATCCCACACGAATGGTCCCCTTTTCCACATAAATAATCTCTACTCTGCTCTAAGGTCTATATAAACGTTACACTCTCCCTGTCTAATTTCATGGGGAAATGTCTGGATTTTATTGCAGCAGCATCAAGCCTATAAATCAATTATCCATCAAGTGGGTATTTGCACTGTAGCCATAGGTTTGGTCTCCATTTATTAAGGTTTTGTTTAATGCATCCAGTGAAGTTTTTAGACACCCATGCACAAAAGTTGTAAAATTTTTGACAGTTATTTATCTATCCATTCTGATTTTTACTTGTAAATAGTATATTTCAAATATACACCTACACATTTTCATAGGTATAAACTTCTAAATGTTTGTAGAGGGCATATAGAAGAATTATTTGCCCTTGCACATTGATCCTGTCTCCAACTTAATAAAATTGGGCTCCTTTTACGAACCATTATTTATGTCTATTAACTTCCTATTGCATACAGTCGCTATGGAGATGAAATGAGGGAAAAAAAACGCTGCTGGCACAAAACATCTTGCAGGCATGTACTACCATTCCACTTATCACTCATGTGTCCATTGCTCTGATAAGGAACTACGACCCAAAGCAACTGTGGAGGAAGGCGTTTGTTTTGGCTTACAATTACAGGGGATAAACGTCTATCATGGCAGGGAGGCATGACAGCGAACAGCATCCATGGAAGCAGGAGCAGGAAGCAGAGGGACCAACCCTCCAAATGAAGCAGACAGAGGGAACTAGAACCCGGAACAAAGCTCTGAACCCTCCAAGCCCACCCCAAGAGACAAGCTTCCTTTAGCCAGGGATAACCATCTCTCCAAATGGTGCTGAGAACTGGAAAGCAAGTGTTCAAATACCTGAGCCTCGGTGTGACATTTCCCACCGAAACCACCACACCATCCTTTGTGAGGAGGACAGGAAAATGAACAAGAGGATGACACAGAGGAAGAAGGTCACAGATAATTAATCCCAATGGCAGTTTAATTTATCAACACTGATTTTTTTTTTAATTTGATGTGGAATTACTGTCCTATGTTAGGTTAGTGAAACTCAAAGTAGAGAGTTGGGTGATGTTTATTTTAAAACCAGAGAAAAAGGGACATAACTAAGAACCACAGTTGCCATATAGCAACTTAATAGTTGTTAAAGTGTTGTTTAAAAAAGAAATTTCACAATTTTTATATTTATTTCTTTTTAGGGAAAAATCGATGACTTACTAACTTATGCTTTTACTGTACTTCTATTGTGTATGTATATATGTGAATATGTATATATGTATATATATGTATGTGTATGTGTATATGTATATGTATATATATAACACCAAATCTGTTGATAAAATTGAGCCATAAGATTGCACATATTCCTTCTCTCTCTCTCTCCTTTGTCTCCTCCTTTCTTCTTTCTTCTTTGTTCTTGTTCTTCCTGTATTTTTCCATTTTGTTTCTTCCCTTCCGACTCCCTCATCTATGACAAAATTAAGACACATTGAGTCTTGAGTCGTGCTTTTACCACTAACGTACAGATGGTAGAGACACAGCATCAGAGTTCTGACCCTCCATTACTCTCAAGACTGGAAAATGAAATGTCTTCTAGAGGCTGTGTGTCTGAGGACTTAGTCCTCGGCTGGTGGCACTGTTTTGAGAAGCTCTGGACCTTTTAGGAGGAGGAAGGGAACAGAAGGGCTTGATAGCAGAGGAATGCTTAGAAGAGCCTAACCATTGAGCTACAGCACATCAAATGTGTGTGTGTGTGTGTGTGTGTGTGTGTGCGCGCGCGCGCGCGCACGCACATTTTTCATCCATAGATCTGAGGGAACCTGGGCGGGGTTGGTAGCATGGTCCGCCTGGAGTAGTAGGAACCACATGCTACAGATGGCCTCCTGGAAGGTAGGAAGGAGGTCACTGAAGATGGGGGCAGATCTTGAGAGTTAGAAGCTTCCTGTCAGCCCCTCTCCTTGAGTGTAGAGGGGATGAATCCAGCCACAGCATAGTTTTGCTGTCAACCCACAGGCTACTCTTCCTGCTTCTGTCTTGACTGTTTGCCTCCTTTGGTAGACTTGTGTACCCACCAATAAGTTGTCCTGAAGAGTGTTTTGTCACAACCACAAGAAAAGTAACTTCAGTTACCTTTACTCTGGGAGTTAAGACATTATTGTGATGTCACCTTAGACGAACTCATGACCTCACATGTATAAATGTCATATGTCCAATGTCTTACCATCAGTTTGTAATAGAGATATGCTACACTCTAACATTAATACCATTTTGAAAATTTAAATGTCTGTGCTATTGTGATCCAAGGTCTTGAAATATTAACTGTGACCTGATGTTTTAAAGGCACACATTTGGAAAGATTTTAAAACACAAATGCACAACATTCCCTGATCTGGGGAAGAATGCCTATAGTAGTATATGAATACCCTCTCATGAGGCTTTAATATAAAGTTGTGAAAACACATTCCTGAAAGGTAATTATACATGCCAACAAGCTAAAGGTTTTGCAGATTTCTTCTGTTCCATGGTTATTATCAAATGAGCTAATTTAAAGGCTAAAAGACAGGCACCCCACCTTCCTGTACCACTCTCAAGTGGTGTCTCTTTTCCCTCTTCGCAACTTTTCTCATCTTTGTCCACAAATCACAGCTATTTCTTGGAGGAAAACAAACACCATTCTTAGTAAATAAAACTCCAGACCAAAACAAAAAAGAATTTAAACATACAATATTTGTAGTAGTAAAATACCACTGGTTGACATTTGGCAGGGACAATCCTAGTTTCTGAAAAATAAATGTGAATATAGAAAAACACTCTTAGCCCCTCCAATGGGTTTCATTCCTTCTAGATTTTTATTGCAATCTTCAGAGCTAGTGTTTTTTAGTCATATCCTTGCAAAATTGCAATGGATAAGTCTTTTCTAGGTATATGTAGCTATTTTAATCCAGTATGGGAATTTTTGTGTAATCCATAACTCATAAAATTCATCTTTTCTCCCTTCCATTTCCTTCTCTTATATTAGTAGAATATTCAGTGGAAAGCATCGCTTAGGAAGAACAAAACACATATTCAGTAGCTAACATCTTCACACAGTGGCTTCATAATTTTCAGTATATGGCACAGGTAAAGAACCACCAGAAGCTATGAGTTGCTTTGCACATTCACCTTAGAACCTGCTGCAAGTTACCAGAGATGAACTGTAGTTCAGAGTTTTCAAAAGGCTAAGCCAGGCATGGTGACACACGCTTTTCATCTCCCTGCTTGAGAGGTGGAAACAACTGGATCATAAATTCAAGGTCATCCTCAGCTACATAAGCTTGGAGGCCTGGGCTAAGTAGTGTGGATGGTGGGCAAATTGAGAAATGAATTTTCAAGTGAATGAAAGCAAAATTCCTTGCCATGGATAAAACAAATCACTGAGATTTACAGGGACATCACCAATGAAAATGGTTGCTTTCACCCCATTTCTCCAAGATGGTGTGTGTGTGTGTGTGTGTGTGTGTGTGTATGTGCACATGTGTGTGTGCATGTGTATGTGCATGTATGTGGGAATCAAGTCTCTCCTCCTACCATGTAAGTCCAGAGACAGAACTTAGGCCATCAGGCTTGTTGACAAGTGTCTCTACTCCCAGAGCCATCTCCCGGCTCTGATTACAAATTCTTTAGAGTAACTGAAGCATAAGCAAGAGCCGGTTCATAATTCACATAATTGAATATTTTGTAGGTCTTCTCAGAGGTTTAACTTCTTTGTCTTTGAATATATTTTACCTTTAGTACAAACTCACTTTTCTGGGCATCTGTAAGGCTGTTTGTAAACCTAACCTATGTTTGTCCAAGCAACGCTTGAAGATTCAACACAGCAGACACTGTGTGCCACAAATAAAGGTTTGTCTTAACTGATGGTTATGTTCTTGATTACTTTTGAAGAAAATGATAAGAAATGATCTTAAAGGAAATGTCGTTGATTTCTCGGGAGTAAATGTTAAAATGAAGTTAATTTATTTTACATTGTCCCTAGTCTTATCTGATCTGACTTTAATTTAAAACTAACTTAGTCTGTTTGGCTACGGGGTGCTCAATTAAAGAACAACAATACCTAAGGCCTGTGTAAATGCAAGGCTTGCCGAAGCCTCCACCCTGTTTCTCGTTCATGCTCCTTGACATTTCTGGTGTTTCCTAGGAAGAGTTCTATCTACAGCTCTCTCCTCGAAAGACTCGTCAGCCGTCACTGTCACCAGCAACAATCTGAAGCAGATCCAGCTTTGTATCCTCCATGCTAAATTTTGAGGCCATTACATTATGCATATTTATGGGTACTAACTTGTTCTCAAAGAATGAAAGTGAAGGACTGGAGGGACAGTTCAGTTAAGTACTTGTAAGTAAGTACTTGTAATACAGCCATGAAGGCCTGTAATGCATACGCACATCAAACACACAGTCAATAAGTCCTTCGGTGGGATTTCTTTTAAAAGTGATTCTTACATAGAGCGCACTAATAAAGATACCTACTATGGGGGCTGAAGAGACGGTCAAGTGGATAGAGGGCTTGCACAAAAGCATGAGGACCCGAGTTCAAATCCCTAGCATCCACACAACAAAACTGGGCACAGCTGTGTAAAACAGTCATGCCAGCACTAGAAGGTGGGATGGGGGACACAGGTGGGTTCTGGGAGCATCCTGGTTAACTGGATGAGCCAAAGCAGAAAGCTTCAGGATCAGCACGAGACTAAATGGATAGAGGGGAAGCAATAAAAGACAATGTCTTCCTTTCACCTCTGCCCATACAGGCTCAGACACTTGCATCACAAAAAGTATAGTTACAAAAGCAACATTTCACCAAAAACGTTGACAAAAGCAATTTTCTATTAATCTAACTTATTTTCCTCTGAACTGTGTCTACATTCTCTGTCTCTTTCTCTCTCTCTCTCTCTCTCTCTCTCTCTCTCCCACTCCCCAATCCTCCCCTTCCCTCCCTCCCTCCCTCTGCTACCTTCCTACTCTGTGTATCCCTAGGAATGGAACACATGACCTTGGGCATACCAGATTGTATTTTACCCTGAGGTCCTTCCCCAGCCCAGGTCAGGCTCTTTGATATTTTTTCTGTTCCACTTTCACTATCACTGAAAGAGCACTCTCTCCTCCCCCGAGAGTTGCTGCAAAATAAAAGAAAATAAACATATATCCATAAATCAACCTGTGACATGCCTGGAATGTGTAAACAGACAATTCATGATGGGTTCATGTCAGCCCTGGCTATCCTTCTGACCCCTGTAGCTGCCACCCTCAGCCTTCCTCCTGGGATCCACCTACATATTTCCTTAATGAAATATCATTTTTCATTTTTATGTCTGTTCACCTCTTATTGGTGCTCACATTCTGTCTACATGCCTTCTCCCAGTTGTCTCTCAAACTATACACATGAAGTTGCTCAGCCGTGGTTTTGGTTAAATCCAGAGTTGTCACTGTTTATAGTTTCAGCACATCAATTAGGCATTGGGAAGACAGGCAGGCAGAGGCTGTATTTTTTACCCAACAAGAAACCTCACAGTTGTCAAAGCACATTGCCCGATGGCTGACTCAGCTCCAGGCAATGGGACTACCTTCAAAAGCTAGAAGCAAAGGCTGGCTGGCATGGTAAAGTCCTTTCATCTTGGATGGACTGTTCTAATTAGGAAGAAAAGAACTTTCGAAGATATTACCCAGTACAGTTTCCCCTGCACCTCATTTAGCAACACTGAGTCCTATGACATGCTGCGGCTGGAGACGCCATGGCTTAGAGGGTATCATACAGAAGAATTGCATCACCTTAATTGGCTAAGACCAGAAAGTGTCAAACTTTCCTCTTTTGCAACTCTATTGGGATTTGTATTTTCTCAGTGTCTCTAAGCAAACAAAATAGCAATCTTAATAGGTAGCTAGGACAAAAATAATATTAATAAAAATATTTATATTTCTAACCCTAACAACTTAGTCTCCATTTAAGGAAATGCATGCATAAATTATTTTTAAATTATTTTTAATATCTATAACTTAAAAGGAGAAGTGTGTTCTTGTTGGGTATTGCATCATTTCTGGAAATTTAAAACTCAGATTAGATATCAATATCCTTACAGCTAGGTCAGAATATAACTTAGTAGTAGAGGGTCCTAGTATACTAGTATATGCATGGCTCTAAGCTCCATTCTCAGTACAAAAAAAAAAAAGAATGTTCATATCCAACTTTGATTTCCATGATGTAATAGTTTTTTAAAAAATGGACCAATCATAGAAAACTATACTTCACAAACATAGGACAACTGGGGTGGGGGTGGACAAAATTAAGAGTGAACCCAGTTGCCTTAGCTACTGAGAATTGTCAACCTGACAGACTCTAGAATCATCAGGAGCAAGCGGGAGGGCAGGGGGTGTATTGCTCTAGGTACACCTGTGGGGAACTGTGTTTGTTAATTAACTAAGGTGCAAAGACCGTCCCACTGTGGGTGACACCATTCTCTATGGTGAAATCCTACTCTGCATAGAAAGGAGATGTAATATGGCCAGCAGCTTCAGTTTGACCTGCTGCTTGGATTTCCCTGCCATGACAGACTATCCCTCAGATTCTGAATCAAATACACCTTTCCTTCCATTAATTGCTTTAATGGTTGGGGTGTTGTTGTGTATTTCCCCACAACAGAAGACAAAAAGAATGTCCATAAGCAACTCCAGAGACCAAGATCACTGTCAAGTACCCAACCAGGAAGAAGATTTGATCCGCGTGTGTTGTCTTTAGATTTCAGTCAGGCTTTTCCTTCTTTGTAGCTCACTGCTTGATCTTTTCAGAATCCTCCTACTCTAAGAGTATTAGGATTCTATTAGCATCAAGATCTTCATGGTTCCTCTGAGGCTCATCAATCTAGATTCATAATTGTTCTGTCTTCCAAACTAGGTACTATTTGTCAGCCACTTCTTCTTCATAAAAGGTATCACTTCTAACTTTTAAATATGTACTTTTTACTTTTTAAATTGCATATGTGTGCGTGTGCGTGTGTGTATGCCCACTGAGGCCAGAATAAGGTGCCTGATCACCTAGAGCTGGAGTGAAAGGCAGTTGTGATCCACTTGATGTGGGTGCAGGGAACTGAACTCAGCTCCTCAGCAAGAGCAGTATGTGCTGTTACCCTCTGAGCTATCTCCACAGCCCTTGGTTTCACTATCTTTAATCAACAGTAAATGCTCAGAAATCCTTTCTCTTTTTTTTTCTATGTGAGTTGATTATTTTAAAAACTCTAATTTAAAAAAAAAAAATTCCATTCTAAAAATTTCTGCGTGAAGTATGAGGAAGGAAATGAATTTGGGTAATCCATGCAGTATATTCAACTCTAAGTCCAGTACAGATTCTGAAAACAGGCAAACTTGACAAGTCAAAAAAAAGATAAGAATGTTCTGGATGTTATCACGAGTGAAGAATGAGCTGTTGTTAGCCATCATAGTAACAGCAAGTCTCTGGAGTTACTTATGGCCATTCTCTGTGTCTTCTGTTGCTGGGGAATACAAAACAACACCCTGACCAAATGCAACTTGTGGAAGGAAAGGTGTATTTGGTTCAGAATTGCAGGGATAGTCCATCATAGCAGGGAGATCAAAGCAACAGGTCTAGTTGAAGCTACTGGTCACATTATATTCACAGTCAGCAAGTAGAGAAGGATGGACACTTGTCTTAGGCTTTCTCCCTTCTATGGGGACCAGGAATCTGCCATAGGGAATGGTGTCACCTACAGTGGGACGTTCTTCACACCTCAGTCATAGATCCTGAGCAGCAAAAGCTGCTGAGCTTCAGATGTCACTGCCAGGAACATGCTCTTTCAGAACGTACTAATGTTCACTTTCATATCATCACTGTTTATCATAGCAGCCTGGACTGACGCAGAAAGACTGTCTAGTGCCAATCCCCACCCCCTTCCTAATGCCCTCCAACTCTTCACAACAGCGTGGTTTCTGTATGGGTGAAGATTTCAAGTGCTTGGCAGTGGCTACGAGTTTTGCCCTTGAGTTTTAGCAACTCATTTGTGTGTGCCCGCGTGTGCATGTGTGTGCATATCACTAAAATGTATACTCCTTAAAATAGCTTCCCTTCTACATCCAAATTGCCTGTTCCCATATAACTTTCATATGTGTGTATATGTTTGTCAATACAGCATACATGTATGTAGCATATGCACACAAATTGGTGGTGTCATACATGGAGGAGGTAAGAGGAAGGCTTTGGATGTTCTGATCTGTTTCTCTATCTTACCCACTTTGAGAAAATGTCTCTCACAGAACCAGGAGCTAGGCTGGCAGTCAAAGACCCCACTGATTCCCTGTTTCTAATACCCCCAAACAGCACTAAGGGCACACACACACACATGCACCACCCCACCTGGCTTTTCAGTAGTGCTGGAATCCACATGCTCACATTCGCTCAGCAAGTCCTCTTATCCACTGAGCTGCCTCTGTGGTGCTGTGATCTAAGATGCTGTGACACTACATCATGTTTGGGGCAAGGGTGTTTTCGTATTCCTGTTAAAGAACAAGAATGTGTTACATTATTCTGGATAGAGCCATGATATACTCCTACACTCAGTTACAGATGAAATATTATCAAGCTTATAAGGTGCCAGCATCCTCCCTACCGGATCTCTGTGCAGCAGTTATTACTCTGCACGGGTTGATGTCAGAAATCTTCATGTTTGTAAACACGCAACGAGGTCTGGATCCAAAGTTGGAGGTTAAAACCTGTTTTAACATTACATTTACAGAAACAAACAGTTCCTTGCTTTTTACATATGCACAGAAACTGCCTTACACTTGGAGTTCACGGTGGAAGAAAGTGCCCTAAAACCACCTCATTCTCTGATCCTGGTGGGAGCTCATGCCACTGCTGAGAAGGATCATAGGTTATGTAGACTAACCTGTGCACTTACTCATCAATACAATTGGAAAATTAAATCCCTGGCGTTCCAGCAGCTTCAAAAGACTCAAGTCACTAGTAATTAAAACAGGAAAGCACTTGTATACATGAAAAGGCAGAATGGTGTTCTGTTTTATTTTGAAGATTTATTTTGTTTTAATGTATTCAGGTCTATTCCTCTGTAAGTATAAGAGCTAGTGAGTCCAGTGCCCATAAAGGCCAGAGAGGGCATTGAACCCCTTGGAGCTGGAGTTACAAGTTACAAGGGCCTTCTGACATGGCTGATAGAACCAGAGCATGGGTTCTTCTCTAGAACACCACAGGGTTCTTAACCACTGAGCCATCTCTCTAGCCCTGGTGGATAGACTTTTAAATGGAAAAGTCAGTCCTTATATGATAATTTTCCCAAGATATATGTGTGTGCGTGTGTGTATGTGTACATGTGTTTATGCATATGTGTGTATGTATGTATGTGTGTGTGTCTGTGTGTATACATGTATACCCTGCAGGCATGCTAACATTTGGTGTGTGTGGTGCCCATGGAAGCCAGAAGGTGAGTGTGCCAGGGCACTGGAGCTGCCATTACAGGTGTTTGTGAGCTACTAGACATGAATGCTGAGAACTGAACCTTATTGATCTTCTGAAAGAACAGTACATGCTCTTGACAGCTGAGCCATGTATCCAGCCCCTGTATCCTGGTCTTAAACCCCTTTCTAGTCATGCTTGTTGTCTGAAGATAGCAGTACACGATTCTCAAAAAAAAAAAAAAAAAAAAAACAAAAATAAAGGCAGATTGTCTAATTTGGAGAAGGTTGTGTTTAAGTTTTAAACAAAATGTTACACATACACGCAAAATTATTTTGCAAATTTTTTCAATAAGATCTAGGTTACCATATGTGAAAATTCCCTGGTACTTTATTGAGACTCTTCAAAATTCTGTGTAATCTTTTGGTTTCTTAATATGCATGTTAAAACTCTGATTATTTCACCATTGTGTGTGCAGCACTTCCCGTACTGAGTCACCTCCTGCTGGAGGTTGTAAATTTTTAGAGGCATAAACCATGATTCTCCTTAGTCAATAAAACTGGAACATCTGCATGTTACTAAAACTATAGTAAACCCTTAAGAAATATATGCAAATATTTTTCAAAATGAGAAGTCTTGGTTACAAACAAAAGAAATTGATGCTGGTCACCAAAAGCAATAAAAAACATAAATAATGCTGACTCCACGGGATTCTCAAGAACATAGGTTAGAAATGGAACAGAATCCAAAGCTGGCCATAGGAGATAATTAAGAGCTACTTGTTTCTCTTGTGTGAGCCTCTGGGGTACCAGAGCTAGGTAGAAAGCAAGCCACCAACCAAATCCTGACTACATGCCCACATGCTAGATGCAAGACATCCAAAAAGGGAAGTGTGTCTCCTTCCGACAGCCATATTGGTAAGCAACCCTCTGCTTTTTGTCAGGGATTAATTATAAGGCAAGTTCTAGAATGCAAAAATTTATATATTTGACTATCCATTCCTTCTATAGATTATGTATCTAATAGAGACTAATCCTCTGAATGTGTTTCATTTCACTCTTATGGGTTTATATAATTCATATGCATATTATGTATAATGCATATATATTTAATTTATATATAGTGGTTATATATTAATTTATCTGCATTTATTTAGTTTGTAGAAAGGCATGGGCCAAGCCCATGGAGGTCAGAGGGCAACCTGTACAAGCTAGCTTTATCTTTCTACCATGTATATCCCAAGATTGAACTCAGGTTTTTAGGCTTGGTGGAAGTGCCTTTACCCGCTGTGCCTGAAATATACTGTTCACAAATAAGATGCTGTGCCTGTTCTCTGGGAAGAGGGTCCCGTTTGTGCGTAATCTCTTGTCTGCTCTCCCTGTAGAATCAGTGTGCTCATCTCCTTTTCTCTGCCTGTAGGATGCTAGCAACAGGTCAGTTCGTTAGACTTCCCAAGAAGGCCATCACCATCACGTGTGTGTGTGTGTGTGTGTGTGTGTGTGTGTGTGTGTGTGTGTGAAAACAAAACAAGGACTTCCTGTTTTCCTTACATCACTACTTGGATAGGAAGAGCCTTGGTCAAGAGTAAATGAGGTCTCTCTGAGTTTAGTTCTAAAGACAAAGCTCACATGAAAATAGGAAGTAGATACCCTCTCCTGCATTATTCTTAAATTCTGATTAGTTTTAATGGGGTTAAGTAATTTTCAGGACTCTACTTTCTTATTCTTCGGTGGTCTTTCAGTGCCTTACTGATCTTCAAAGTCATAAATTTATATCTTGGCAACATCTACAAAATAACCAGCTGGAATAGAACAGGTGGACACGAGAGGCTGCAAACCAATAAGTCAACTGTGTCACCGGGAAGGAAAATGCTTCCAATCCACAGCACCATCGCTGGGGTTGGTTAGGACACAAATAACATTTCCAAATTATTACTTAGCTAAAAGCAAAGTAATATTATAAGACATTCAAAGTTTAAAACCCCCATTGAAGAAACATCATTTAAAATGGCATAATGTTAGATTCTGTGAGAAGTTTATAAAGATTAAGCACCAAAAAAAAAAAAAAAAAACAAAAAAAACAAAAAAAAAAAAAAACAAAAAAAAACTCCATATTTTATTTCATTAAAAACCTTTTGGTTAGCTCACCACAATGATACAGGTAACTCTTGTATGACTTCCATGTGCATGCCATGGTATGCAAACATACATATAAACACACACACACACACACACACACACACACACACACACACACACACACACACGGGGGGGGGGGGGGGAAGATGTGCACAAAAAAAGTAGTATAATTAAAATATTTTTAAACTTTTGATTAATCTAGTCTATTTATAATCTTGTGTGATAGATACATCTTAAACAATAATTGTGTAAATTTTAAACTTTTAACTTTAAAAAATATTTGTGTATAGCTGAATACTTGCCTGCACCATGTGCATGCAGTACCGGTGGAAGCCAGAAGAGGGCTCAGAACCCCTGGAACTGGAGTTCCAGACAGTTGTGAACCACCTTGTGGGTGCTGAGAATCTAACCAGCTGAGAATCTCTGGAAGGACAGGAAGGACTCTCAACCTCTGAACCATCTCTCTAGATTCTAAGTTTCAGAAATTAGGTAGTTTTCCAACTCTGTGCTGCACTGTATACTCTGGAAGACTTAAATGGAGAGCAAGAATAATCGCAGGACCTACATCTCAGGGCTGTTGTGAAGGCTGCTGGAGACAACACTTGAAAATACTGATATTCATATCTTGATACTTGTAAATATGTTAATTCCTCACAGCTGCGTTTGAGAGAAAACACTTTAAAATGTTTGGACTAGAATTTTATATACACCTGTGACCACTGTAATGACATCTATCATGGAGGGTTCTAGATTTTCATAAAGCCTGCTCCAAACATGCTGCGTTAAAAATCTACCTGGGACCAGAAGATCGTCCCTGGAGTTAGAGCAAAGCTGAGTGAAAAAGAAGGTCTCTCGTTTGTATCACAGCAATGAGACCAAGCATTTTATGAGTCTGAACATATGGGGAAATTTTAGCAAATGAACTTTTTATCTTAAAAGTTAATAGATTCTCTGCATGGAGCAATGCATTAGTGAGGCTGTTATCTGGGAGAAATTAAAGAATAAAAACACAAATAAAATGGAACTTATGCATGAGAGAAAGAGATAGCAGAAGAAGAAGGGAGGAAGGGGAAAGGAGACAGTAGGGGAGGGATGGAGGAGAAGGAAGACATTCTCAGAAATGTAAGCATGGAAGATGGGACAGATAAGAAACCTAACTCAACAGGGTCTCACATAAGGTTCCTCACTGTCACTCAATATGTGAAACTTCACCACCAAAGTCATGGTGATCATAGGATCTACAAGGATTTCTAGGTCTTGGGCTTGAGTAAGTTCCTCAAGTTTGTGTTTCTAAGAAGTTCCCAGGGGTACCTCTGTTTCTGCTCTACAAAACCCCATTTTGAGAAAAAAAGAGTCAATGGTATAATGGATGGACATCAGTTGCTGAAGTCACCTGCTTGACAAATGACTCTAACACAGGGTCTCATTATGTAGCCCCAGCTAGCCCAGAACTCTGCCCTTGCCCCTGCCCCTGCCCCTGCTCCTGTCCCTGCCCTGGCCCCGGCCTGGTGGTAGCATCAAAAGCATATGCTATCATATCCAGCATCCAACACAGTATTTTGATGACAAGATTTAAATTCACTTGTGACTTCATCAATTGTTATTAAACATTGGCTAAAAGCACTTCATTATTATCCATGCCATTATCTCATACAGAAAGATCTTTTTCCAACACATGGGTCCTGGGACCAATTGAGGGATCAAGGTCAGCTTAGTATAAAGTTCCCTTACTGGGCAAGCCATCTCACTGCCTTATAGTCAACCCACCCCTTCAATTCATTCATTCATCTCCCTGAACAAATACCCATATCCTCCAGAGAAATGTCTATGTGATATGACATAATCCTTGTCATCTGCCACTACTCAGTAACACACACACACCATGACCAGTATAAAAAATCTCTACAGCTGTAGTTCATCAAATAAATCAAGTGGAAGGGTGCTATCAGAGAGTTCATTTCCTCGATATTTAAACCAAATGCAAATATTAGTTGAACACACCTACCCTTACACTAAAGAGGCTAAATGAGGCTAGGAAGTGGTGAGAAAGCTAATCCATGTTCGGAACAAAGTTCATCTGTTCTATAAGCCTCTAAGAACCACTCAACAGAAATTGCATAATCTTGCATAATCGCAGAGCAACTGAACATGTGGAGTGAGTTTGCTGACCTAGCATTTAACTCTCACAGAGCAATTATTGGGAAAAGTTCTGCTAGCTAGCAAAATTAATGTAGGTACAGTATTTAGTTTTTTTTTTTAACCTGGTAAATAGGCTTTGGTGGTAGAATACACACACACACACACACACACACACACACACACACACACACACACACACCCTTTACTTCTATGGCAAAGTCTCATTTTTCAACCTCCCTAACAAGTCTCTTTTCATGGTTATAGTTGGTTCAGCTATTCAGCTTGGTGTTAACTAGGGATTAAATGCCAAATTATCTTTCTCAATGCACTAAAGTTGGTAGCAATTATTTTTTCTGTTCTTCAATATTTTAATGTCACAATACATGTGCCCTTAAAGCAAGCCTGGAGATGACAAAGTGGTTCAGCAGGTAAAGGTGTTTGCCACCAAGCATAAACCTGAGTTTAGTTGCCAAAATCACATGGTAGAAAGAATTGGCTCCTGAAAGTTGTCCTCTGACCGCACATCCATCATGATACATGATAAACAAACAAACAAACACACACATAAAATACTAAATAAAGTAATAACAATATTTTAGGGTAATGCTTGACTATGTCAGATGCCCTTCAAAGCCTGGTGTGTTATTAAGTTGAAATCACCCTAAACACAACCTCTTAATTAGAAAGAGTTATAAGCATGGCAAAGAAAAAGTGTAGTGTGCTAAAATTCCCTAGCTGGATGACATCACCGGGCCCTAACGGTCATACGGGGCTTTCCAAAAAAAAAAAAAAAAAAAAGTGACTCTAGATTCTGTCTGGGGTATAAGTATTGATTAGGTAAGGAGGAAGCATCTTTTAAGACTAAGAATTGCTTCAGAGTGCATTGGGCAGCATGAAACAGATGCAGGCAAATCCATCAATCATACAAATACAAATTCCAATATTATCTCCCTATGATGGCACGTTTTTTAAAAGTACATTCAGAAGACCAGGTAGGCTGCCCATGGACTTTCTGCATGGACTCTCTCTGTTCTCCAAGACCCAATCCTAAGGGGTAGCCCCCTAGCACTGCAACAGAACATCTTCCTCTTCCCTTCCTCTTACCCACGCCTCCTGTGATCACACAGACCATCCCTCCCTCTGTGGCCTCCCCCTTTCTAGCCTCCAACATCAGCAAGTATTCCCTATCATCACTGAAGCAGGCCACTAAAACTGGCAATACACTCTGAAAATCCAGAGAAACCAGAAACTAAGGAACAAAACATCCACTGAACAAAGAGAAACCCAGAAATCAGCATCTAGACATAAAATCTCTCCAAATTTAGATGCCTCATACCATTGTCGGAACACAATAAAAAACAGCCAGGGGAAAATGTCTTTATCACAGCCCATCACGAACAATTTAAAAACAAAAACAAAAAAAGAGGAATTAACAATCACTGGTCATTGGTATCTCTCAGTAACAATGGTTTCAATTCCCCAATAAAATGACACAGGCTAACAGAATGAATGTGAAAACAGAACCCATCATCTTCCACACCCAAGAAACACACTTCAACATCACGGATAGATATAATCTCAGGATGGGGAAAAAGATTCCCCAAGCAAATGGACCTAAGAAGCAAGCTGAGATATATATTTTAATACCTAACAAAATAGACTTTATACTAATGCTAATCAAAAGAGATATAGAAGGATATTACACACTCACCAAAAGAGAAATCCACCATCCTGACATTTCAATTCTTAATATCTATGCCCAAAATAAAGGACACCCACATTAGTAAAAGAAACACTACTACAGCTTAGATTGTACATTGATCTTCACACACTGATAGTGGGAGAAGTCAGTTCCTCATTCTCTCCAGTAGACTTGTCTTCCAGACAAAATTCTAAACAGAGAAATGCTGGACCTAACAGATGTTATAAACATAATGTCCCTAACAGATATCTATAGAACATTTCAAATACAAAAACAAAAGAACATACCTTCTTCTCTGAGCCTCATGGAACTTTCTGTAAAATTGATATATTTACACTGACACAAAGCAAGTCCCAACAAATATAAGAAAATTAAAGTAACCCCTGCATCCTATCAAACCACTGGAGATTAAAGTTGGATATCAACAACAATGGAAACAACAGAAAGTCTACAGACTTATGGAAACTGAACGACTCTCTTCTGAATAAAAAGTTGACCAAGACAGAAATAAGAAGAAAACTAAAGACTTTCTAGAATTCAATGAAATGATTACACAGCATACACAATTTTATAGGACACAATGAAAGCAGTGCTAAGAGGGAAGTACATAGCAAGGCACTAAGTGCCTTCGTAATGAAATTTCTGAAATCTGACTAGAGACTTGACAGCTCTAGAACAGTGGTTCTCAACCCTCCTATTTCTGTGACCCTTTAATACAGTTTTTCATGTTGTGCTGATCCGAAACCATAAAATTGTTTTTGTTGCTACTTCATAATTTTGCTTCTGTTAGGAATTATAATGCAAAATCTGTGTTTTCTGATGTTCTTAGCTGACTCCTGTGAAAAGGTTATTCAACTCCCAAAGGGGTAGTAACCCATATAGTGAAAATCACTGTTCTAGGAAGAAGAAGAAGAAGAAGAAGAAGAGGAGGAGGAGGAGGAGGAGGAGGAGGAGGAGGAGGAGGAGGAGGAGGAGGACAAGGACGAGGAGGAGGACGAGAAGGAGGAGGAGGACGAGGAGGACGAGGACAAGGATGAGGATGAGGACAAGGATGAGGACGAGGACAAGGACGAGGAGGACGAGTAGAAAGCAAACATACCAAAAAGGTCTAGACAGAAATAAAATATCAAACTGAGGGCTGGGATCAATGAAACTGAAACAAAAAGAACAATACAAAGAATTAATGAAATAAAGAGTTGATTCATTGAAAAAATCAATAGACAAACCCCTATCCATATTAACTTAAAGGCATAAAAAGAATATCTAACAAAACTGAAACAAAAAATGTAAGAACATAACAACAGACACTGAGGAAATCCGAGAATAATAAGGAAATACTTTAAAAACACGTACTCTACAAAATTGGAAAATCTAAAACAAATGGATACTTTTCTCGAAAAGCACCACTTACCAAAGCTAAATCAAGATCAGATAAGCAATTTGAATCGACCTGCATCCCCTACTACACCAGAAGTGCACTAGAAGCAGTCATTAAAAGTCTCCCAGACAAAATAAAAGCCCAGGACCAGATGGTTTTAGCACAGAATTCTACCAGACTTTCAAAGAAGAGTTAACATCAATATTTCTCAAATTATTGCACAAAATGAAAACAGAGGGAACATTGCCCAACTTATTTTATGATCCCACAGTTACCCTAATACACATGTCACATACAGATTCAACAAAGAAAAGAAGTACAGACAAGTTTCTCTTATGAACATAGATGCAAAAGTACTCAATAAAATACTTGCAAACCAAATCCAAACACATCAATAATATCATCCACTATGATCAAGTGGGCTTTATCCCATAGATTCAAGGATGGTTCAACATATGAAAATCAGTAAATGTAATCCACCATATAAATAAACTGAAAGGAAAAAAAACATGTAATCATCTTATTGGTGCAGAAAAGGGCTTTGACAAAATCCAATATGATTTCTAAATAAAATTCCTGGAGAGGTTAGGGATACAAGGGGCATACCAAAGTATAATAATCACAGTTTACAACAAGGCTACATCTAACATCAAATAAAATGGTGAACAAGAAAGGCTTTCCTTTACACTTTCCTACTCAATTTAGTACTTGAAGTTCTAACTGGGACAATAAGAGAACTGAAGAAAGCCAAAGGGATACAAATTAGAAAGGAAAAATCCAAGTATCATTAATTACAGATGACATGATATTTTATAAAAGTGAGCCCAAAAACTCTACCAGAGAACTTCTACAAATGATAAACACTTTGAGCAAAGTGTCTAGATTAAAAAAATAAATTAACTCACAAATCTGGAGTCCTCCTCTATATAAATGACAAATGGATTGAGAAAGAAATCATGGAAACAGGAACTTCACAGGGGACTCAAGTGACATAAATATCTTGGCGGTAACTCTAACCAAGCAAGTGAAAGAGCTTTATGATACAAATTTCAAGTCTTTGATGAAAAAAAAATGAAGAAGGTATCAGAAGACGGAAAGATCTCTCCTGCTCATGGATCTCTAGAATTGATATAGTAAAAAATGACCACCCCCACCAAATGCAATCTATAGGTTAAACACAATACTCATCATTTTTTTAGTCTGTTTCTCTGAATAGCCTTGACTGTCTTAGAACTCACTCTGTACACTAGGCTGGCCTTGAACTCACGAAAATCCACCTGGCTGTGCCTTCTGAGTGCTGAGATTAAAGGTGTGTGCCTACTACCACTCAGCTCCAACACACCTCTTTATAGACCTTGAAAAGACAATTCTCAGTTTCAAATGGAAATACAAAATAAAAAACAAAATAGGAAAAGCTAAACCAATCCTGAACAACAACAACAACAACAACAACAACAACAACAATAATAATAATAATAATAAACAACAACTGTTGGAAGTTTTACCATCCCTGATTTCAAGTTGTACTGCTGACATGGTATTGGCACAAATAGAGACTCATTGATCATTGAAATCAAATTGAAGACCCATATTTAGATTTATAGACACCTGATTTTTTTAATAATAAAACAAGAAATATACCCCAAGGGAAAAAGACAACATCATCAACAAATTTTGCTGAATATTTTCATGAAGAAGAATACAAATAAATACTTTATTTACTACACTGCACAAACTCAAGTCCAAGCAGATCAAAGACATCAACATAAAGTCACATGCACTGAACTTGGAAGAAGGTAAAGTGGGAAATAGCCTTGAATGCATTGTCACAGAAGACAACTTTCTGAACAGAACATCTATAGAACAGACACTAAAACCAACAGTTACTATGTGGGACCCCATGAAACTGAAAATCTTCTATAAGGCAAAGGACACTGTCAATAGGACAAAATGGCAGCCAATACATGGAAAAAGGTTTTCACCAACTCTACATCCAACAGAGGCTAATATCTAAAATATATAAAGACCCAAGAAACTAAATATCAGAAAACCAAATAATTCAATTTAAAAAACTAAATAGGGAATCGTCAATAGAGGAATCTCAAATAGCCAAGAATCACTTAAAGAAATGTTCACTGTCCTTAGTCATCAGGGAAGTGCAAATCAAAATGACTTTAAGATTCCATCTTACACTTGTCAAAATGACCAAGATCAAAAACACATGTGACAAATCAGATCATGCTGGCAAGGATGTGAAGCAAAATGAGTTTGGTTGGTGGGATTGCAAACTTCTACAGCCACTGTGGAAATCAATGTGGCAATTCCTTAGAAAATTGGAAACTGATTTACCTTAAGACCTAGTTATACCACTCTTGGGCATATACCCAAATGATGTCCCACCATACCACAAGGACACTAGCTCAACTATGCTCATAGCACCTTTATTTGAAATAGACAGAAACTGGAAATAACCTAGATATCCCTCAACTGAAAAATGGATAAAGAAAATGTGGTGCATTTACATAATGAATTGGTGCTCAGCTTTTTTTTTAATTAACACCATAAAATACTTTTTATTAGGCAGCCAGCCACTTTGACTACATGATGGTATCCTTTGCCATATGAAAGCTTTTGAATTTCACAAGGTTCCATTTATTAATTGCTGTTCATAGTGTCTACACTATTGGTTTTCTTTTCAGAGAGTCTTTTCCTGTGCCAGTGAGTTCAAGACTAGTCCCTACTCTCTCTTCTATCAGGTTTAATATATGTCCATTCATTTGGAGTTGAGTTTTTGGTAGAGTGATAAGTATGAATCTATTTGCATTCTTCTTCATGTAGACATTCAGTTTGATGACCACCATTTATTGAAGATGCTGTCTTTTCCCAGTGTGTATTTCCAGCTTGTCTATCAAAAATCAGGTGTCCACAGGACTTAAGTCTGGGTCTTCAATTTTATTCCATTTATCAACATATCTGTTTTTATACCAATACTATACTGTTTTTATTACTTAGTTCTGTAGTATAGTTTGAGATCAGGAATGGTGATACTGCCAGCAGTTCTTTTATTATTCAGGATTATTTTATCTATCTTTTGTTGTTGTTGCTGTTGTTGTTATTGTGTATGTATGTGTGTGTGTTTTTATAAAAAGATTACAACTTCCCCCCTCAGTTTCTCTAAATAATTGTGTTGAAATTTTGATGGGAATTGTGTTGAATCTGTAGTTTTCTTTTAGTTGGATAGTCTTTTTTACTATATTAATAATACAGAATAGATCTTTCCATCTTCTGATATTTTCTGTAATTTCTTTCTTCAAAGATGTAAATTTTTTTATCATACAGGTTTTTCACTTCCTTCATTCCAGCTGCCCTTCATAATAAAAGTCCTCAGGAGATTAGGGATGCAAGGAACAGACCTCAAAATAATAGGGATGATTTACAGTAGACCCACAGACAACATCAACCTAAATGGAGACAAGCTCAAAGCACTCCCACTAAAATCATAACAAGACAAGGTTGTCCACACTCTCCATAACTACTCAGTATTCAATGTAGTGCTTGAAGACTTAGCTAGAGCAATTAAAGGGAAGCAAAAGGACATAAATAGGAAGGGATGACGTCAAAGTATCCTTATTTGCAGATGATGTGATTTGTATTCATAACGGACCCAAAAATTTCCACCAGGAAACTCTTATGGCTGATAAACACTTTCAGCATAATTACAGGATACAAAATTAATACACAAAACTCAGTAGCCTTTATTTTTAAGACCTGTATTTTTAAATCCTGGTCTGGCTTTTTTCTCTTCTTCAACAGCCAAGGCCAATTTTCTCTTTAGAAACATTTCCTTGCGATCACACAAACCTTGACAGTATTTTCTCTGCCTACCCCCCCCCCCCACACACACATACTTTGGAAAATAAAATAACAATTGAATACATTTGCTTTGGCCTTCTGAAATTGCTGAACGAGAACATGGCTCTAAGCACACAGTGCTGACTGATAGTCAAAATGCAGTCCAGATTTGAGCTCATTGAGAAATTTTCGGCTCAGAAAAGAAAACAAGTAAAATAAGGACTTCTTTCTAGTAACACACACTTGGATTTCTGAATAGGCTATAATAATATCATTACATGTGCACAATGTCTCTCTTCTGAGTAACCAAAATATAGCCATTGTGCTTTCTTAAAATAATAATTAGGTAGCACTTGATTAAACACATACATATGAACGACATTCAAAAGTAAGCAATGCAGCCAGAAGAGAGGTCACCAAGTAAAAATACAACATAAAGTGCCTCTCCCTTTAAATAAATCTTAAAAGCAATATGCCTTTTATTATCGGTCTGGCAGAGCTGAAGGATCATTGAGAAAGAGGGGGTAGAGAGACTGTGAGCCAGAAGAATGAGGAGTCGGCTGTGAGACTGTCTTCCAGGAATGTCAGAAGCAGTGCTAATAGGATCTCATCAGCGTAACGGCTCAGTAATTCTGATACCAATAGACATGCTAAGATGAATGTTGGAAGGCCCAGGAGTCCTCAGCCATACAGGCTACTCAAGAACACTAAGAGTACAAGAAATAGTCTTACCCAGGGAAGAGTGTGCTAGTTGGTTATCCAGTCTGAAATGGTCAGTCCTGAAAAACCCACATGTAAGATCCTCTTTGGATGGGCTATTTGTCAATCACAGTAGTAGATACTTCATGTGTACAGGTTCTTTATGCCTTACCCCATGTCCTTCATTATAGATCTGTTAGCTCATGAAGCTTTCCCCATACCATTCTATCTATGGTTGTTTTCTACTCATTCATGTTGATCATCATGTAGGTATCTCTTTTGTTGCCGAACACCACAACATCACATTCAAGTAGTCTCAGAAAGCACAGCAAGGTGTCAATAATTGCACAGCATGATGAATGTAATTTCTCTAATCTCAAACAAATCTCTTAATATTGAATTTCTCTTGCAGTCAGGCAGCAATATGACAATTGTACCCAAAGTGGCTAGCAGAACAAAAGCATTATTTCACCCTCCTGGCTTGCCCTACCCTGAACCAGTGACCAAAGAGTAGAATCACCCTAGAGTACCCATTTACAGGCTAATTAACTCTCCACTTGCCCAGCTCTGTGGACCATAATCTTTCCCCACCATTGGCTTGGTCCTACCTGCTTAGACTTCTAGCAGAACTGAGGAATTGCTTATTATCTACCAAGAAAAGCTTTAACCTTGTCCTGGCATCTGTTCCAGCACATTTCAGCACTCACTCAGCCAGCTGTCTGTAAATAAAATTGTACCCTTATACCTTACGTTTATGAACCAATATATAAATTGTTTCTCCTTATATAGCAAGCCAGAAAAATGTATGCCCAGAGCCTAAAAGTACTTTAACTAAAATTAAGTTGTCACGTGTGTATATATGCATAGTTACTTTTAAATAATTATGCTTTTTGACCATAGTTCTTTTTTATAATGCATCAGAATTTCTGAAGTATTTTGTTTTTCTAAATTTTCTTTCTTCGTGTGTTTGGGTATATGCCCAAAGGTTCCCCAAAGTGTGAAGTATTACTACTGTGTATGTGTATGTGTATATAAACTTATGTTCATATATACATATATAAAATATATATACATATATATATATATACACACACACACATACATGCACACATATGATTGCTCTAAAAGCCTAGTCTCTATGAAGGTTTAAAGGGGGTATCAGATCCCCTGAGACAGGAGAGCTACAGGTATTTGTGAGTCGCCAGGCAGGTTCTGGATGTTAAACCTTGGAACTGTGGAAGAGTAGCAGTTAGTGTTTTAACTGCAGAACCATCTCTCCAGCCCTAGAATTTGTTTTTCTATGTGATATTATGGGCTTGGCTTGTTCCAATCCATGGTGGCTTCAACTGACCCTTATGGTTCCCTGTTGGCACTTTTGCTGACGTCAAGAGATTGTCTGTCTCCATGCGTACGGTGGAATCACCTCTCCCTCGGTTCCTATTACCCATTTCAATAGTCTCTTAAATATCATGCATACAGATAATTTAAAGGTAGCAAGAATACCCCCAGCATGAGACACATGCATGTATACTCAGTGTTGGTATTTTTATAAGTTGCTTCCTTGGGACAATATGCCTACTATAAAACTTAGGCTCAGAGCTCAAGTCACAATTATTTATTTCATGTTTGTTTAGGTGGCTACTTAATTATGATATGACTCTCTTAAGCTTCATGAGAACCTACATTCATTTTTTCCCCTCTACTTCTGTTTAAACTCTTTAAATAGTATCTGGCTTGTCCAAGTTGTTCAACATACATTTTTAGGATACTGTTTTTGTTTAATTATAATGGTGAGTGCTTTTATAATTAACATAATAATATTTGAAGCAATTCTATTCAAAAACTACTTGGAGCGTGAATGCATAATTTGGGAAACCCATTATTGTCCCTCTTGATTTCTCTAGGTCCTGATTGCATTCAAGTTTCATTTCAGATATTTTGTAAAGTGCTTGGGTATTTTATATACCTTGAAAAATACATATACATATCATTACATTCTTAAAGCATTCATTCATGTCACTGTTCTAGTTGGCTTTTTTTATCATTGTGATAAAATGTTATGATTAAGAACAACATGAGGAGGAAAAGCCTTATTTCAGCTTCTAGGTTATAGGCTGTCGTCAGGGAAGCCAGGGCAGAGCTTGAGGTGGGAACTGAAACAGAAGTCAGGAAGGAATGCTGCTTTAATGCTTTACCTCTCCTGGCCTCCATGGTTCTCTTTCTTACCTACTAAGACTCACAAGCTTAGGAACAGTGATGATAACAGTGGACTGAGCCCTCCATCTCAATCAACAATCAAGAAAATGCCCCAGGGGTGTGTCTGTATACCAATCTGATGGAGGCGGCCCTTCAGTTGAGGTCCCTTCCTGCTGGGTGTGTGAAGTTGACAAACAACATTAGCCATTACAGTCAGCCAACTACACTGGGGGCAAGTTTGAACTAATCTTAAGAGACATTTACCAATGCCCAGAGATATTTTTTTGTTAACAATGTCTCAATGCAGGAGTGAATAACTCTAACACACTGGTTGTCAAACTGATTGTCGAACAACCTTTTCACAGGGGTCATCTAAGACCATTGGAAAACACAGATATTGATATTATAATTTATAACAAAAGCAAAATTACAGTTATGAAGAAGCAGCAAAAATAATTTTATGATTGTGGGTCACCACAATGTAGGGAACTGTATTCAAGTGTTGCAGAGTTAGGAAGGTTGAGAACCACTGGGCTAGTGGGTGGGGGTTAAGGATACTGGTAAAAGTCAGGCACGGTTACTGACTCTTTTAACCAGTATTTAGAAAACTGAGACAGGAGACTCTTCAATTTGAGATCAGGCTGGGTCCAAGTAATGAATTCAAGGAGGCCTGCCTTGGCCACACAGTAGAATCTGGTCTCAAAAACAAGACAAATAAGAATCCTGCTCAGAATCCCACAATGAACGGGGGAAACACTGGAGAGGCGGCTGAATGGTGAAGAGCACTTGCTGCTCTTGTGGAGGACTAGGGTTCAATGCCTAGCACCAACACAGTGGCTCACAATTCCATCTCTATCTGCGATTCCAGGGAAGCCAACACCCTCTTCTGGCGTCTCCATGGGCACAAGGTATGAACATGGTGCACAGGCATACATGAAGGAAAAACACCCCTACACATAAAAATTGACTTCATTACATTTTTAAAAAGGAATTCTATAATACACATGACGGTCGATAAGTCAATACCTTCCATCCAAAATGAGAATTATTCTGCCCCCAATGCCAACACTGTCAAGATTAAGAAATACCGCCTCCATTGGGTACTCTAAATGTTTAAATATATAAACTATGTAATGCAGTCTTTCCCGGGTGTACATGTCTACAACATATTATTACTCAAAGCGAGTATCTACGGGTTCTGTTTTCAGACCTGCAACCTTCAGCACCATCAAACTGTTGTGGCCCATGATGGCCTGGTGCTATTTTAGGAACTAGAGGAAAGCCAAATGAGCTTGCATTGACCAGATGTCTCTGCACAGGTCCCTCACACTGGCAACACAGTGAGACCCATATGGTTCCATGAGACATGAGACGTGCAGTTTGCTAAAGACCTAGTGCACCAGAGCAGGGCAGTTGTAAAGAGAGTAGACTGGACTGGTGCCTATGCGCAAAGCAGACTAGAAAATCTACCTTTATCCTTTATACATTCTTACTCAGCTGCAGCTAGTGCACCTAAATGATGAGACCAGGCGATGTGCAAGGCCAAGATGGCGCTTTCCACTCCCTGGGGGAGGCAGTGGTTCCCAGGATGCTTGTCAACGGAACAAAGCCAGCTGCCCTGTGTGCCCCTCAAGCGGCAACTGTTTCAAACATATTTACCCAAAACTCTTTGAAATTGGGTTTTACTATTCCATCCCAACCTTGGAGGATTTTAATAATTTATACATCTTCACCTTGACCACAGAAATATTTTGTCATTGATGTTCCCATTAAATTGTACTTGCTTTAAGTCAGCATGGGGTTGAAATGCACTCTGGTGAATTCCCTGACTGCTTTCACTTGTTTATCAAGGATGCATATCGACAGTTTACCTGGACAGAATCCTGCCCTTGGACATGATGTTTACAAGGAAGGAACAATCATGGTCTTATATAAGTTCCTCTGTGAAGGGAAGACGAAACTTGCACATCAATAAAACCCGAGGTTCCTGTCACTGTCTTTGTTCCCTTATGCTCTGGAATACTCAATGTGTTTCTGGTACCTCACACCCCAGCCTCCTGATGGGAGGCTAATGACAATGAGGCTGATGAGGGAAGGCCAAGATTTCTCCAACTCAGAACAGCAGCTCTGCAAAAGGACTGACTGACATCTTCACCCCCCCCCCCCCACCATGTGAAACAAAAGGAATCATTTGGTGATGAGTTGAAGATGCTGTGCTGTCCATTGGATATTTAACCAGAATTCAGAGCATCAAAGAGATAGCAGTTGGGCTTTGCTGTGTGCTTAATAACGGTCTCCACAAAGGACGGAGGCAGGCCCCAAAAGGAACATGTTTTAGAATGTGCAGGAGATGATACAGATACAACCATTGTAAATGATAAATGAGTATTAAGTAACCCCGTGCTGTAGGGAGGAGTTGGCATTTTGGCTGGCATTTTAACAAGAGAGAAAGGCAGTAGCAGAAGGCAAGACTCTTTACAATAGGGACCAAGATGAAGGAGAGAAAGACCTTAGGTACCAGGAACTTCAGAAGTCTGACTCTCTAGAGTCTCGCTGACCTGTTGCAATCTTAATGTTATTTAACGATCCCCAGTAACCTTAGTATAAAAGAGAAAACAGGTTAAGTTGATTTTCATACATAGCCCAATATATCAAAACCCATATTAATGATCTATGCACATTTTTTAAATTGCATGATGTTCATGGTATTTAATTACATGATGTTCATGGTATTTGCCACGTCTCTTAGAAGAATAGAACTTCTCAGTTTGGGCCTGTCACATGTCAAGTGCTTAATAGTCACCTGTGTCTGTGATGCCTATCACCTTGGACAGGATAGGATTGGGTTTTAAACAAAGCCTTGGGCTATGAATAATTTGAATGCTATAGAAAAGTAACATGCAATAAAGAGAATATCCAATATAGATAGATAGGTAGGTAGGTAGGTAGGTAGGTAGGTAGGTAGGTAGGTAGGTAGATAGATAGATAGATAGATAGATAGATAGATAGATAGATAGATAAGAAAAGTAACATGCATGTTTCCCTCCACGATGGGCTGTTTCTGTAATAGAATACACTTAACAGGCAGAGGGAAAGCTGAGTGCTGTGTATCTCTCTCAGGACTATGTGGACACTTGTCCAGCTTGCAGAGAGGTGGCATCCACCTGTGACTGGAGTTACATTTAGGAGACAAAGGCATTCTTAGAGTCAGTGAAGAGAGACCCTGGAAAGAGGCACCATTTGTTAGCTGCTTTACTGCTTTGGTACAAGTAACATGCTAATTAATTTTGGCTCAATGAAGATGATGAAATTTTTCAAGTACGAAATAGAATTAACTGCGGAGGAGATTAAAGATTGATGTAAAATGCTTATTCATTTTTGCAATGCAGAACATAGATGTGTGTGTGTGTGTGTGTGTGTGTGTGTGTGTGTGTGTGAATATAATTATGATACTGGTATACTGAAGATATAAAGACTAATATTTGAAAGCAAACCATTCTTGATAGAGATGACCTTGACATTCTCCTTAACTTACCTAAATTTTAGCTCAGTTTCTCCTGAAACTCAGGTCTTGATAACCCTCTTGGGTACAGCTTTTACTTGAGAAAATCTGTAAATTCTTTCTCTGTTTTAGAAATAAGTCAATTTTCTCTCAGCCTCTAACAAGTCAGTAGCCAAGGAAATGTCCTTCCCAGAGAAACTCACCATTTCTTAGAAATGTAAATACCCAAGGAGCTAGTGGCCCCTACTTCCTACCTCCCTGGGAGGATTAACCTGGTCTGTAGGCCTCCAGAGGGCCCCGCCCCTACTCTTGGCATCCTACAGTTCTCTTATATGATGCCCCCCACCCCTGCTCTATAGACCCTGCCTGCCTTTCTTAAAGTAGAGCCTACTTTAGCAACAGAAATGTAGTCTTCCTTAACTGGTAAACTTTATCTGGGCCATTTTTCCCCCTGTATGAAGGAACTAAAGTAAACAATAAACACAAAAGAAAGATAAATAGAAAACAAAACATAGGGCATATAAAACAGCTAAACTGCCCTTTTCTTTCTCTTTTTAATTATTATTTTATTTTTACACTCAGGATTTTATTCCCTTCCTGGTCCACCTTCCTACTCTTCCACATCCCATACCTCCTTCCCACCACCCCTGTCTTCACAAGGATGTTCCTACCCCACCCACTCCACCAGAACTCTAAACTCCCTGGGGCCTCTAATCTATTGAGGGTTAGGTGCATCTTCTCTGACTGAACCCAGACCGGACAGTCTTCTGCTGTATATGTGTTTGGGGACTCATATCAGCTGGTGTATGCTGCCTGGTTGGTGATCCAGTGTCTGAGAGATCTCGAGGTCCAGGTTAATTGAGACTGCTGGTCCTCTTACAGGGACACCCTCCTACTCAAAAATTCCAAAGGACTATCCAGTTAAGAAAGATTGGGTACTCAGTTGGTAAAACATGAGTTGGAATTTTATGAGCTAATCTAGAGCAACCATATTTATATGGGAAAAGAATTTATAAATAGTTCCCAGAAGTGTACATCCACCATCTATATATTGAGGTAGCTTAGAACTATTGATCATTTTTATCTTGCTACAATACTGTCAACTTCTGGAGAAAGTCCCAGTTGTAGGTAATATGCTGTCCCCTTTTACATGACTTTCCCTCTATGCCCTTCTCCCTTTACTCTGAATGTACAATATGTTAGTTTCAGAGATGTGTGTGCACTTTCTGATCTGGGTGTCAGAGGTCAACCTCTGGCCTCTCTGACATCCTAATTCACAGGCCAGCATCCTTCATTGTCCCCTCTAGTTGCCCTAACTGCCAAGCAACATTACTACTACCAGGTACCTTCTTGAATGTAAGCATATAATGTGTATCTCTAAAATTTATACCATTTACAGGAGTCAGAATAGTATTTCAGATGGATAGATCATTAGCTCTGGAGTGTGGCATTTAGAAATGTTTTATGGCCAAACATCTGATGGGAACATTTATGAGTAGTGTTCACATAAATCCTTTAGGAAATTATATCTATAAATGCAAATAAAAACATCTTGGAAGCATATTTCCTACCGTTAATCATAAATATGTTGCTCTTCGTAGTTATGAATTCAAGAAAGCAAGCAGAGTTTTTGTATAATGACAGATTTTCAAACACTGTTAGGTGAAATACAACCTATGTAAATGAAGATATTTAGCCTACCCAAACAATAAAGTCATTGGAAAACAGCCACAGTATACAGAGATATCATGAGAAACTGATCTATTTCTTTTAAGTCACCAGGGTAGAAACAAAAAGGCGGTTGATATACACCAACAATCAAAATATGTATGTCTGATAAAAAAAATCAGCATTCACACAAAGAGATGTGTAATTAGCCATTTGTGTTTTAGAAAAGTTGATGTGTTCCCTCTCTTCGATGTAGTCAAATTGTGAAAAAGACTCTGAAGTTTATAAAATCAGAACCATCAAGACCACAGTGACCAGGTTCTTGAAGATTATGGATGTATTGGGAGTTCCTAATCTTCCCTTGGTACCCTTGTACTTCTTAGTCAAAGTGAGCTCAGAAGATTGAAATAATTTTTAAAGATGTGTTTAACTCTCCATTCTGTGTGTGTTGTGCCCGTACACCAGAAGAGGGCACTAGATCCCACGGAGCTGAGTTACAGGCAGTTGTGAGCTGCCTGACATGGGTGCTGGGAACATAATCCAAGTTCTCTGCAAGAGCAGAGATTGCTATTGCCCACTGAGCTGTCTTCCAGCCTTGGGCTTAGAAGGTTTTCAGTTGTAGCATGCAGACTGTAAAATTCTGATTCACAACAACAACCTCAACAACAACGGATGGTCTTACATGATGTAAGGAGATACATGTTCTCCAACTCTGGGGGTGGAGGCAATACAATAAATGATGCTTGGTCTTCAGAAGTTATCACTAGATAAAGAAAACAAAACAAGAAACAGATGAAAAAAAAGAGCATGCGTTTTATTCCTCTATTAAATACTAACTTTGAGAACAAACCTACATTTAAAACAAATATTATGTGTTTTTAAAATAAATAGTATGTCTATTTCTTAATGTTTGTTGAAATTGGTCTTTGTGTCTGCTTTCTTTGTCTTTTCCTGTTCCCAATTCATGTTCTTTTATGTAGACCACCAAGTTTAAATGCAAAGGTGTTATATAATTAAGAGTCAACCAACTAGCCTATTATACCCTTAGTAACTTACCATTACTATTATAATCATGGAATCATGCAAACTTCTCAAAAGATTAGACAGAAGAACAAACACTAGCCAGTAGTAATAAGAGCACAATACTTTTAAATTTATCATTATTATTATTATTATTATTATTATTATTATTATTATTATTATCATCATCATCATCATTATCATTATTTTGGTCAGAGGGAAGGTGGCTCAGTCAATAAAGTGCTTACCATGCTAGCATGGGCACCTGTGTCAGAGTCTCAACCCTCAAGCAAAGAAGCTGGGTGCAGACCATGCATCTCTACTGCCAGTGCTGAAGAAGAGAGAGGACAAACCCTGGAGCATAGTGCCCAGCCAGTCCAGCCAAACCAGAAAATTTCAGGTTCAGTGAGATATACCCTGCCGAGGGAAAATATGGCATGACTGGCAAAGATAACATGTAGAGTTCTGACCTCCACAAACATGTACACAAATGTGCATGTGCACATACAACATATATGTACCCAGAAACAGATATGTTTTCTAGCCTGACTCTATGTAGTATTGCTGACTTATTCAGGCTTGTCTCTTTATTTACCCCAATATTCACTGCCCAGTGATTAAGGTTCTGCACAAACTGAGAAGTGTCTGAAGGGGGTTAGGAGCATGTAACAGGATGCACTGATCCCTCATTGCCTGTTTCTTTGCTGGTTTACTTTACTGTTTCAAAGAAAAATATAGTTAATTTATTATGAGGCAGAGATTAGCTTATGTAAAGCCAGAGACCCAAACGAACGTTCAGAGCTGGTGCATTATTGACTTAATGGTCTGTCTTAATGAGCTGTGTAACCACCCTCTGTTCAGAACGTTGCTGGTTTACCTAATTTCATGTTGTTTTCTCCTTTGAATGCTTCAGACATTGAAGCCATGGAGTTACTTGAATCCTCATTGATTCTGATCTCCTAGAGCGTATGCCTAAAGCCTGACTTAAAGCTCATCCAAAATCTTTGTATTTTTATATGTAAGCAGAAATTAGATGGCAATATTAAAGGTAAGGTGTGCTTAATTCTTTCTAGGGGCAATATATACCTACACACATACATAAACACATACATACATGATGCATATATTACAGTCTCATATGTCACAGAATTGCCACTTTTTAAATTTTTCTTAATTATTCAACTACATTTGTCAAAGCTTTAATTGAGGCAGGATAGGAAATGAAAATTAAGAGGATATTGATTGGAAAGAAGGCCCTTAACCCAGAGTCTGATAGACATCTTCACCAGCTGAGAGTTCAAAAACAAAACAAAACAAAACAAAAAAAAAAAAAAAAACAGGAAATCCACAGCTTACCAGATCACTCTATAGCCAACCAGGAGGCATCTATTGACAGCAGATGTTGGTCAGCAGAGACTCAAAACTGTCTGAGGTACAGGAAAAAGGAGACAGCAGAAGGTTCAGTCCTTAGAAGACCATATGCTACCCAGCTTCTTCCAAAGCTGTGGACCACAGCAGAGAAGAAACAGAAAGAAAAGAAGAAACACACAAGTGATGGATGACTAGAAGGCAAACGTGTCCACTGGACACAGCAGGGCAGCTGTACATTCGAACTCACAGCACTGTGATCAACATGAACAGAACCTGTATGAGCCCATGGCAGACCAAATCCCAGCACAGAAAGTGGAGTTGACCACAAAGGTTCACCCCTAGCTGAGGAGCTATTGTCAACTGTTAGCTGCCAAGTAAGATAGAGGCAATTTGCTTCCTGGTAGACTAGGCTCTAGTGAATGGCCACACACATCCAAGGACATGAGGATTGCACAAATGGGCGGTGAAGTGGGGGAAAAGGATACAAAGTTGGCTGAGGAGGAAAAGGGTTGGATCCAGAAAGAGTTGTGGGAGGCAGGGAGACTATGATCAGAACTATTTATAAATATTTTATAATATTCATATGTTAATATGGTATAATAATACATTGTAAAGCATAAATAGTATATCTAAATATATACTGAAAGAAATATATCTTTGCTTAAAAATAATGGAATCCCAGAACAAGGCTGGTGAGATGGCTCAGCAGATAAACAGACCTGATGCAAAACATAACAACTTGACCTGGATCTCCAGAACCTAGATGCTGGAACAAAGAGCTAGTTCCTACACGTGCACCATGGTGCACCCATGCATACATGAGTACACAGAAATATAACAATTTTCTTAAGATTAATTCCATAACAATTGGCATCATTTACTGTGAAGGACAATATCAATTTTATATAGATGTTCTTCAAATAAGACTATCAAATACCCCTTTGTCTCTTACAAGAGCATTTGGTAATAGGCATAAACTCCCAACAGTAGACATTGTCATCTTTGTATCACTGTTTGTTGTACTATGGAAAGTATCTAGGAGAATGCTCAGGAATATTCCAACTATTACTGTGAATAATTTCAAGTGGCAGAGCAGAAGTTTCCGGGTAGCTACAATGAAGCAGTAACTAGTAGACTGGTGAGGAAGGACCACCCCTGAGCTGCTGGCCCTAGGTCCCTTAAGAAAGCAGGCTGAGCAAGTCATGAGGAGCAAGCCAGTAAGCAGCACCCATTCATGGCCTCTGCATCAGCTCCTGCCTCTGGGTTCCTGTCCTGTTTGAGTTCCTGCCCAGATGTCACTCAGTGATGAACAGTGATGTAGAAGCATAAGCTGAAATAAAGCCTTTCTACCCCAAGTTGCTTTGGTTATGGTGCTTTATCACAGTGATCCTAACCCTAACTAGAGTTCTTTCACAGCAAAAAAGGAAAGGGTTTAGGAGGTATTTTGCTTACCCACTTAAATGGTGATAAAAATACTTTAAAAATACAAACTTAGGGCTGGAGACAGAATGCAAATTCAGTCCCTAGCACTTATGTTGGGCAGCTCACAGACACCTGTAGCTCCAACATGCACTTCTGAGTTCTGTGGGCACATGCTGACATTTGTACACATACACACACACACACACACACACACACACACACACACACCCCTCCTAATCCTAAACAGCACATTCCCTGATGACCTATGTCATTCAAATATATGGCGGGCCATTCTTATTCGAACCATCACACCCCACAACCTCAAACAGTGTAAGGACTGACTAGAGATCCAGTGTTCAAACACATGATCCCACGGGGGATGTTTTGCAGTCAACTCATAAAAATCAGGTGAGATTTCCCATAAGCAGAGAGAGAACATTTTCATGCCTTTAGTAGCCTCTGGAAGGAATGTGTGCTAGCACAAAACTTAAGTCAATAATATTTAATTAAGAGAATCTTGGATTCCCAGATTCTGTGTACTGGTGGCTTCAAAACAGGCTCTTCCTGGCATGAAATTTCTAGCTTTTTAGGTTTTTTTTAGGATGTTCTTTTCCTACAAGCCTTGGCAGTATTTCAAACACTACACTTGGTAGTAATTCAGTGCCTTCCTGGATGATATTGATTAACATAATACACTTCAGAAAGGCATGAAAATTTAAAGAACTATTTTAAACTTCAAAACTGTTTTCCATTTAGTTTCGGCCTAACAGTTGAATGCGGTTCTTGTACGAGTTCTTTTACCTGCTGTAACTAACTCCTTGCTTACGCCAGCCTTCACACTTGGAGTGAACAGTGAGAAGGACCGAGGTGGTACCCCTTAAATAATCAAAATCCTCCCACACTATGCAACGTAATGAAATACTATTGGACTAACATTCAGGACATTTCCATTCTTTCTTTTTTTTTTTCTAGGTGTGTGTATGTGTATGTGAGTTGGTTCACATGCAACTGTGTATAGGGCATGGTACATGCATGTGCAATGCATATGCATGTGGAAGCTTGAGTCTGACTTTAGATAGGTTTAAATCAGGAGCCACCCATCCTGGGCTTTTTTCCCCTCCATGGTGTTTTACTGGGTTGAAATTTGCCAGGCTAAGCTGAGTGACCAGCAAGCCCAAAGTCCATCTGTCTCTACCTCCCAGCACCGGAATACAAGCGTGTGTATCACACTCGGTCATCTTTGAACGTGGGTTCTGTGGGTCAAATATAGTACCTTACCCATTCCAAAGCAAGCACTTTGCTAACTGAACCATCTCCCCAGCCTTGTATTTCTAAGGTTAACAAAAGAGTAAAAACAACCTTGCATGTTGAGACTGTCTATGCAATCAATTTTGATTGGCTATATAATACAAATGTTCAACTATTAATTCATAGAAAGAATTAAGATGCTGAAAGGCCACCATTAACATGACACTGACATTTTTCTGACAACCTCTTCTGTCACTGGCGCTTCTATCCTGAATCCCTGTGATGTCTGTGCCCAGTATTCACATCCTTTCCAACATCCTCCTCCCTTCTCAAAACATGGACCTCCAAGTCAGAATGGTCTGCGTGATGTCTGTATCTCAACTATTTCACAAACACTTTAAGCAACTTATATAATCATCTATAATTTGCTCCTTCCTATCACATATTTAGAAAATACCCATGAAACATGCCCCAGCTTTGAGCTTGATGCTGAAGACACAATTACAGATAAACCAGAGCTTCAGAAGACTGGGCAGGTGGCTCGGCAGTTAAAGGCACGGAATGCTAGTTCAGAAGACCTGGGTTTGGCTCCTGCAGTCAACAGGGTGACTCACTACCTCCTATAAATCTACTTCCAAGGTGCTGTCAGGCCTAACGCCCCCTTCTGGTATCCAGAGGTACTTGCAGGCATGTGGGCACATATATACATAAGGAAAAATAAACTTAAAGGAAAGAGAAAAGATACAGAACTTCCAGCTATGAGAGGCTCATCAGCTTGAACTTTTCCATTCCCAGACAGTCCTTTGTTCGTCAAGTTTTCAAGCCTTGCAAGGTTTGAAACAGCATCCCAGGCCTCTTCCCACCAGGATGCCAAGAGCATCACCCCGGTTGTTATATCCAAAATAATTCTAGACATCTTGTCTCCTTTGGAGTAAAACCGCCCCAGGCTGAAAACTTGTATAAACTAACATGCCAGACTTGATAATAATACACAGCCCAGGGTCGAGCATAAAAAAAGATTGAAGAAGCCTTCCAAGAAAATGTAAACTTTGAGCTGAATCATTAAGGGTGTGCAGTAATTAGCCAGCTTTCCAGTGTTTCTGAAAAATTCTAGATAAGAGAAGGCAAGGAGCCCACATCCAGCCTTGTGCACATGCAGAGTGAACCAAGCTTGTGCAAAACATACACAGGCTCTGTGGGGGCTGAAATGTAAAAGCAGTGAATGGGAGTAAGTGTGGCTGGAACTTTAGGGACGTGTCAGGCAGTGGAACAATCCCCGGGAACTGTGCAGTGTCAGAGTGATGGGGCTTTATCCTATAAAATGCAAACTGCCAGCTACAGCCTGCCAGAGAGTCCTGGGCTCCAAACAGGCGGTTACTGTAAAACCATCACAGTATAAGAACTAGGGTCGTAGCAAGCATGCCTATATGTCGTATGTTTTAAATCAAGCACATAGTAGAGTGAGTACCTGTGTCTGATGGGCATGTATTGAGTGAATACTCCACCCTCACTGTATATGTGATCCTTCTCCGGGACAGGGTGATGGAACTGGTTTTCTGGATATGATGGCAAGAATGCTGGAGGCGGGGGAATGGTCAGGATGAAGTGAACTATTACAAATTCGAGAGGTAATTGGCAGGTAAGAGAGGCCCCATTGAAAGCTGAGACACAAGTCCATCGGTGACATTCGTCCCTCTAGTTAGTGTCAAAGCTGGTGTAAGATCCCTCCTAATGATCTAATACTTTTCCGTACTTGCCTGTCGTTGCTGCTTCCTAGCTAGCCTCTCGAAAGCTACAAATTCTTCGTCTGTAAGAGTGTGTCAGTACCAACCTTGTCTTGCTTGATTTCTCCCGTGAGCAGATGAGATAGTCTGGAAGTTGCTTAGGCAACATAAGTGGCCATGAAGGGCCCAGGCTTGAGGAGTACATGGAAATAAATGTTGGTACCCAGCATGGCATGTATTTCTGTCATTCCAATCCTTTCTTAAAACCATTCCCAGTGCTCATGCATAAATGAGTTATTGATTGGGTTTTGGTGTAATAGGAAAAATTGAGGTCTCATCAAAGTAAATACAGGGGATCCGCTGAATGTGTGAAGGAACAGGCACCGGGTGGCAAATACTCTGAGCATTTTAATTCTCTCGGTTTGTAACAAACACACCAGTCTGGGGGCAGGGAGAAGTGCTAACTACCTTAAAAGTTTTGCAAAGTCATTGAAAAATACAGCCATCTTCCTCTTCCACAAATACGAAATAGTGGAAACTTAATGGAGTCTTAAGAGAACTTAATGTATATGGGGCTTGTAAATGAGTACAGCGTGTATAGATTTTATGTCAAAAATTTCCATGCTACTAGTAAATTTGTCTCAAGTACAGATTCTGTCTTTGTTTACAAAGACTCGATGTCTATTTTTTTTTTAAATAAGAGACTTTATATAACCAATGAGCCAACAATGTCCTCTTTCGATCTCATCCTGTTTGGATGCTCCATTTCCTCTCTCTTTGAAGGAAATTTTAACTGGAGTTTTTGCATTGTTCACTGTGTGCTCTCACAGGCAGTGTGCTGTCACTTGTGATTTTAATTAGAAACCCCTGCTTTAAAATACATCTGGCCTTCAGGAAGACGCCAGATATCTCTCTCTCTCTCTCTCTCTCTCTCTCTCTCTCTCTCTCTCTCTCTCTCTCTCTCTCTCATATCTGAGTAAGATAATTTAGCTTACCAAATGGTTAGCCCATAGTTCCATGGCTTCCACAGTGCTGTGAAAAGGCCAGCCAGCCATTTCTGCAAAATAAATTACTTTTGCTTTCAATCCCTGGTCCATCTCTGCAGTGAGGCACCTTCCAGATTCTTCCTATTAAGGGTATTTATTTTAGCAAATGAAAGGGAAAAGTCTGCTGCTTGGGGTACATTCAGGCACAGGAGAACTGGATCTGTCACCAAGCTATCCCACCGACTCAATAAATATTCTTGCCTTTGTCTTTCACCTGTTTGCCTGGAATCTTAAATTCCTTTTTATCCTGGAGGCTGGGAGTCAGATTTTTCACACATCCCGGGTTCCAATTACATGCAAACTTATGAGCCTGAAGTCTCCATGGGTGTGTGTATGAAGCTATATCCCGCTATGGATTTCCTCTAGTATTTTTGTTATTAAAATTTATTAGTTTTACTCTTTGTACAGGCACTCATTTGCATAGAATGAAATACAAATTTTCGGTGCGGACATTACCAGCACACTGCCTTGAAAAGTAAAAATTTTCAGTAGTGTATGCCTAGAATATCTAATTTTGAGGAAAACAACTTTCTTTCAAGCATTCCAACAGGAAATTATCAGAAGGATAACCTCCCCCCCCCCGGAACTGGGGGATGTGACATGTCGTGTAATTTTATTAGGCTTTAATTAAATATTACATTGTGTGCTCTATAAATGATGATTTTGGCACAGTGTGATAAACAATTTCTTTTGGGTCCCGCTTCATAGTCTATTGAGAGCCCTTTTGAATAGCACTGTTCTAGTCCTGGTGGTAAGGGAGGGGGATTGTTTTGATCTGTTTGTTTGTTTTCCTGCGTTTCTGGATGCTGAAACTTGGATCTCCCTGGCAAAGACCATTCACTCCAGGGTTTGCTAATTGCTAGAAATAGCAAACAACTGGAGAATGTGCTTTCCAAGTGAAAACCAGGAATCCAAACCTAATACCACAGACACTACCTGAAGAAGACTTGGCACCACCTAAGAAATCCTTAACATTGGGGTTGAAATTATTCAAACCAGGGATAGAGAGATGGCTCAGCAATTAAGAGTATGCATTGCTTTTTCAAAGCACCCCAACTGGGTTCCCAACCTCCATCTCAGGCTACTCACTACCTATACACCAGCCCTAAGGGAACTACTGGATTCTGTGGTCCCACACTCACATGCACACACACACATTGTTTTAAAATAAAAGTAAAATCTTTAGGAAGAAAAAGTACTCGTGCTGACTATCTTAATTCTGGCTTCTTTTGCTGTGATGAAACACCATGACCAAAGTAACTTGGGGAGGGAAGAGTTCATTTACTTACATCTCCACACCACTGTTCATCATCAGAGTAAATCAGGACAGGAACTCAAATGGGGCAGGAACCTGGAGGCAGGAGCTGATGCAGAGGCCACAGAGGGATGCTGCTTACTGTCTTGTTCTCCATAACTTGCTCAGCCTGCAAGAACCGAGGCCCACCAGCCCAGGGTTGGCCCTAACCACAATGGGCTGGGCCCTCCCTGGTCAATCATTAACTAACTAAATGCCCTTACAGGCTTGCTTACAGCCCCATCTTCTAGAGGCATTTTCTTGATTAGGATTCCTTCCTCCAGATGACTCCAGCCAGTTTTTAACAAAACTAGCCAGCACACTAGCCAGTCCCAAGCTTAACCCTGTCTTTCCCACAGAGACAGTAAAGACTCAGGTTTGCTTTTATTCCTCTGCCTCCTCAAGGCCCTGAAACTTCACTAAGTGACACATGTCTCATGGCCCTACCAGCAGCCAGTTGCCAGTTACATCCAATCTCCTGGTGTGATCTCCCCTGAATAGTAAGAAAATCTATATTTCAAAGTAAGAACTGTAAGATCCTATCTGCATGTTTGTATTTTTATCGGTTGGAAAACTCATTAACGATACAAACTCTTAGTTCAGGGCAGAAGAGCTTGCTTAATTCTATGCGTGAGAGTTATTTTACGATATATTATGCTTGTAAAAAATGTCAGATGTATTATATTAATTAATGTGGTATACAATGCTGTGAACCCCACAGTAACATGCCAGTCACTGAGAAACCACACACGTGACTGCAGTCCTTCACCATGTCATCACCTAGTTATGTCACAGATTGTGTAACTCGGTGACATTAGCATAATGACAGAATTGCCCAGTGATGCATTTCTCAGAACATAGCCCCACAGTGTGTGAGGAGAACCATGGAGAAACTGACCTACTGCATCTCCACACTACCTCAGCTGCTTCCCTCCCTGAACTTTCTTATCTGTTAGATGATCTCTTCCTGAAATTTTTAATCTCTTGGCTAAAGAACCTGCTTAAAAGGATTTTTCATACATTATTCTGGAGGTTTCTCCTTCTCTGGGAAATTAAAAAATACGTTTGTCTTAGTTAGGGTCTTACTGCTGTGAACAGACACCATGACCAAAGTAAGTCTTTTAAAAGACATTTAATTGGAGCTGGCTTGCAGGTTCAGAGGTTCAGTCCAGCATCATCAAGACAGGAACATGGAAGCATCCAGACAGATATGGTGAAGGAGGAGCTGAGAGTTCTACAACTTCATCTGAAGGCTGCTAGTGAAAGACTGACTTCCAGGCAGCTAGAAGTAGGGTCTTAAAGCCTATGCCCACTGTGACACACATATTCCAACCAGGTCACACTTACTCCAACAAGGCTGTACTTCCAAATAGTGCCACTCCCTGACCCAAGCATATACAAGTCATCACATATATAATTGCATTTTATTAAGTTGTTTCTCTCTCTCTCTCTCTCTCTCTCTCTCTCTCTCTCTCTCTCTCTCTCTCTGTGTGTGTGTGTGTGTGTGTGTGTGTGTGTGTGTGTGTGTGTGTGTATGTGTATGTGTGTGTGTGGAGGGGTTGGGGATTGTGCCACAGTGTCCTGGACCATGTAAATCCCAGGGAAATCAAATTCAGGTCTTCAGGCTTGGCAATGGGCACCTTGACCTACTGAGCCATCTCTCCTGCCACATTTTTTTTAATGGTGTACATCCTTTTGCTTCAATTCCTTCTCTATTTTGGTTTGTCAAGATGCTTAGGTCTAATGTCGGTTCTTTCCTGGTCAGTTATCACCAAACCCTTTTCTTTTCCACGCACCACTTGGTGACATCGATAACAAAGTCACAGCAAATATATTCACACCAAAACATCAGTTTCCTCTGCCTTGGGGGAGAAGCCTCCTTTCAGATGAAGACTCCATGATGCAAATTTCTCTGTGGTAATTTCTGACCTGTGACTGCTGACTACCTTCCTACCTTTGGTTTCAGGTTGTATCCTGTAGGATTGTCTGAGGGAACAGACCTAGAACAGATCCGGACATGTACACTATAAAGGTGACATTTTAGATCAGCCTTCATGCTGAGGGCTGGGAAACCTAACAATGGGTGCCTGCACATTAGCCAGGCTAAGAACTCCGTAACCACTCAGCTCACAAAGGTGGGTGTCTCAGCGGCCATAATTTGATGCTGAAGGTCTACATGGTTCTTAGAGAGCTGTGGGTCTTCGATGTGCAATCAAATAGGAAGTGTAAAGGTGAGTTCTGATGTCAGGGGAAGGTGGCTGCAGCAGAGGCAGCTGTGATGCGGCAGTAGATGCTCTCACTCACCAGCAGTGAATGAAGGCAGGCACAGACAGTAGTCCCTTCCTTCTCCCACCTCTGTATCTCGGCTTCTGCTGCAAGATGCTGACCACTTGGGGGTGTGTGGGGGAGGGGTTGGGGGAATCCCTTCAGTTCATCCTTCTAAAAAAATACCCTGCCCAGAGACGTGTTTCTCAGATGACACCAGATTCACAGTTATACCTCCTTCCAAATCATTTCAAGGTTTCTGAAATGTGAAACTCCGCTGAGACATACCTCCCCAGCCCCCATGCCCACTGACTGCTCTCTTGCCAGTGTTCTATCTCTGGAGTCTCAAGAAAGACTAGTGATGCTAGAGTCAGCTACGTCCCATGAAGGAGATCTCGGACATGCCTCCCACATTGCCTCCTCACCCCCCAGTCGCTCAGTGGATTTCACAATACCCAGCCCATCTTCCCCATTTGTAGCTTGAAGAGCTGTCCATTTGCTTCCATCCACGTTTATTTTATTCCTCTTGAGTTTCTTTGGGTTTTTTTCCCCAAGTAGATTTTGAAACGGGGAGAATTTTATCTTTTATTAAAGACTGTATTTTCTTTATATTTAATGTATGTTTCTTTATGCTGGTATGTGCATGTTAGTGCAGGTGCCTGGGAAGGCCAGAAGAGGGCGCCACATCCTTTAGAGCTGGAGTTATGGGGCATTTAAGGGCTGCCCAACCTGGATCCAAGGAACTGGACTCAGGTCCTCCAGAAGAGCAATACATACTCTTTACTCTAAATCATCTCCTCAGGCCTCTCCTCCCTTGTTCTCTATCTTTATTAACCTCAGAAATTCTCTCTCTCTCTCTCTCTCTCTCTCTCTCTCTCTCTCTCTCTCTCTCTCTCTGTGTGTGTGTGTGTGTGTGTGTGTGTGTGTGTGTGTGTGTGTCCTGTGCATGACTACTGACTTGTCAGAAGAGAGCACTGTATACCCTGAAGCTGGTGTTAGGTATGATGTGGGTGGGATCGAATCTGAGTCTTCTGCAGTAGAATGAGCAGGTGCTCTTGACCACTCAGAAGCTCTCCCGCATCCCATCATTTTTTTTAGGCAAAAGAAGATGTCAATGCAGTTACAGCCAGATCTATGTTCCAAAACTGCGTTTATTACCAGTGATTAAATTATTATTTTAAAAGATGGTACCCACGTGAGATAAAATAAAATACTTTCTAGACGCCCACAGTATAAATTTAGTGGTTTATGCCATTTGAGTTTCATAACAACCTTGTGAATTGGGCAAATCATAAGTATTTAATCTGCATATGGTAAATGAATAATCCAAGCCCGAAAGCAAATATACAGCCTGCTCTGGTGAGAATTAAAACCACATAATTTACATTCTAATGATATTTCTTCTGAGTAAGCCCACGTCTTAAAACCTGTAATGTGCAGTCAAGGCAGGAGGGCATATGATACTTGACCTCCACGGGAAAAAACAGAGCTACAAAATCCCCACCTGAGCCAACTCAGCACAGATATAGTAGGCTGACTAATTGCCTTAGAAAGAAAAGGTAGAGGCAGGTAAGTCAGAGACTTGAAGATGCTGTGGAGGCACAAAGACCAGGAGGTTTGGGATCATGATACCCTCAACTGCTAGTAAAGGGAACAGAACCAGGTCTTTCTTTAGACTCTCAAAGTGAATGCAGTTCTGCTGACACCTCCATTGTAACCACATAACTTTAGTTTCTGACCTTCTGGACTCTAAGTGAGTAAGTTTGTATTCTCTCGAGCCACTAAATACTGACTAACTGGTTACAAAAGTAACAAGGACTGACTGACAAGTGATCCTATTGATTTGTATTCCTGGAAAACCCTGGTCTGGATAAAGCATGGCAGTTGCTGGACTCAGAGTTTATCAGACATGCAGCTTGGGGACACTTCCCAGAACCTCAGGCTCCCTCTTAGTCAAGCACCTTAGAGATCACAGATGGCTCTTTCCTTTCTTTCTTTCTTTAAGATTTTATTTATTTTATGTATATGAGTACATGGTCACTGTCTTCAGACACACCAAAAGAGGGCATCGGATCCCATTACAGATGGCTGTGAGCCACCACGTGGTTGCTGGAAATTGAACTCAGGACCTCTGGAAGAGCAGTCAGTGCTCTTCACCGCTGAGCCATCTCTCCAGCGCCAGATGATGGCTCTTTTCATGAGCACCCATATACAATCAGTGTGTCCAAGAATGGCAGGCTGTGATTTGACCAGTTGGCATCAAGAACAGATGGGAAGAAAGCAAGGGAGAGGGAAGACAGTGTAACATGCTGTTTCTTTGTTTATGATGCATTCCACGGAGACTAGAGAGCCCAGAAGTTGGGTCTACTCTGCCTCTATCTGATCATATACAAAAGAAACAGGGATGAACTACATTCTGTTTAAGAAACAACACAAGAGCCAGAACAGGGCATTGAGACAAAAACAATCCCAGATTGCTATTGTTCCAAAAGGTTTTTTTGGATTTTTGGTTTTTTAATACTGAAATAAAAGAAATCTTTTAGTTGAAGTGTGGTGTTTCATGTCCTTAGTCTATAGCCCAAATCTAAGATCCGGAGTAAGATTCCTCTGGTTTTCAGCTCTGCTTAGTCTCTGGCACCTGAGAATAGGAGCTAATGTGATGACAAGGGGCTTATCTGTCCCCAAGCAGTGCCTAGAAGCTGGCTGTTGAAAAGGGGAGAACTGTTTGTTATTTTGTTGTACAACAGTATGTACCTCCAAAGAACTCAGAGAAGCAGGACTGTGGGGAGGCTGCCTGACCTCTCCTTAGGACACATGCAGAACATCACCTCTTTGTTTAGCCAAGTTCTCTCCCTTGCTTCATTCTACGTGACCTTGCAATTGAAGATTGAGCTATTTCCCAAGGCCTGAAGCTACACTGCCTTACTGCATTAATTTATGTGATGATATTATCTTAAATCACTGCTTAATTCCCAAGCTGAGGAAGTGTCAGATTTCACTGAATGGACATTGCTCAGCTGTGCTCTTGGGTCTGTGACAAGTCAATGCTATTTAGGACCAGAGGCCATGTTTCAAGACTCACACTAGCTTTTCCTTAGCAGCCAATAGCATACTTACCCCCTGTGGGCCCTGTTTTTGTCAATTGACTTTAAAGATGAGTCTGTTAGGGGAACTTGCAAGAACAGCATAATGGGGCATAACAAAAGGTACCCTCGTTTAGGAGAAACTTAGATTGAATTCACATTGGGGTCCTTCACATCCTTTCAGGCAAGACTAGTGAATCCATCTATTCTAACACTGAGAAATAATGAGAGACAAACAAATGACAGAAACATGGCCAACTAGACCACATCTAAGGCAATCTGAAATGTATTTCATATGTTGACACATAAATACCTATTCACCGATCACAACTGTGTGTGTGTTTAAATTATCTGTAAATGATGCTGGTAAGCTTTCATGATGACTTGGGAGTTTTACATTAGAAAAATAAAATAATGAATATCTTGGGGTCACTTAAAAAAAAACTCTAGGAGAGGTCTGGAAATAGTTCAGTGTGTAAAATGCTTGCCATAGAGCATGAAGACTTAGTTCAAATCTCAAGAACCACAGAAAACAAAGACAGAGCCTGAAGTATCTTTGGATATTCACAAAGCAAAGAACAACAAATAGACCATGTTGCAAACAACATAAAAGACAATGGCCAACACTCAAGATTGTCCTCTGACCTCCACACAAAGATCGTAGCACTCGTGCACACACACACACACACACAAGTACCATCATCACCATCATTATCATCACCACCAACAACAATTCTATCATCATTACCACTATCATTTGAGTGTCAATTTGGTTCAATTTCTGATACCATTACTTCCGCTTAAAAGGCAACCTCAGTACCCATCACTGAGTAATTGCTCCACTTGAGAGGGTGGTATGTTCATGGCATGATCTGTCTGTGAAGCGGGCTAGGCCAGAGACTTCTGAGGTACCAGTGGAACCAGGCATCTTAAAAGCTGATAGATGAATGTCACCGTAGACATTGAGAATACCTTAGTTACTCTTCCTTTGCAGCTTCATCTTGGAGCAAGGTGAGCCAGGTCAGGAAAATTCCACGAGAATCTCCAGGAGAACCAGACTTGTATTGCCTGTATTTAGACAAAAGTCCTTAACTGAACAACACACCACTGTGTGTGGCTGAGAAGGAACCTGACAACGTGTTTTAGTTAAAGGAGACAGACAAACTGACCACAGTGAGGCCAAGCTTTGTCCTGCTTTAGCTGCCCACCAGGCATCTGGAGATCCTAAGAGCTGATGTAGTAATGACGTGAGACCTAATTCGATCTCTATCACAATGGTCCTTGAATTTCTGAACACTGTCTTTTACAGTTTTTAACAGAAGAAATTAAAATTAATTCAAGGAGCCATTGAAATGTAGTAATGAAGAATTGGCATATACATGTGTCTGTCTGTCTGTGTCTGTGTGGGGGGAGGTATGCATGTGCATGTATGTGTGTACATGTCTGGGTACATCTGCGTATGTATGTGGGTGTATATATCTGAGTGTCCATGACAGTGTGTATCCATGTGTGTCTATATGTATGTGTGTGTGTATCTGTATGTGTGTCTGTGCATATCTGTGTGTATCTGTGCATCTGTGTGTATATATGTATGTGTCTGTATACATGCATGGGCATGTCTGTGTGTCTATGTCTGTGTATGTATGTTGTTATGTTTATGTAGGTGTCTGGTATGTCTCCCTCTCCCCATCCCTCCCCCTCCCCCCCCCTCTCTGTGTGTGTGTGTGTGTGTGTGTGTGTGTGTTTGGAATGTATGTGTGTATGCTTTCCACACGTGCATGTACTTAAGAAAATACATGTGTTAACTCTGCTCACCAGCTTCTGTCGGCTTTAGCTGCTCCTCCCTTTGCCCACACTGTGTAAAATGGAGAATCTGAGTCTCAGAGGATGGACCTGTCTGATGGTGTTTTTTATTTCATCCCTGCGTTTCATCTACTGCACGTAGTGGATTGTGGGGCGCTCGGGCCCATTTTATGATCTGTAACAAAATGCAATAAAGGTTCTGGCCACTGACCAGGTAAAATGCCTCCAATGAGCTGAGCAAGGGCAGGTTCCTCACTCGCTGCCGTTAATCATGTCTGCCCAAACCGACAACAAAAACCTATTAATTGTTGCTCAGCTTAGGATGCTAGTGTATATTATTTCACTGACTCTAGAATGATTATAAAGATATGATCCTATTGTACCCACGCTAAACAAAGAGAATTTGGGGGATTTTTGATGCTTCAGACACCGTCGGAGACTCAATATTTACTCAGAAAATGTATTAAACCAAAACCGCTCCTCGTGACAGCACTATAGGACTCATCTCTCACGTTCAGGATTCTTTCCTGATGATTAGCATGTGATTGAAGGGAAAAGGATGAATGCTCAGCACAGACTCATCACCACTTGAGGAAACACACACACACACACACACACACACACACACACACACACACAGTTTTCTATTTAGGAGTTGGTCGTGGGGTGGTATTGCTATATGCCCACAAGTGTGGTGTGGAGAGAGCTCCCCTTAAATGCAAGAATGTGAGCACAGAGCTGCCACAGCGCACGTCTGAATTCTCTTCCCCAGTGTCATGCAATAGGAAGAGCACTGGAAGCTATGTAGAGAAAAGAGCAGGCTCAAGTATTTTGCATCTGGGCAAATTCTGTTTTCCTTTCACAGGGTCCCCAGAGCCCCTCTCCTCGAGTGTCGAGCATTGTTCAGGAGAAATGGTGCTTTCTTGATGAGTCTCTGCAGCTGAGCCAAGGTACTAATGCTCTGGCCACTTCCACAGGCCATCAGCTCTCATCCTGGGCTTCTGAGTGTTCAAGATGATGTTAAACATAAAAAGCAAATACAGATAGTGGCTTAGACCCTCTTCCTCTGTGTGTGATTCCCTATCAACCTTTGCAGAACAGTATGTTCTGTGTGCTGTTAATGTTGATACCTTTCATAGGAAAGAGTCAGAGATGGGCAATTAGAAAATACTCACCCATGGTGCTGGAGAGATGGCTCAGCAGTTAAGAGTATGTATTGCTCTGGCGGAGAACCTGAGCTCAGTTTCTGTGCCCACATTGAGTGACTCATAACCACGCAGAACTTCAGCAAAATGATCTAATGCCTCTGGCCTCCATGGGCACCTGCACTCATATGAAACACCCCCCAACACACACACAGACACAGACACAGACACACACACACACACACACACACACACACACACACACACACATTAAACCCCAAATGTCTGTGTGTCCAAAGTCATGGAGACAGAGCTGTTTTATCAAAAATTGCAGGAAGAAATCATAGGCAGAAGTGGTAAGTATGAGGTCCAATCAAGGCATAGGAGAGAAGGGAGCATCTTTGCAGGGGAGAGGTGACATTGTTACTTCCTCTTGTGAGCCATTCTAGCTCCATATAACCACATTGGCCTTCCCACTTGGCAAGTTGTCTTACTCCTTTTTTCTGCTGTCACAGAATACCTTAGACCAGTGGCTCTCAACCTATAGGTCGGGACCCCTTCGGAGGCACGTGATCAGATGTCCTGCATATCAGACATTTACACTACAGTTCACAACAGTAACAAAATTATAGTTATAAAATAACAAGGAAAATAATTTTATGACTGGGGGGTCACCACACCATGAGGAACTATATTAAAGGGTCAAAGCATTAGGAAGGCTGAGAAGCAGTGCCTTGGACCTAATCACTTATGAACAACAGAGATGTAATTGTCAGTGTTTTGGAGGCTGAGTGTACAAGTCAAGGGGACAGCAGATTTAGTGAGAGACAGCTCAGAAGGCAGGGAACTTCTTTATACTGAAAAGCAATTCAGACAGAGGTGAGGAAGAAAGGTTTGCTGAGCTCTGTATCTTAGTTCAAAGTGAGCAGAGCACACGAACCAGAAACATGCAAAGGAGTCCCCTGGTGTCTATTCTACTGGCAGGGCGCAGTGCTAGTACAGTTGGCTCCCCTCCCTAAGATTCTGGGGATGGTTTCTTGTGGTATATGCTTTTCACATTTGGAAAGCTAAAACATTTCCTCCATGGGGCACTTTGCAATTGGTATAATATTTGGTGATTTATCTACCTGGCATGTGATAGGTTAGATTCCATATGACAAGGACCTTGTTTTAGGTTTTTCAAAAGAAGGTGGGTATTTGTGAAGTAAATATGAAAAAGGTAAATAATAAAATGGAATATACTTTTGGTTTCTTTTTTCCATTTGTGACTGATTGCATATAATACCTTTTAAAACCTTGTTGAAAACTTTCAGTAATATTAAATTCTAGATGAAGGCCATGCATCTCCTTTTATATTCTTTACAAAGTGAAATCATTCCAAATTAACAAACTGAATTTTACAATGCCAAATATCTTCTAAGGGGAAAGTTCTCTAGGCTGGGGATATAGAAATTGGGACAGTGGCATTTGTTTGGCATGCACAATGCTCTGGGCTCTGTCATCTCCATAACTACAAAAAGAAAAAGACCCCTAACATCTAAACATTTCTGTCCAGGCAGACTCCCTAGCAACACTGATCTTTATTTGGGTTCCGTGACAGTCCATGTGTTTGACCACTCCAATGCTATGCTAAAATAAGTGGCTGTTTCTTTTCCATCTATGTTTTTTAGATCTAGAAAATGCAGGTATTCGATAAACGCTTAATCAGGCTGGACAGGCAACTGGAAAGCACTCCTGTAAATAACGTTGTATATCTGTTCTTCTACACAAGTCTGCAGAATCCTGCTAAGACTACACAGTCTGCCATGAAGAATGGTAACTCCAGGTTCCCCCCACAGAAAGAAATAAAGTTGAATTTATTTTGGTGACATCTGAATGGACTCTTTTATATATACATTCTAAAGAATCTTTCAGCAAAGGGGAGACAGTGATATATCCCCATTGTTAGTCATATGCTAGCCACTGGTAAAACACTAGCTGTAATTTCTGCAGGAGGGTTACTTAGCATGCTGACAACACTGCTCATATCTTAAAGGTAGTTTATGATGAGTGTGGGTAGCATACACGTGCATGCACACACATACACACACACAGTGTTAATTCTCTACCCACCTCAAACATGAAAGCATCAAGTAAGATTTGTCTTCAAAATCATGTCTAAAGACTGATGTGTATGGCAAGAATCATCTTGGAGGCAGACACTGGCTGGATAGTAAGTAAGCAGCTGTGACTCAGCTAAAGGAGCATACTAAAATTTGTGGCCGGTGACTTATCCAAGACACATTACCTTTAGGCCAGTGGCCAAGGCATAAGAAATCAAGAAGAAATGTTATGGTTTGCATAAGAATAGCCCCTGTAGACTCATATATTTAAATGTTTGTTTGCCAGTTGTGGAACTGTTTGGGAAGGTTGAGGAGGTGTGACCTTGTTGGAAGATGTGTGGGCTTTAAGGTTTTGAAAACCCACAGCGTATCAGTCTCTTTCCCTTAGCTTGTTGCCTATGGGTCTAAAAGCTACCTATTGCTCCAGTGACATCCTGCCTGCCACCACATTCCCTGACAAAATACACACAAACTAGCCCTCCAAAGCTATACATAAACCCTCCGTTAAATACTTTCTGCTATTGTCTTGGTCATGGTGTTTCATCATAGCAATATAAGAGCAACTGAGGAAAATTAAAAGATGTACTGCAAAGCCTTCCCAGTTCAGACAGGCATATTAGCTTCCAAATAATCCTCTAGGATACACAGAGAAAACAAGGATCAAGGGATATGAAAATGTATTCTAACCCTCATGTGGGAGGTACTTCAAAGTTCCTTAACATAGAATGTGGAGGCTGAGACCCATGAAGAAGTGGATATACTGTGTCTGCCTCTCTTGTTCTCCATGTTCACATGCTTTTAAATATGGTTGTTCATATCTCTTTACTTCTAGAAACAGAAAACTTAGAAAAAGAAGAGAAAAGCAATCTTCCTATCAACTACAGGGCTAGATTCAGCAGATTTTATGGGCAATTAAGTTTAAACGAAAATTAAAGAGAACACATTTCTTGGAATTTTTTTGTACTTCTCTTGCTGTACAAATAAAAGAGATAGCCACCTTCAACACTACTTACAATAGTATTTCAATATCTTTCCACATCCTTAAAGCAACAAAAAAGGTATTCTGAAAAAGAAAAAAAAAATCACAAGAAAATTTAACTAAAGGTATTGCTAAAATTTATTGAAAATAATTGTTAAAATTTCACTGAGAGAAAAATGCAGAAATTTTGGCTGCATCTTCATTTAGAATACAAATATATTTCTCTGGTAACACTGATCTGATTACATTTTGGAAAAGTCACAGGTAACCCATGCATAGTGACACATACCTGCATCTCAGCACTTTAACTGACTCACAGTTACAGCAGAGTCAGAAGGATTGAAAGTCCAAAGCAATCCTGGGAAACATAGCCAGAATTTGTCATAGAAAGAAACAGAGGGCTGTGGAGGTTCTTCAGTGGATGAAGTATTATCTACATGCAATCAGAGTTTTATACCTAGAAACCATGTAAATTCTGAACAGGCAAGGCGGCCTATCTATACTCCCAGTGTTCTGATGATGTGGACAGGGGTTCCCTGAAGCAAGTGGCCTAGCTGAGAGCCATATTGGCAAACTTTGTGTTCAATGAAGAGACCCTGCCTCAAAGTATAAAACGGAGAATGATCGTGGAACAGCACCACATCAACCTGTGCTTCAACATACAGATGTGCACAAACACGCACAAACATGTACAAATGTGCATCTACTCATGCATGCATTCTACACACATACACTCACATACATATGCCTGCATGTGTACACATGAGGGCTTATACACATACATACACACATGCAAATGTACATACACCCAAGCATGAGAACTACACATATATACACATGCACACACATACAAATGTGCATACACCCAAGCATGGACACTACCCACACACATGTACACACACACTTGCAAATGTACATACACCCAAGCATGCATACTGCACATATATGCACATGCACACACACACACACACACACACACACACACACACACACACACTTAAAAGCTATGTCCTAATATCCAGTCTCTAAATGATTTACCTTCTTCTGTTAGAAGTCAAAAGCCAAAGCCCAGTGAAGCCCAAAAAAGTAACACTCTGTAATGTTGTTTGTACTTGCTTGAGTGATTATACAGAACCTCCTGCTCATCTAGTGTTCTGAGTGAACTATTCTTAATCACATTTCTTTAGGAAATCTCAGAACAGGAAAGCTATTCCAGGATGTGCCTTCAAGCTCCTGTATCAGAAAATCTCTCCATGTTTGGAATCTTTGAACTAGAATAGACTAAGCTACTGAGATTAAATCTCTAATGGTTCCTACATTAAAAGGGCCATCATTAAGAGTAGATCTTTCTGCAGATAGAAAGATGGGTCAGCCGTTAAGAGACCATGCTGCTCTTTTAAAAGGACCCATGACTGATTCTCATCACCACATCCTGGGACTCCAGCTAAAGAGACTCTAGCACCATCTTCTGGACCTAAAGATTATCTGTATTCACACTTGCATATATCCACAAGTGTGCACACCCAATACTCAAAAAAAATAACTAAATAATTTTTTCATTATAGATCTTTCCAATGATCCTAAGATGTCAGAGATAAAAGCTAATTTTGATTAATTGTGAAGTATCAACTAACATCACAAAAGAATACAATTGTTGCTATATAAAGAAGAAATTTGTAAGATTATGGTGTTTCTAAGTACAATTAATGGGTTAATGTCATTGTTAAAAGATATATTGATGGTGGGATTGCAAACTGGCACAACTACTCTGAAAATCAATCTGGAGATTCCTCAGAATATTGGAAATAGATCTACCTGAAAACACAGATATACCACTCTTGGGCATATATTCAAAAGATGCTCCCACCATACTATAGGGACACATGCTCAAATATGTTCATAGTGGCCTTATTTTTAATAGCCAGAAGCTGGAAACAACTAAGATGTCCCACAAACAAAGAATGGGTACAGAAAATGTGGTTCATTTACACAGTGGAATACCACTCAGTTATTAAGAAAAAGGATATCATGAGTTTTGCAGGCAAATGAATGGAACTAAAAAATATAATCGTAAATGAGCTAACTTAGACCCAAAGATACAAGCATGGCCTGTGCTCACTAATAAGTGTATATTAGCCTAAAAAAGTACAGCAAACCAAGAACACAATTCACATAACTCAAAAATGGTAACAAGCAGAAGGGCCCAAGTGAGAATGCTTCAATCCCACTTGGGAGGGAGAGAAAAATATTCATGGGAGGCAGAGTGAGAGAAACCTGGGTGGGAGAGGGGAGGCAGAGGGGAAAAGGGGATTGTGATGAAGTATGAGGGGTGAAGACAGGAGAAAAGCCCCAAGGGCCAGCAGAATGAATGGAAATATGCAACATCAGGGATGGGGTAAGAGGTAGGGGGACCCTCTAGAAAGTACCAGAGACATGGGAGGTGAGAGACTCTCAGGACTCAAAGGGAGGGACCTTAGATAAAATGCCCAACGGGTGGGGGGGAACTGTAGAACCCACATCCAGTAAGAAGACAGGACATCAAGTAGAGACATGGGGTTGCCACCCCAGTCAAAAATTCTGAACAAGAATTGTTCCTGTCTATAAGGACTGCAGGAACAAAAATGGAGAAGAGACTGAGGAAAAAGTGGTCCAGTGACTTGGCCCAACTTGGGATCCATCTCAAGGGGAGGCTCCAAGGGCTGACACTATTACTGATGCTATGGTGTGCTTACAGACAGGAGCCTAACATGGCTATCTTCTGAGGCCCAACAAGCAGCTGACTAAGACAGATGCAGATACTTAACACCCAACCATTGGACTGAAGTTGGGGATCCCTGTGGTTGAATGAGGGAAAGGGTGGGAGAAGTTGAGGAGGAGGAAGACCCCATAGGAAGACTAGAAGTCTCAACTTACCCAGACCCCTGAGATCTCTCAGACACTAAGCCACCACCAACCAGACAGCATACATGAGCTGGTCCAAGGCCCACAACACATGTTTAGGAGAGAACTGCCCAGTCTGGTCTCAGTGGGAGAAGAAGTGCCTAACCCTCAAGAGACTTAATGTCCCAGAGAATGGGGAGGCCTTGGGAGGCATTCTCTTGGAAACAGGAGAGAGGAGGAATGGTGTGAGGAACTGTGGGGGGCGGGGCAGGAGGGGAGCTGGTCTATACAATATCTGGACTATAAAAACATAAAGTAATGATGATGATGATGATGATGATGATGATGACAATGATGATGAGCAGGATAAGGATAAGGATAATAAGGATATATTGAATCTGGGTGCAATGGCTCATACCTGTAATCCTGACCCTTGGGAACCTGAGGCAGAAGTATTGGCTCAAGTTTCAGGCCAACCAGAGCTATAAGTATTGAGAATGTTTCAGAATCAACAAGAAGTTATATGTGCATGAGTTCTTTAAAAAGTTTCATGCCTCAGTGGTAAATACAGAAGGAACTATACACATTCTAGCTTCTGGTTCCTCAGAGAGAGCTGAACAAATGACTCCCGAGACAAGACAATTACAATGTCAAGACCATGATCACCAGCCTAATGTAAATCACCTCCTGTTGCAAGGCTGAGTTTGCTGGCTCTGCACAGACCAATCGTTGATAGGTACCAGCAACAGAGCACTCCACACACCTCTAGCATCTCTTCGGGTCCCCTAGGCTGCAAATGTCTTCCATCCCTGAGTCCATCGTAACAACCAGCTCTGAAGGAACTTTAGTGATGCCCTAACAACACCTTTACCTCTGCGTGAGCCATGCTGGTTTCCAACAGAAACACAAGGAAGCCCAAAGGGAGAGAAGTAGGAAATGGGAGAAACTTGAGAGTGTACCCAGTGTGATTGTTTGTGAGCTCTTTCATGCTAAAACCCAACTTAACAGTGCTGGGGGGTAAAGTTCAGCCAGTAGATCTCTTCTCTGAGGGTTTGGAAGTTCAGCCAGCTGAGTGGACAGGTTGAACCAGTAGGGTAGACACGTTCCACAAGTAGGTATGACCTGCTAGCTCCTTTTGTTGAGCTGCTCTGCTTCCCTCCCTCCGGGCTGGCTATGCTTCTGTTGGATACAGCACCCATATTCTCTGCCTCCAGCTCGGCTTTCAGAAAAACTTCAGAATAAGGACATGAAAAAGGACGAATTTGTTGTGAAGTCAACTTACACGTGAAAGAGAAGAAAGCAAGCAAGAAATGAATTTCAAGTATAGAAAGCCAAAGAAAAGGTAACATTCAGATATAAGGAAGGAGAAGAGAAATTATTTCAATCACTCTCAAGAGACAGTCGCCTTACTTCAGGATCGTCTCTGTTGTAAATCTTTTTTTTTTTTCTTTTTTTTTTTTTTTTCTTTCACTGAAAAACTCTTGAGAAGCAAAGCTCATTAGAGAGTTTAGGTAATGGATCTCCTGCAGAATGTGTAGTGTTTCGCTTTTATTGCCACGTTACTGCCAGCCAGACACGGAGGGCTGCGTCACTGTGACAGCAAACGGGTGGCTCAGTGTCTCTCCCCAGAGATAAATGAAGCAACGATGTGCTAAAAAGCCCTTGGTTTAGAAGGTGAACAGTTGGATCTTTAATTACAAAGGACTGAAACCCATTACAACACAACGGGGAGTGTGTTTAATTTGCAGAGAAAGAGAGAAATAACCTCGGCTTTTGTGGTTGAAATGACCTTAACACAGAGGCCCAACCATCCCCACTTCTGAAGGGCGTTGTAGGACCTCCACTCTGAACTCACAGACAGGGCCAAGGACTATGAACCATCTCCTCTTAAACAGAAGAAAGAGTTGTGCATGGCTGGTCTGTTTTCTATCTGCCCAAGTTTCCATCACATGTGCAACCTAACAATTCTCTGAAGGAAGAAGCCTTTCATCTTGTTTGCAGGGATGGAGTCATCTTAAAAAGCAAGTGGGTATTATCTGCCTGTGTGGTCTTTATTTTCTTTAATATATATATAGTGCATCTGTTGGGTTTTTTTTTTTTTTTTGAGGCCAGCTATATTCTTTCATCTGATGCAAGTTGTTTTCAGTCAGCTACCCTACTAACCACACAAAGAACAGCCCTGAAGCAGAACCTCTCCATCCTTCAAGTTGGAGATGCATCATTCTCCCATCCGTCTCTGTATACAGCACTGTGACTTTTGCTTCAGCGAGGTCTTGCTGCTTAGCTGAACAAAGAGGACTGTGTTCTTTATCGCTCTCTAGCATTGAAAACATCTTAAAAAGCAATTCTAAAAGGGAGCTGAAGTCGCATTCATCCAGCACTTAAAACATTTGGTTTTATGATAGCATTGAGGGGTCCAGATGATTCCTTTCTGGCCCCCAATGTGGGGGATATTAGTTTAACACTCAGCCCTGCATGAACTCTGTGTTTACCTCCTGCAAAAGAAGAGGGAAGATAAGAGTGGTCAGAGGTAGGTGCCAAGATGAAATGTAAGGCTTCCCAAGTTCTCTCTGAGCCAGCTGCTCAGAGATGGCACCTACCTATACTGTAAGTCTGGGCATTTTATTTTAAACTAACTCAGAGAACACCACAACCTGTCTAGTTTTGTTTCTTTCTGTGTATGTTTGTGTGTATATGTGTTTGTGCATATATTCATTTGTGTGGGGATGTATGTGTGTATGTATGTACATATGTAGCTGCATGGGTATTTGTGTGTGTGTGTGTGTGTGTGTTTATTTGTGTGTAGATGCATGTGTATATGTCTGCCCATGTGTGTGGATGTGTGGGTAAGTGTATGTGTTTGTATGTGCATGTGCATGTTTGTATGTCTGTATATATACATTTGTGTATGTGTATACATGTGCATGTATGTGTGCACATGTGTGCATCTGCACATGTGAACATATATGTATTTATGTGCGCATGCATTGTATGTGTACATATGTGCATATGTGCATTGTATGAATGAATGTATGTATATGTACCTGTATGTATATAAGTGTGTGTGTGTGTGTGTGTGTGTGTGTGTGTGTGTGTGTAGGTCAGAGATCAAGGTTCTTTTCCTTTTCAAGTGTCATCCTTATTCTTTTTTAAAAGTTTTATTGTGTTCTATTTTATTCCATTTTGAGACAGGGTCTCTCATCGGTCTGGAACACATCAAGCAGACTAGCATGGCAGGTCAACAAGCCCCATGGAGCCTTTGGCCTCCACTACTCCCCCCCAGCACGGGAATCACCATGCTGGTACATGCCACCAACACATGGCTATTATGTAGGTTCTTGAAATTGAACTCAGGTCCTCATGCACAGCAAGCACTTTGCCAGCTGAACCATCTCTCCAGCCCTTGTTTCATTCTTAATTTTATTTGTTATAAATACAGAGTGTTTGGACATTTACTAAGTACTTTAAGATGTTTTGTTATACATGCCTGTGTGAGTGTGTTTGTGTATGTATGTGTGTAATAATGTATGTAATATGATCAAGCCAGGATAATTAATATATTCATCATCTTCATCTTCCCCTGTTTCTTTATGGTGGGTTCATTTGAAATCTTCAATTTTGAGAGATATCTAACATTACGCTAGTTACCTTCACCCTGCTGACATGAAACATTAGAACATCTGCCCTTTGCCTGTAACATTGTACCAATTGGCCATCTCCCACTCTTAATCAGCAACTGATGTTTGACAAAGGTGCCGAAAGAGAGATGCCTCAATAAACCACACTGGGAGAACCAGATAATCACATGGAGAATGTGATTAGACACTAGAATCATGTGTCTCATGAAATATAAATGTCAAGTCAATTTGAAGATCGACAGGGTCTGGAGCTATAACTCAGTGGCTGAGAGCACTGGCTGCCAAAGTTCTAGTCCTGAACATACATATGGGTCACATCCATCTGTAAAGCGCTGAAGATCTGACACTGTCTTCTGGTTTCTAAGTATAGTTCATGAATGTGTTGCATATACATGCAGGTAAAATGCTCCTTTGGGTAAAATAATATATAAATCTAAAGGAAAAATTAAGGGAGACCTACAAATAAAACTAAAAGAACACTAGGGAAAAAAAACAGATGTTTGGAAAGACAAAGACTGTTCTTAGAATCCCCTCTTCTTAGTTCTAAGGTGTTTTTAATCACAAAATAATGTTCGATTTTGTTTCATGGACAAATCTAAAAATTACCTCTAAAAGGTGATTCCAATTATGTTTTATCAAAAACATGCAATTAAATTAATGATATTTCCCTACCAGGTCTACGTTTAAATTGAAAACTAATAATGAAGTGAGCACTGAAAAAAACATGGAAGTTGGCCTTGGGATTTTGAAAGAAGAGAGGCTCCACAGAAACATATAGACACTCTTTCATAGCAACTTTGTTTGCAAGAGCTGCAGACTAAAAACATGCAGTGTTCCAATGAGAGAATGGTTAAACAAACTGGTAGATCCATACCACAAAACATTACTGTCAATAGATTCTAAAGTGTGAGGCTGGAGAGATGCGTGCGTGCGTGCGTGCATGTGTGTGTGCGTGCGTGCGTGCGTGCAGAGGTCAGAAGAGGGCATCTTTGGGACATGGGTGGCTGGAAACTGAGCTTGGGTTCTCTGCAAGTGAAGTAAATGACTGCTCTTAACTACTGAGCAATCTCTTCAGCCCCTAATCTTCATTATCCAGAATAGTATCTACTTGTCCACCAGGACATCATCCCAGATGCTTCACTTGCTAGGGATGCACTTCCCCTGAAAATTATGTTCCAGAATTGTGCATAAGAGTTATTGCTGGGATGCCTTAACGTAGACTCCTTTTTCGAGAAATAGCCAACCAATGATGCTAGCCTTACATAAAACCAAATTCCTCAAATATTTATGGGTAAGTAACATTTCCAAGGATATGGAATTTATCTCTTCCGGTAACAATTTTCTTAGCTTAAAAACCACTCATCCAGCAACACAGCTCTCAGTGCAGCTCAGAAAACATCCTTCTCTTTAATACCAAATACATCTAGGGTTTTAAGTTGATACTGAATTTGGTAATAACAGATCGAAAGAGCACACATACTAATTTTTGTTTTACTCCTGAATTTGTTTCAGTAAAAAGAAAATCACGAGTTTATTTATTTACCAATATTTCCTTTCCCAGAATTTTAGGGTTGTGTATTTGATGCATATAAAACAAACGCATGTTGTAACTGTAGTCACAGATACCAGACCACACGGGATCACGCCATGTAAATATAAATACGATGCTGACAAATCATTGCATTAACTGTGCTTTTTCTTAGCCCCTCCCCTAACTTCTAAACTACATGACTACTGCCCATTGTTTACTGGACTCCTTGTTCTTAACATGGTTTTCACTCATATACTTATCCTTAAATAACGTCTATGGAGTTATTATCATTTGTTATTTTCATTGATAGCATTTGTTATCAGTTTTCCCTCACTGGAAATTTGTAATAAAAACATTGTAGGGGAGAAGGGACTTATATTAGCTTCCAGTTCCACAAGGGTTAGCCTGTGGGTGTGTATCATATTTTCTTGGAAAGTTTGCCAGGCTGGCAAAAGCCAGTGATAGACAATGGCTGTTCACATTACAGTGCACCTGGGAGCAGAAAGCAAGACCAGAAATGAGGGCCAAGTTTAAAATGTTTTTTTCCCCAAGAGATGGCCTGGTGAAGATCCAGCATTGATAGTTGTAGCAGAAGCCAGAGGCCTCAAACTAGAGCAATGGCTCATTGCAATGAGCACCTGTACTGTTCGGAGGAACAAGAGTACTGTGTGTCACAATGTAACATACCACAGCTTCCTCAGTGAGGTTTCCTTTTCTTTTTCTTCTTTATGGTGGGGAGGTTGCAAAGGCAGAGGGTAGATACAGAGGGATGGGGAGATGAATGGTGTGTAAGGTGAAATTAACAAAGAATCAATAAAAGTTTTACAAATCTTATTTTTAAGGCATTTGGGGTTTTTTTAGCTAATTTCACACAGAAGTACTGTATTTACATCATTTCTACCCCAAAATACTTACCTTCCAAGCCCCCCTCCCTGTCTCCTCATATCCCTCTCCACCCTATGAGTTTTTAATTGTTATTATAAACCTGGAGCGTCCATTTAGTGTTGCTCATAAGTATATGTGTTGTGAAGACTGATCTTCCTTCTCAGCAGCCATAAGCACCAGTAACTATTCATCCAGGGGTACGTGATGGTTTCTATGTGAGTGCCCACAACCCCAGGCTCATTTGAACACTTTAACCCCATTTAGTGGGACTGTTTGGGAAAGATTAGGAGGTGTGGCTTTGCTGTGCGTCATTGGGATGAGCTTTGGGAATTCAAAAGCCCATGCCAGGTTTACCCCCCCTGTCTGTTTCTCCCTCTCCCTCTCCCTCTTCCTCCCCCCTCTCTCAATCTCTCTCTCTCTCTCTCTCTCTCTCTCTCTCTCTCTCTCTCTCTCTCTCTCTCTCTCTCTCACACACACACACACACACACACACACACACACATCTGTCTCTATCTCATGGATAAAAGTTAAGATCTCAGCTGCTGTTCCAGCACCACCTCTGCCTGCCTGCTGCTATACAACCAGCCACTGTGATAAAGGACTAACCCTCTGAAACTATAAACAAGCCTCCAATCAAATGCTTTTGTCTTGGTCACAGTGTCTCCTCATAACAACAGAAGACTAACTAAGACCATGGGGGACCTTGTGAGATTTTCCCACTAGTTATCTCCAAAGGCTCATTTCTACTTCCTGTAGCTAGATTCTACCTCCCAGAGATCCTGCAGCCTCCTTCCAGACATGTACAATCAACCATGAAGAAGCCTTCGAAAGATGAGCCTATAGGAACATTCCCGAAATGGACCTATACAGCCTTGTAGCATAAACAGTCTTTGTGTGGTTTTCTTTAACTGTAAAGGAACTTGGTATGCCTGTGTGGTGCCCATGTGGAAGAATTCATTTATTCATTTATTCGTACACATTCCTCTTAGACCTGACAAAGTACTGCTTTATATGGACTGTTACATTTAATCTTCTAATGCTTCTTCATGGGCATTTGTGTCCATGTTCACACCAAAACAAAACAAAACAGAAAAAACAAAAAAAAAAAAAAATTGGTACTTAATTTTGATACATGTCTGGTTTTTAGCATTGGGGTTACAATAGTTTGTTACAATAGTTTCAGGGAAGACGCCAGGGAATACTTCTGTTTCCTGGGGTGGGGGTGTACAAGTTGCTATTAAATCATCCCTAAACGTTTACTAGAATTGTTAGTTATATATCACTAAAATTTTCTTTGGCAGAAGTTTTTAAGAATGTACTTTCTTACTAAGTATAAGAATGTCATAGCATTTCCCTTTTGATCAATTTTGGTGAGCCATTTTTTTCAATTTTGACAAACTGTATCATTTTATACTTTAACTCATGGTTATTAAAACTCAAAGGAATACCCCACTAGAGTGGTTCAAATTAAATACTTAACACACGAGAAAGTGATGGCAAACAGTCTACTTCACACACAAGAAAGAAAGTGACAGCAAACAGTCTACTTCACACACAAGAAAGAAAGTGACGGCAAACGCTCTACTATTTGAGAAAAAAAATCTGTCATGTTGATTAAGACCATGATCGTCAATAAATAGTTTTCTATCCTTGTTTATTTGGCTAGGAGAAAGGTTTAATTTCTTGCATAATTATACTTCAATATCAAGAACATATAATAATAAAGAAACAATCCTTAATATATTTCTCCAAATATACTTACTGTATAAAACACACAATTTCATATAGCATGATAAATATAAACTCATATTTTTAATGAAACTTTTGTGTGTTTTTTATTCAAAGGCTTTATATCCTATGTATGGAATTTAGTAGACTCCATTTTAATGTCTCAGAAAAAAATATACAAGGCAAAAGCTGATGGGTCTAATTTGGCATACAGAGTTAAAACAAACTTACTACTTTAGGAAAGAACTGTCTTTACAATTGCCAATTTTCTATACTTTTGTGTCTGTTTGGATTAAATTTCAGTGTTTCCTCAGTTCTCTAAGTGTACTGAATCAGTCTATTGTTTTCAAAACATTTTCTTTATCTGTACATGTAGTGCACAAGGAGTCCAGAAAGGAGCCTTGGATTCCCTGGGCCTGGTGTTACAGAGGGTTGTGAGCTGGCACGTGGGTGCTGAGAACCTAACCCAGGTCCCCAGCGGGAGCAGCCAGGGCTCTAAACTGGCTAACACTAGCTCCCGGCCCTCTACCGCTCATCTCTAAGCACCAAGCTTGCCCTGTACGCTCTGCTCCCACGCGCCCCGTCTGTCTACTCTGATACACCACTCTCGTTCGCAGGCTGGGTTCTCAACCCACTGAATGACGAGCTGAAGAACTGATGGATGAACTGTTGTTCACTAGAGAAGCAACCCTGAAGTCTGAAATCTCTTAGACTTGTGGTTTGCTTGGCTCTCGGTAAAAGTGTGGTTATGCACAACTAAATTCTAAGGGGTGTGTTATTTTCCTAGAAAAAGCTTATCAATTAATTAAAAATAAATTTAAGAATTTCGCCTAGAGGAGACAATTTGTAGACTGAGAAAAAATACTGGCAAAACATTTATCTTACAAGGAGTTAATATCCAGATACATAAGAAACCCAAGCAACATACAAGTCCTCATAACTCCTAACCTTAATTTCAAAATGAGCAAGGGATAGATATTTTTCAAAGAAACCATAGAAATGACAAATAGGATTGTGAAGAAAAAAGTTAACTCTTACCACATTGAAGGAAGGGAAAATCAAATCACAGTATGGTATTATCATGGGCCTGACAGAAGGGTTAGTCTTTGGGTTTTATTCCATTTATTTATGTGAGTGTGAGGGGAAGTCTGCATGCATGCCCCCAAACACCTGGGGAAGTCACAATTTGGAACTGCTTCTTTCTTTTCACCATATAGGTCCTAAGGACCAAGCTTTGTGGCAAGTGACTTTACAAGCTAAGCCATCTCACCAGCCCCAAAGAAGGGTTATTATCAAAACCATGAAAGGTAGGTGTTGGCAAACCCACAGATACAGAGACAATATTGCATACAGAGGAAGAGACACAAGTTGGCACAATCCTTATTGGAAAGAGTATGGACATTTCTCAACCAATTAAACCCAAACAACATTGTGGCCCAGCAGTGCCTATCTTTCCCCCGGGCCCCACCCAAAAAAAATAAAGAAAGAAAGAAAATAAAGTCAGTATGTCACAAAGATATCAGCCTTCTCAGGTTCACTACAGCACTGCTTACAAGAGATGATCAATTTAAGAGCACACACACATACACACACACACACACACACACACACACACAGAGAGAGAGAGAGAGAGAGAGAGAGAGAGAGAGACTTAAAAGATGGAAGTCACTTTTCTAGGGACATGAATATGCCCAGGGGTCATGAACCCTGATAAAAGAAGTCATGCATAAAGGCGGTGCTTAATAGGTCCACTAATAGGTGGGTTCTTAAGAAGCAGAACTCAATGGGAGGAGAGGCCTTTGGTCCAGTGAAGGCATGTTTTCCCAGAGTAGGGTAATGCCAAGGCACTGAGGTGGAGGGGTGAATGGAAGAGGGAGCACCTTCATGAAAGCAAGTGTAGGGGGAGGAGGGATAGGAGCAGAAGGGAAGGGGATAACATTTGAAATGTAAATGCAGAGAATATCCAATAAAATAATTTTTAAAAAAGAAATAGAACTCATAGAAACAGAAAGCAGATGGTTAGTGAGATCTGCCATAGGAGAGCTGATAAAGGGTGGACAATCAAAGGTTCAGAGGTCAACTTAAAGCAGATGGATATTTTCTGAAAGCATACTGATGACATACCATTCACTTGCAAGTTGCTAAGTGGATCCACAATGTTCTCACCACAGAACGGTAAAAACGAGAAGTGACTGATGTGTGAATTTGGTTTCAGCACCATATAATCTAGCTACAGACGGGCATCACATTAGGAGCTAAGGAGATGACCCAGTGGTAAGAGGACTTGATGCATGAACATGAGGACCTGAGTTCAAATCCCCAGCACAAACATAATAAAACAGGCCCATGGGTGCTCTGACCTCAGTGATGTTAGTAGGTAGAGACAGGAGGATCACTGGACATTGCTGGATATCAGTCTAGCTTCAGGTTCAAGGAGATATTGTGTCTCAAGGGAATGAAATACAGAATGACCGAACAGGATTCTGGGTATCTGACTGTGGCCTCCACACAGGAGTGCACAGCAGAGACACCATGCATACACACTACCCACACACACACACACACTTCGATCACATTATATACATTAAAACATAACATCTTGAAAAGTGAACCCAAATACAGCTGAAGAGGAAAACAGGTTGAACAAATTTAAAAACAAAACAAAAGAATAATTTTACCAAAGACTGGAAAAAAAATGAACAAAAGTTTGTAAATGCAATCTTCCTGGGATATAAGAGATTTTTAAAAACCGAGTTTTCTTGTTTTCTTTTCACTTTAGGAAATAGCTTATAATTATGTAAACAAGCATACATTTGGTAGAAAATAATTTCAGAAACTATACATTAAAAGCAATTGCCATTTGGAAAACTGTTTGTATGAGCATTACTCATAACGGGAGAAGTGTTTCCCCCTTAACAGAAGTGTTCCTCAGAAAGATAGACTCTGAATGTTGTATTAGAGAAATTGCTTTTTTATGGAAAAATATTTCAACTGATATTTTTCTTTAATTTTCAGACTCTGATAGTTTTACAGATGATTCTACATTTTGAATCTTAAAAAAAAAAAATCCCATATGCTAGAATTGGGCCTTTAACTGTATAGCAATCACTTTCCTAGCTTCTGCCTTCTGATGTTTATGCTGTGGCCTCTATTTCAGTTGGAATGAAAATTCTATTAATAGCTTACTGTTGCATTATTTCTTCAATTGTACCTATAACATGTAGCACAGCAAGAGTTCCTGCATTGTGTGCACCTTGACTCTAAAAAAAAGAATAGGAGAATTTTAAAAATGGAAAATAGCACCTGCATACATCAAGCTCTTGGCTTCTTTGGGGACTGGACATATTACTTAAATACAGTGATTTTAAAAGTCACACTAAATTCCTTACTTTCTCAGTTTCAATAATGAAGAGACTGGGACAATATATTAAGCAACCGACTTAAGATTGTGGAGTTAATTAATGGAAGAACTGAAAACACTCAGTCCGCTTCTTAGTTCAGTTTTCCTAACGCAAAGTTTGTTCTTTCATTCTTTATAAAAATCCTAGCTTCCTAAAAATACCCCTTGGTCTCCCAGATCCTCAAGGCAAGCCACCAATTTCCACAAGCTCCCTGCAAAACATACACTGTATTAAAGGTGGTGTTTGTATATTATATTACATGGCTGTGCCCAGGCTCAGAAAGGCAAATATCATATGTTCTCTTTGATACGTGGGTCTTTAGCCTCTGTTAGATAAGTGTGTGCGGGTGAGCATAAGCAGAGAAAGGTCAGGAAACCCGGCAAGGTCCTGTATGCCTGAAAAACGGGAGGAGGGGTGGGGGTGAAAGATTAGGGAGGTGAGGGGATGGGAGAGAGTGAACCAACATGAAATATGCATGAAATCTCCGTGGAGACTTGGTATATTCAATAAGCTAATTTAAAATGAAATTCAATATTGTAAAAGGTGGTGTTTTGACGTGTCAAATTCAAGACACTTGCCCCAAACTTTTAAGTATCATCTCTTTCCACATAATTGCTCTAGTGTGTGCCCTAAGAATCTCTACTCATGAGATCTTAAAGTTAAGTTTAGTGGAACTGAGGAAAAGAAACAGAGAACAAGAGAGACAGACAGAGAGACAGGAAGACAGAGAGACGGGAAGACAGAGACAGAGAGAGGAGGCATGTCAGCTACCCTGTTCCTTCCCCCTCCCTTGGTATGCACACCCAGTCCAGCCACCACTCCACACAAAGGACATGTCCCCTTAGGTTTGGGAATGAGCAAGTGCTACAACTGAAATGCATACCTATATGCATACACAGATACATCAGACACATCACCATAGAGGCAAAGAGCCACCTGTAGAGTAACGCAAACAGAAAAGGCACTGGGGGAGTTAAGGAATAGAATTATTACTAAGCATACATCGGGATCTTTTACTGGGATCTAGGCACTTTATATACATATTTAGTTTTATAATAAGAATATCCTCGATACTAATGCCATTCTGATTTATAAAAATGTCACCATGGAAACAGAAACTTCGAATCACTACATGATCTAAGCAATCTACCAATTTATACAGACTAAACAGGGAAGACAAGTCAGTGTCTAACCATATTGCCATGGCAATAGATCACCTAGGTTCTATGCAAATAAACCTGGGGGTGATTTATTAACTGAATGGTTATCTAGAAAATATATAAAAATAAATAGACTTTTATAGTATTTAACCATAAAACACTATCACAAATAACATCAAAAATATGTAATCTAGAGCTGGAGAGACAGCTCAGTGGTTCAGCATGTTTGCAGCTGGTAGGATTACAAGCTGGTAAAACCTCTCTGGAAATCAATCTGGCAGTTTCTCAGACAATTAAAAAACGTTCTACCAGAATACCCAGCTACACCACTCGCGGGCTTACACCCAAAAGATGCTCCATCATCCCACAAGGACACATGATCCTCAGTATTCATGGCAGCCTCAGTGGGAGAGGATGCACCTAGCCCTGCACAGACTGAATGTGCCAGGGTGTGGGAATACCCAGGGGGCACCCTCTCAGAGGAGAAGGAGAGGAAGGATGGAAGAAGGGTTCATGTGAGGGGAGGACCGGAAGTTGGGACATCGATGGGGAAGTGAAATGAATGAGTAAATAAATAAATAAATTGGGGAAAGATAAAATATAAATAAGTAAGATTATATATATATATATATATATATATATATATATATATATATATATATATATATATATATATAACATAAGGACCTGAGTTCAAGTCCCAGAAATAAACATAACAAACCAAGTGTGGTCTCCTGGGATGCCAGGCATATGGGATCTGAGACACATTAGCTGCTGAAGCCCTATGACTATTGACCTAATTTAAATCAAATCTAAACAAAACAGATGGAAGCTCCTGATTTCAGGAGAGACCCTGCCTCAGAGGAATAGGGCAGAGGATGAGAAATGAGGTCATCCAAAAATTCTGCTGGCCTCCAGGCACAGCACAGGCACCTGCACACACAGGACACACACAGACAACTACACGTAATATAAACACACTGCCAGGGAATGAATTCAAAGGGTGATTAAAATCTCTGCCTAAAGAAAAAAGGTCAAACAAACTATCATGAACTCCACGACAACAGCCACTCATCTTCTATCCTCCTAATATTGAAAACAGGACTGGGAGCATAGAGCCTGAGGCAGGAAGACCATATTCAAGGCCAACCTGCGCTGTGTACTGAGGTTGTGTCTTCAAAGCAAGCAAACAAAAAACAAGCCAAAAAGACAAACAAGCAACAAAAAAACATTATGGAAAATGCTGGTGAAATAAACAGGGTTAAATTTTTTAATTGTTTTGAAGCTATAGTTTACATAGCAGTAAACCAAGGGAGTAGAAAAAAGTGAGATCAGTAAGTTTTATCATTCATTCACTTCCCCATTAACAGAACTATTGTCTTAATTAGTTGTATTAGAAGAGAAATCTCATGCTGTCTGGCCACCCCCATCCTACCCTTCTCTTTCCTTCCTCTTCCCTCTTTTTCTCTTTCTCTTGTCCACTCTCTCACCACACACACACACACACACACACACACACACACACACACACACACACACACGGAGATGTTGCTAGATTTGAGTTCCACCAATCCTCCCCTCTGTTCGAACTGCTCTTGTAGCTCCCAGCTAATAGGTTGGATTCTTTTGCACAACCCCTTCCCCCGAAACACATCGGAACATGATCTTCCCAAGTTCTTCAGAAGCAATCATTTTATCTAACAACCGGTCCGTGGTAAGCCCCACCCCTAGCTGTTACTACCATTAACAAGAAAAAGAGAAAATGTTGATGCTTTCCGCCTTCATCCATAAGGTGACACTCAGCATGGCACCTTGGGTTCCAAGGGCACCCGCCTTCCAAGGTTTGCCCTCATCAAGAGATTTTCCTCACAGTATGAATCATTTCCATCCTTGTCTTTGCTCATATAAAACCACAGACAAGTTTGCGGTAGACTTTCTAAACTGTGACTTGGAAAAACCCGAAGTAGAAAATATACATGACTTCAGAGAATAAATCCGCCACCGAACTCCTTGGCTTCATTGTTTATCTCCCCCCTATATTTCCATGCTGTTTCTTGTTCTTTGAAAATATATTTACTTAGTTATCTTTTTAACTGGTTTCTCAGTCTCGTGGGGCGGAAGCTAAAATACAGGAGCGAGTAAATGCAGGCAGATAAAGAACAGAGGCTTCTGATAACTCAAAGAGTCTGTTGTCTTTGAATATCGTTCTTCCTAAAAACACGCCCGTTGCAGAATGTGAGAAAATGTGGAGAACAAAGGACTCTAAGCTCTGATTCATTCCAAAATTAATAAATATCTATTATCCGGACTCACGTTCCCTTTTTTAAGAGAAAGCGACCTATAGCACGGAGGACACCAGTTAAGTTGTTTTTAATTTGCTGGTGATTGACAAGTCAGGCCAAGAGGGCTCTCCCTTCCTCCGTGGAAGGGACTTCGGAACAGCTGCTTGCATACAGATTAATGGTCCATATATTTGAGTCTCTTGTTGCTGACCAGCTGATAAGGCACATAATTGTCCTTAACAATTGGGCATAATTTATTCCTGTCTCAGGTGGCTGTTACCTTCAGCAATTAGAAAGCACAGTGACTGATAGGTCCTGCTCCCCTCACAATTTAGCTGAACCGGCCGGTCCCACGTGCAGTAAACAGCCCACCCACGGGAAGACAGCAAACTGTGGACTCAGCTCCTACTCAGGAACTGTCCTCCCTGTCTCCCGGAAACCTAGCCAACTCTAAACGTAATGCTCTACCCGGGTTTGGTGATTTGTCCTTTTACAGCCAAGTTCACCCCACTGTTTTCAGAAGCATGTATTGGTGACATTAGAAAGTCATTGGAACATTCACAGTCAGCATGCGAATTCATGGATGTCTTAGTGTGCTTTTTACTGCCAGGATCCAACGTGACATGGGGAGGAGAGAGCGTATTTCATCTGACACAGTCCATAGTGAAGAAAAATCAAGGAAGGCTTTCAGGGAGAGTCCATGAGAAAACACTGCTCACGGCCTCGTTACTCACACTTCACCCACATTGCTTTCCTACAGCACCCAGGGCTACCTGCCCACAGTGTGCTGGGTCCTCTCAGAACCATTATTAACCAAAGACTTCTACAGACTCACCAAAGGCGGGTGGGTGTAATGGAGAAGGCATTTTCTCAGCTGAGGCTCCCTCTTCCCAGATGACCTTAGCTTGTGTCAACAAACTGGGAAATGACGTCAGAGGATGAGTGAGGATGTGGAATGCTGGACTGTGCCAGGAGCCCACCCTACACTAGGAGGTACCCCAGTGCACCATCAATAGGGTGTCTTGAATGGCTATTCTGCTCTACACAGACTGGTGGGAATTATCTTGTTTCTATTTGTGTTTGTCTCATTGGTTGTTTAGTTGACTGTTGTTGGTTTGTTTGTTTAGGGTTTACTTATATTTGCTTTAAATTTTTACTTATTCTTTTTATCTTAATGAGAATGTATGTGCTGACACATTTGTATGTGTGCTTACATGAGTTTATGTGTTCCACATTTGTATGTGAGTCTGAGGAGCCTGTAAGAAGTATTAATCCCCCGAGAACTGGAGTCACAGAGAGGTGTGAGCCCCACATGGGGCTGGGAACCAGACCACAGTCCCCCGAAGAGCAGCATGAACCATTAACCTCTGAGCCATCTCTCTAGCCTCTTTTGTTGTTTTTGAGAGTGTCTCAATTAGCCCAGGCTGGGCCAGAACTTGTGTGGTTGAGTATGCCCTTCAAGCCTCAGTCCGCCTGCCTCTACTTTGCTGCAATTACAGATGCCCACCAGCGCGCTCAGTGTTTTACTTGGTCCTGGATATAGAACCCAGAACTTAGTGCATGCCAAGCAAGCACTCCACTCCACAGAGCTTCATCCATGGATGCTGGCGCAAATCTTCTCCCAAAGAGAATGTGACATTTCTGTTGACATTTTTAAGAAAGCAGCAGCAGTGTTGGCTGCAACAGCCCGTGTGGGTCCCGAGGGCTGACCACCACCATGGTTTAATCTTCAATCCTGAGCACAATAACTAAGAGTTTTTAGGAGATCTCAAGTTCAGAGTTTGAGGGTGCGTTCACCTGCTTCTTTTGTCCGGGGAGCACTACCTCTGTGTTGATTCAATTGTCATTTAACTCTTAGAACATCACCCGGATTCAGTTTCTCTCTTACACGTGTCAACATCTTAGCTCATCTGAACATCTCACTGGAATGATGTCATTCGGTACAATACAATTCAAGATGATGCTACTTGAATCTGAGTGGGCTTCCTTTCAAGTTTTCCATTCTTCTGACCATCAGCAATGAGAAGTAAAAGGAAAGTGGGTGATCTGAGACTCTGTCACAAACATACTGGTTTTCTTTTTTCTTCATCATAGAAATTATTTAATTCCCAGCTTTGAAGGGAGCCCCAGGATATTGTTTAATTGATCATCCTACCAACAGTGATCCTTCATTAAAGTCATGTGGCAAAGACAGTAAGTGGTCTACATGATGGTGCAAGAACTTCTAATTTTGTCTTCTTAAAAAGAACACACTGTGCTTTGTAATTATTCTAAAGGAATTTTCCCATTATTTAACCAGCAGTACTACTGTACCAATGTAAAAGTAATAATATCATATTAGCATTAGGCTATTAATCATATATACACTAGTGTGTGTGGAGAGAGATTATATTATACTGGGATCTTCTTCATTGAACAATCCCATCTTATCCTTTTAAATACTTGCAAAATTATAGGGCTAATAATTCTCCCAGGAAATAGTTTAAATGGTTCTTCTGGTGTGTTTACTTTCTTTGCTTAGCTTTTTTGTTTTTAATTGTATTACTGTAACATTTCGTTCTATTAAATTTCACCCATTATGATAACTACTTTTGGTTGTTGACCTGGGAAACAGGAACTTCAGTTGAGTGGTTACAGTCATCAGCCTGGCCAATGGGCTGCTCTGCGGGTTATTTTCTTGGTCTCTAATTGATGATATAGGAGTGCTTAGCCCACTGTGGGCAGAGCCACCTCCAGGCAGGTGGGCCCAAACTGTGTAAGAAAATCAGATGGGTAGAGAATCTGATACCCTCTTCTGGCCTCTATGAGTGCATACTCACACAGATACACACATCCACACAAATAAAAAATGAATTTAAAAATAAAACTTTTTTATACCAGTCGACAAAGTGGTGCTATCAGTTTACATTTCCACCAGCAATGTTTGATGGCATGACTTTGAGAATGCCTGCCCAGGCTTATTTCATTATCTTTTTTATTATATCCATTACAGTGGGTGTGAAATTTTACTTCATCATGGTTTTAATTTGCAAATTTCCTAATGACTAATGATGTTGAACATCTTGTCATTAATAACCATATGCACATCTTCTGTGAAATGTCTTCTCAAATATTTCCCCATTTTAGCAGTTTATTGAAATGGTTTTTTTTTTTTTTTTTTTTTTTTTTTTTTTTTTTTTTTTTTGCACAGAACCTAGTTCATCCATTAGTCAGCCATTTTTATTACAGAGCTCTGCAACCACAGCTTTTCAGAACATTTATTTCATCATCTCCCCAAAGAAGTCTCACACCTATAAGTCCTCTAGTCCCTCTTCCTTCCTAATGTTTACATTAGATTATTTAAGTTATTTCTTCTTTAGATGTGACTGATACAAACCATTTTTTCTTATATATGACTCACAAGTATTTGGTGTCAATGTATGTGTCTATTTTTAAACGTATTTTTTTTATAATCACGCGTATGTGTATTTGTGTCTATGTAAGCGTGGATATGTGCAGGTGAGTGCAAGAGGCCAGGAGATGGAATTGGATCCCCTGGGTTGGGATCAAAGAGTCATGTGGGAGGCCCTGACTGGTCCTCTGCAGCAGCAGTGTGCACTGAGTCATCTTTCCAGCCCTATTACATGTCTTCCTTCATCTGTGAGTCTACATCATGACGGCTCAACCTTTGAGTGCTACATCTGAAGACTCTGCCTAACAGGAGACCACAACAATTATTAAAAAGCTCAGCCTTCTAAAAATTACTATTAGGCAATTTTTATGTAGAAAATTGAATCTCACAGAGTTAACTAACTTTCATGTGGCTTATATATAAATGGCTGGTAAGTTTGCCTTTCTATCATAGCAAGACATTAATGGGACTCTCTTACCTTAAATTGCTTTAATAAATTAATTATGAATATTGAAACTGAAGCATATGAGTCAAAATGTGTATTTACATAGCTGCTTCAGATGAGTGTCAAGTAATGTATATAATCTTTGCATCGTCCCGCACAGCAAGAAGTACTTCCTGTGACCTTCACAGAGCTGTGAGACTTCTTAACTATGTTCCTTGTCATAAAAGAACAAAATAAATCAGCTTGCTTTTATTAAAAGAAATAGAAAAGGCTCCAGTAAGAAGCTGATGTGTAATATTAGCTCAGGACTTATTTTAAATTGATATTTTGCATTATGTGATGACTTTTCTGTACCTTGTTAGAAAAAATGTTGAATATCACTGCAATGAACAACAGGCTTCAGTGGCTCATACCTTGAATTCCAGTACTTGGGAGGTTGGAGAATTAGGGTTGCCAAAAGTTTGAGGCCAGCTTGGAATACCTAAGTGCCACCAGACCACACGGGGTTATTGAGTAAGATCCTGCTGTATTGTCCTTTCTGTAGCTGTGAATAATCACTTTGTCCAAAAGCAATCTAGGGGAGAAAAAACTTACAGATTACAGATTACAGATTACAGTTCATCATTGAGGGAAGTCCCAGCAGGAAGTCAAGGAAGTAAGCTTAAAAGAAGAATGGTGTTTCTTACAGCATTATCTCCAACCAAGGAACAAAGATCCCAGCCAAAATACAGCAGAAACCTTGAAGGAGGATGCTTGCTAACTGACTTACTCTCAGACTTATACTTAGCTTTATGTAGAGCCTAGGATCACATGCCTAGGGAATAGTGTCACGCACAGTGGTCTTGAAATAATCCCCTACAGACATACCCATAGGTCAATCTGATCTATGTAATTTCTCAGTTGAGATTTTCCTTCCAGAAGACTCAGAGTTGTACCAAGTTAACAGTTGAAGCTAACCAGGAGAGATACTGTCTCTCAAGACCAAAACCAAACAAAGAGAAATAGAAATCATACAAGACCGATATAATGCATATGGTGAAAAGAAGGAAAAGTCCATATTATTCATTTTCCTTTCTAGTTTCTGATGAAGGTTGTGAATAGTTCCCTTTCTCAGTGTCTGGGACAAAGGTAAAAACAGAAAAGTCAAATAAAAAAAGTGAGTCTTCCTATTCACAAATAAATTGGCTATTATATTAGTAATCTTTCACTGCAGCTCTGGGCTACCCATTTTTTCCCATCTGTATTCCAGAACACTGTGACCTCTTGGCATTTCATGGTGATAAGTCATAGACCAAGAACATCTGACAGTAATATGATAATAAAAAAATAACCAAGAATGTCATGCATCCATACCTTCATCATAAATCTCCCTGCTAGGGCAGGTGCATTGTGGGTGTGATTTTTCATAACCCCTGGCACCTTGGTTTTATCATCTTCAGCAGCCATCTGTGCCCTTTCCTACCCTGCACATCTCTCCCATCACTCCTCATAGCTCAGCATCTTTTCTTGTCAAGCCCCAAAATTACGAGCTGAATAAATGAGACTAATGAAGCCATTTACACTGTACCATCAAAGCTTTCCTGGGACAATTAAATATCCAGATAACATTATCTCTTAGAAGGATGTGATATTTGGGCCTTAGTAAATAGGAACTTGAGCCCCATCAACACTTGTTATTGTGGGGTGGATCTGAGGGGAGAAAGTCACTGCTAGGTTCAATTTTCTTTTTCTTTTCTTTTCTTTTTTTACAAGAATTAAAAGCTTATTACAAACTTTAGGATATATCATTGTAATTTTTTCTTATAACTTTATTTAAAGAAGAGAGATACATGTACAGATTTTTTTCTTGAATGGAAATAAATACAAGAGGCCCCTAAAAATGATATATGTGTGAATACACTAAATATATACACATATATATGTATGTGTGTGTCTACACCATACATAGGTAATAAACATATATTTCTATATGATAATTAGGTATAGAGGATATAGATAAATATAGGTATAGGTATAGGTAAGATATAGATAGATAGATACATAGATACATAGATAGATACATAGATAGATGATAGATAGATAGGTAGATAGATAGATAGATAGATAGATAGATGATAGATAGATAATAGATAGATACAGAGAGAGAAAGAGAGAGAGAGAGTGGGGGGGGGCGTTACCAGTTAGATGTAGAAGTGAAATAACTCCTGAGGTCCAGTTGCATCCATAAAACAAGAGGATGGATTTCAAACCTGTAGAGGGCAGAGTGAAGTGGGCACTGGAATGGAACTTCAGAATACATAGCCTTTGCATGACCAGAGAAGAAAGGAGGGGTCAACAGAGAGGTAGACCAGAGAGAGAGAGCAGTCTAGAGAATAATTCCAACAGTGACAGCCTCACAGGATCACGGATACATTACACCATTGGCTGCATAGCACTCTATCTGTGCTTTTGAGGTTTCGTCTAGCCTCATCTTAAATGCTCTTCTTCAAGAGTTTTGGTAGATGCTTTTATAACATCACATTATTGTCTTGTATATTTATTAACCACAAAAAAAAAATCACCATTTATACTGATCTGTATGAGTAGCTTATAAAACTTGCTGTCAGCTAACGCTGCGGCTTAGTTACAGAGTTTTAATGATGTCTATCCAAGCCTTTTTTAAAAATCCCCACTAACCTTCTGTATTTGTGGTTCAGCCCAGATAGACCTCATCCTATGATACTCATAGAAAATTAATATGGAACGATTCCCATACACTTAGTCCTAGTGTATACCCTGTGGCTAAGCTCAGGAGATTTACAATCGAATTGTGGTTGATATTTTGGCTACCTGACCCTGGGGGAAAAAATTAACAGTAGCTAATCCACAGGCTCATGGTGAGAGGATAATTGTAAAGTAGCTGGCAGTATGTCTGGTACATGGAATGCATTCCAAAATCGTGTTAGCTATTACTTTAAATTTTCTAAGTGAACATAAGGTGGAGTCCAACAAGATTACTAAAAATATCTCAAGATATGTGTTCCACTAAAAGTGAGTGACTGTTATGTGGACTCCTGCTTTGCAGGTTCATGGACCACATGTAACAGCGGAACAACACTATGTTAGAACATCTGGATGCTCTAAGCTGTTCTATTTGCTGGTAGCATTTCATCCGGTTACCTCAATGTACTATTTTCATGGTTGACCCCCCCTTGAGGCTCTCGCTGCTTTTCCTACAGAGAGGGTGATGCTCTCATTGGTGATACAAATGTCTTCATCTGTTCTCTTGGTCCTATTTTGTCCAACTTATCAAGAAATTTGTCACAAATTTTAGGACAACTTGTGCTATTCCAGTGTGGAGCTGGAATTCTTCCCTAAAGAACACCTGATTTGATCCAGATATTCAGAGCTTGGATATCTACTAGTAGCATTATGGGAAGCAGATGTAATCTTGGGAGATGAGACCGAATGGCATTATGGGAAGCAGATGGGATCTTCCAGAGATGAGACTAAAGAGAAGGAACTTGACTCCCTGGAAACATCACTTGAAGGAGATGCTGGGATGCTTGTTTCTTTCTGTCTCTTTGGTGAAGATTTCAAACCTCCCCTTCTGCCCCACTTACCACTGTGACATCCTGCCTCAATGAGGGCTCAGACACAATGAAGAAGTGACCTCAGACTAAACCCTCCAAACTGAGTATTTACATATTTGATTCTCTGATTTCTCATCACAGTGGTGGAACACTGACTAAAAACAGCTTGAAATGCTTCTTTTTGTGGGTTGTAAATTTTTTTTTAATATTTGAGCATTCTTGCGCATTCCCCAAATGAAATATCAAAATAATCCCTTTAATTTACTCCTCTCTAGTCTCCCAACCCCTGGCATCTTTCCCATCTGAATCTCAATCCATCTGATTTCTCTCTTTTAAAGTTCAGATTCCTAAAACAGGGATCAGTGCTAGGCAACCATGCTACACTAAGCATCGAAGAATTTGCATCGACAAAGCAAAGTCACAAAGACATTAGAATTACACTTGCTTATGCAGAACTCTACCACTGGATGATCTACAGGAACTCTATTATACGCCAATGTATGTGTGAATTTTGTTCCACTTTAAAAAAAAATAAAAGATTTAGGTAACAACAGACTCTGGTGTCTTTCTAAATGCTTGCAAGCATTAAAGGTCTGAATCTGAGGCTAGGTCCACTCTCCATTTATTTCCACTTCTTTTATTTACCTGCCACAACCTAACAATATGGCCTGTGACCCTAAATAAATCTACTGAAGCTGCTCTTGTTAATGTCAGCAATGTCTGCTTTATCACTAACTCGTAGGGCCAATCTCCTCTAATTTACCTAATATCTCTCCAGGACATGGCAGTGTGGACGGGTCTCCTCTCAAAATCTTCTATTGAATTGACCTAACATGGCATTTCAGCTCCCCTACAATTCTCTCAATCTTCTGGGAGTTTCAGACACTTGGCCTTACTTCCCTCCAGTCCTTGGACTTTTTGCCATCGTGTTTCCAATATACATGGCTGTACCTGTCACATAGCAGATAGCAGGTGCCCAAGGAAGATGGATGGACTCATTGTTGAAGCCCTGAATCTGATTATCCACAACACTATAGCTTATATTACCTGTTAGGCTCCTATATCTCCACAGACTTTGTGCCATAACTCATCCCCTTCTGCATCTCCACCAGGTCCCTGAAATGTTTTTCACTCTTGATTGGATGCATCGAAGTACTTTTGAAAGTTAAAAAATTATTGGTGCATATAAACTTTTTCTATATGTTTTAACTTCTATATGTTAACAATTAAAAATATAAAAAAAAAAAAAAAACCTAAAAGGAGGAAATCCCTTTCACTATAACATGGTAAGGAATAAAGTCTTTAGGAATAAACAACCTAGAGATGAGAAACTAGCACATTACAAACTGCAAACAATGATGAAAGAAATAAAAACAGGAATGAATGGAAATACACCCTGTATCTAAATATTCAAATAGTTAGTGTTATTTAAATGTTCTTACTACCAAAGACAATTTTTACAGATTTAATACAATCTCTATCAAAATGTCTACAGAAATGAACTAAACAAACTAAAATTAATATGGAACCACAAAGAACCTCAAATACTAAAACCAATTTGAATAAATAAAACAAATATGATGACATCATAATAGTCTGAACAACTGGTTTAATGACAGATGCATCTGCCAATCAATGGAACAGAATAGAAAACTCAGAAATAATCCCAATGTCTTAGGATTTCTATTGCTGTGAAGAGACACCATGACCAAAATAACTTTTCTAAAGGACAGCATTTAATTGGGCCTGGTTTACAGGTTCAAAGTTTCAGAACATTATCATGAACTGGAGGATCTGAGAATTCTTTATCTCAATCTGAAGGCCGTGAGGAGAAGGCTGGCTCCCACATAGCTAGAAGGATGGTCTCAAAGCACACCCTCAAACTCTCACAATGACGCACTTCCTCCAACAGGGCCACACCTCCTAATAGTGCCACTCCCTGGGCCAAGTATATGCAATCCACCATTGCCTTGCATGCATAGGCAGAATGATTCAACCAGGGATCAAAAACGCAGTGGGAAAAGGAAAGATTCTCAGCAAATTCGAGTGAAAAAACTTGATATTCAAACACAAAAGAATAAATTGGAACTTTGTTATTTTAAACTTGATTTGAATTAAAGATTTAAACTAAAAACTATGGATCTGGTAGAAGAAACTACAGTGGGGAGGAAGGCTTCATAATATTGGTGGCGGCAATGATTTCTTAGATCTGACACCAATATACAGACAATGAAAACAGAGGGGTGATTTTAGGATTACCCCAACTAAAAATACTCTTGCACCAGGGAAATAACAGAATAAAAAGGTAACCTAGAGAATAGGATAGAAGTACTTGCTAATTATATGTCTGATATCCAAAATACATAAGGAACTATTACTATACAATAGTAAAAAATGATTTAAAATAAGTAAATGATTTAAATAGTTACTTCTTCAAAACACACAAATAGCCAGCAGTTATATAAAAAAATTTAAAAATGTCAAGTAAGTGAAAATTACAGCACAGATCATTGCCTTACAGCTGCTAAGATGGCTGTTTTTTTAAATAAAATCAAAAAATAACAACTGTAGAAATTATAATATCTAACCAGTCCATAACTGTGGATGTACACAAAAGTATGCTGAGGATATCTGAGAGTTATCTGAAGTTCATTGTATACTATTTGATATAATCAAGAGTGGGAAATTTCCCAAATATCCACTGGAAATTTTTTTTTTAATGTGCAAAGACAGTGGAGATGAGGGGGAAAAGTACGCATGCCTGTTTGAGAATTTATTACTCAGCCATAAAAACGATAATGCTTCCATGGACTAAAGCATGACTTCTCTATTATGCTGAGAAAAATAAGCCAGTCAAAGAAGGATAAATGCTGTGTGGCCCCACCTCATTCTACTGACATACAGACCAGAAGTAGCCAAATCACAGATACTAAGTAAAATGCCATTCCAAGGAGTGTGTGTGTGTGTGTGTGTGTGTGTGTGTGTGTGTGTGTGTGTGTGTGTGATAAATCATTCTCATAAAAGGCATTAGTGATATCTTACTTGAGGACTCTTTCTCTACTGTCTAGTGTTATTCCTCAGCTTGGTTTATAAATGATGGTCTTTATATGTAACAACTGGGTCTTAGAAATATGAAATGATGATGCGTGTCTTCAGTAGGAATAAGAGACAATTTGGATCATAATCCATAGCCAGTTTCTAGAAAGATATCTCCAAGTTCCCCTAAAGGGATTTAGAAGTAGATGCAAACCACTGGTGCACGGAAATGGTAGCTCATTTGCCAAATAGACTAATAATCAGAATGAAAAACATGGATAATTCAAGGCAGAGAAGCATGCTTCTGACAATCAGATTACAGCAGCCAGTCAACACATCAGAGAACTGGACTGCCCATTAGCAGATGAAGTCTGATACGGAAGACTGTGTGTAAGATGTATGTGTTTGTACACTGTGAATATTTTTGCTCCTATGCAAACTCTTCAGCTCATTCTCGGGTGGTTGAAAATGCCACAAGACATCCAAAGCCAGTCGATGTCCACTTAGTGGTATTTTTACACTTACATCTCGCTTAACTCTTTTGAAGATAAGAAAAAGAAAAGATATGATTCAGTCTCATTTTCAATATGTTGGATGAGTCATTTTGTAAAAACTGAGAGTCATCATTAAGAAATAAAAATATTATAGGAGAGCAAGGAGAAATGAGTGTACTGTAGCCTAGCCCTGCTTCATCATGCCTGTGGCTGAGATGGACAGCAGCTCCTTCAAGTAATGAATAGACTTCTATTAACATGCAACTGAACAGAATGGCAGCCCCCTGTCTCCACACTGGGTTAGGTATCACCTGTTTAAGAAATGGTATTTCTCAAAATGTATCAGGATGCCATTGATTAGTACCATGGAAACACAGGAAGGTTTAATTAGCTCTGTTACAATGAGAGGTAAATATGGCATGTGTATATTTGGTTGTTCTGCCTTTCTATCCTACACAAGTTTCTCATCTTAGTGAGACTTACAAACTAAAGTCCTGCAAAAGCAGCTCCAACTGCACTTTTCCATTTGATTGACATCCCTCCTTTTTGACAAAAGCTCCTCCTAGGTTCACTTCTCTGTTGTTGCTGTATTCCTTGGTCTGCTTTGCCTAATGTTGGTCCCATGACCCATACTTCCTTCCACCGCATGTCTGACATACATCAGCTTTCTTCTTTGGAGTAGGTGTGGCCTCCTTGGAGGAAGTGTGTCACGTGGGGGAGGGGCTTAGGGTCTGTTTTGCTCAGGCTACACTGTGATACAGTCTCCTTCTGCTGCCTGTGGATCAAGAGATTGAACTCTCAGCTTCTGCATTATGTCTACCTGCATGCTGCCATGCTTCATGCCACAATGATAATGGACTAAAGCTCTGAAACTGTGAGCCAGCCCCACTTAAACCGTACTTTTTATATGAGTTGCTGTGGTCATGGTGCCTCTTCACAGCAATAGAAACCCAAACTAAGACACCTTCTTTTTGAGTCTGTGGTTACTCCTGCACTAATCTACCTTGTTTGTGTTTCTAAAAAGCAAATTCTACGCACATTTTTAATTTTCTGTCCTTCTTACCAGATATTTCATTAAAGCCTGGAGTGCCTAAAATTTCCCTGGCATCTCCTACAAGCATGTATGCATTACATTTCTTATTTGAATTCTTCTTTACATCAGCAGAGTATGCATATGCAAGCACTCAATATTTATTAAGAAATTTAAATTGCAGACATGAGAACAAATGAATGTAAGCTCTGGATGATGTGTTGATTTTTCTTTAGAGATACCAAATTAATATTTACTTCTTTGACTATTTAGTTATTCGCTAAAGACGAATTACTGAAAAATGTCAGTAAAGCAATTATGGCAGAAAAGAGGAAGAATAAATATAGACAACACTCCTGCACAAATTTTAGGAAATAATTATGAAGGAAAATGTCACCCTCAGAACAAATAGAAATCACTTAATATATAAATATAAATAGGGAGTCTATGGGGGGGAAATCACATTTCTAATTATATATCTTTCTTTCCTATGATGTGAAATACAGGCCTCAAAGTGCATACATTTAAACATTCTTCGCACAGGAGCCAGGGCAATGTATCTAGCATCCAATGCATAATAAGTGGTCAGTACATAATTGCAAATGTCATTCAACTTTGGTAGCTTCCTGGTTCCACTGCCACCAAGGAGAAAAGCAAAAAGGATTCAGCCTCAGTTCACAATGGACCTTAGCATTACCATTAAGTTGACTACAATTAGAATTACAATTAAATGCTATATCATTTTTTTAAGGAAAATTATTTCTCCATCAAGTTTTACAATGGCCTTTGGCATAGCACACTGAAATTGGAACCTGAGAATAAAATCTCAGTTAAATGAAAACCTCAAATTAGCTGACAATTTCCATACTTCAGAATCTCCCCATGTATATTTCTCCAGTGACCTTTCTAATGACAAAGCCAGAAACGATAGTCAATTAAATTTATATCCCAAGGCACACTATAAATTTGTCAGGCTCAAAACAAATGCACTGTGAAGTTCATAAAACCAGTTCTAGGTACCGGGGAATGGGTAAAAAGAAGGCAGTCAGCCAGTCTCTAGTCTTCACATGAACACCGACCTTAATGATGCTCATAGCTACATGAGGATGAAGAACTAAAAGTGGCCTTCAGTGCTGCTCACTGTCGTGCATTAAATTAACCCAGTTTATTTCCACTTCAATCCCCATATACAGTATGACACCATTGCAAGTCATGGAATTCATATGTGTGTGAGCCCCCCCCCCCCCCGGTAATTCCTGGAAGGCACAGAAACTGGTGAAATGGGTCTCCTTATGCAGGAGGAATGCATGGGTAGATGTGCATTGGAGGTCAGAGGTCAATGCCGGGTGCCCTCAATCACTCTCCATCTTATTTTCTGGTACAAAGTCTCTGAACCTTGAGCTTGCTGATCTGCCTGGAGTATCTGGCCAGAAAATCCGATGGATATTATTTCCATCTCCCCATTTCTGGGGTTACAGGTGAATGCCACTATGCTCAGCTTCAGTCCAGGAGAGCAAAGTTCAGTCCCCTTCTTGTACACCGGGCACACATCCCCCAGAGTCATCTCCTCAGCTCCCTCATTAGGTTTTTGATGAGGCAATGTAGTATAGGATTGAGGGTCTCAGTGATCAGCCACTCCTGGACGATGACATCATGTCTTGCTCTTAGTTTAGCCAAATTTTCATTTACAGTGGATTTTGTAACAGCCTTCCTGCATTTGCTAAACTAGTCATGATTTTCTGATTTCTGGTTAACTTCTAGCTTTGTATGTTGGTGTCTAGTAGTGCCCTCTGTAAAAAAAAAAAAAAAAAAAAAAAACCCTACTAGGCATTGTTCTTTAAGGAACAAATAAATGCCTGATGTTTCGGGTGAACTTTTACCAAGACAATTTTTACTTTGACATTATAAGAGTTGTTAGCCATCAGACTGAGCACAGGGACCCCAATGAAAGAGCTAGAGAAAGGACTGAAGGAGCTGAAAGGGTTTGCAACCCTATTGGAAGAACAACATTATCAACCAACCAACCAAACCCTCCAAAGTTCCCAGGGACTAAAACACCAACCAATGAGCACACATGGAGAGACCCATGGCTCCAGTTGCATATGTAGCAGAGGATAGCATTGTCTGGCATCAACGGGAGGAGAGGCCTTTGGTCCAGTAAAGGCTCACTTTTTCCAGTGTAGGGGAATGCCAAGGTGACAAGATGGGAGAGGGTGGTTGGAAGAGGGAGCACCTTCATGGAAGCAAGGGGAGGGGGGGAGGGAGAAGGGATAACATTTAAAATATAAATAGAAAATACCCAATAAAAATGGAAAAAAAATGAGAGTTGTTAGCTTTTAGTATATTTAGAGCATTGCCTAAAGGTTAACCTGTGTCTAATCTTGACCAACTTTGCAGGGGAAAAACAAATCCCACATATGAGTTGAGTTAGATGTTCAGCCACAGACACAAATGGAATCAAATCCCCTTCTAAGCCTGAGCAGGTGTTTCTCAGACATAGGCACCTACAGTAGTTTGGCACTTCCCATGCAAAACATGAATCTGATAATTTTGCATCATAAAGAATTCTAAAAGTAGGTTTCATTGGCAGTAGAAATTACCAGAAATAAAATAGTTCTTGCATTTTACCTCTCCCTATTTTATAAAGATTTCTCTCATACTTACATTCAAAGTAAAGTCCTATGCTCCATTAGCATTAAATATTTATCTAGATGTGCAAACATGATGGGGTATTAGAAAGCCTAAGCTAAAGTTTAAATCATTAAGAAAGCAGAGAGTTTGAGGTTGGTGTTTTTATGTAAGCAGGGACAGAAGAAAGTTCTTTAAAAATCATCTGATGACTTCAAACGCAACATTTTCAACTGCAGCAATAGCGAGAGAGAATTTGGCTTCAGTATGAGGCCCCATTTCAATTATATTTCCTGCAGAAAATAACTGCAACTTGTGTGAACTTTTCCTTCCATAATACCTTGACCCATTTGTAGAAACCCACCTGCTGGCAACTTGATAAATCTCTGCAAGTTACCACCTCAGGACAGAAGAATACAGCAAACCAATCGGGATCTTCAAAAACACCATAAAAGACAATTTCTGGGGTTTAATCTCAAATTTTGCTCAGATGAGATTTAATAAAGGCCTGTCCTTTTTAGTGACAAAGAAAGTGTTTATTCAATAGCCCATTACTGAAAACCCACCACTAATAATGTACTATCAAGAAAACATAGATTTGGATAGAGTCTATATTTCTACCATGTCTACTATCTCATTCTATGGAAACAGTCATAATTACTACAGGATTAGTGAAGAGAGGAGCCAGTCAGAACGGGATGAGAAAAGACCATAAAGAAATGAATACCACCTTGGGGGAGATGTTTATTAGTATTAATTAATGATTAATTAATTGATACTATTAATTAATTAATTAATTATTAATAGAGAAAGGCAAGAAAAAGATATTTCCCAAGCAAAACTATTTCATCTGAACATTTGGTTCTTAGAGTGTACTTAGAGATCTCAGGCGGTATATTGCTCATTGGTTGAGATCTTGCCTAGTATGTACTAGGCTAAATCCTCAATAACGAAAAAAAAATGTAATCAAGTAGGAAAATAGCCTTGTCAATACTTCTTTTAGAAAGATAACTTTGATGGCAGTTTATTTATGATCTCCTAAGGGAAATCTGTCCACTTTGGTCAGGGGTAGTCAGGGAAGAAGAAAATCAAGTAGGGTTGATTGATTTTCAGTTCACATCTATCATTTCAAGTGTGTTGTTTTTATAATGTGCATAATATCTTAGTTCAATAGAACATGTGCATAATTTTAAAAGAGGCAGGAAGAACATGTACCTTCCTTCAACTGTTTGATTTCTCTCATGCATTTCAATTCTAACACCAAGAATAATATCAACACCACTTGCATTAACAGCTCTGCATTTATCTAGGTGGATATTAGAGATGATACCTACCAGGATGCCTTGGGAAATAGCATATGGGACCAGACTGGGTTAAAGCAATGTTGCTATCACTCAAAAGTTTGTATTACACTGAAGAAATAGAACAACGGCATATAATCAATAACTAAACCTAAAGGTGATGTGTTTGCTTGACAAGTGTTAACCTCCAATGTTAACTTGACTGGATTTAGAATCCCTTTTAAAACACTCTGCTGTGTGTATGTCTCTGAGGTCATTGACGAGGAAGAGTAACTAAAGAGAAGAGATCCACCCTGAATATAGCCAGCACCATCACATAAGCTGGGGTCATCAAATGAATGAGAAGAAGCTGGAGTAAAGGAACAGGTCACATTAGCACCACCATTATCTGTTTTCTGCCTCCTACTTACCTCCCTAGACCAAGGTATTCCCCATCATGATAGACTGTATTCCTCTGAACTGTGAGCCCATAATAGACTGTATCCATCTAAACTGTGAGCTCAAATACATACTTCTTTCCTTAAGTACTCCCCCACAGGTATTTAGTCATGACAACATTAAAAGCAACCAATCTGAAAAACCTTCAGGGGTCATGACGTCTGGATACTTCTAAGGCTTATTTTTGGAAGGAATTTTTTAAAAGTTAGAAGCTGTGAGCCAAAGAAAGCCTAGAGTGCTGTGAACGAAAGCTAATAGATGATTCTCACAGGACTTTTGAAGAGCACATTCTGGTAGAAATGTGAGCAGTAAGGTCAGGCTCATGAGGTTAATAGAAGGAGCAAAGACATTGTCTGGAATTGGACTACAGAAGCCACTGATGTCACATTCTGGGAAAAAAAAAATATCTGCCTTTAGTCTTCCCATGTCCTGAATACATGAATTGGGTAATTAATGGAGTTATTTAGAAGATGAAAAATTTAAAAGGCAGACTAGCTTTCAGACTATGTCATGGTCAATGCTCAGGTTCACAGTGCAAAAGAGCACCAAGCAAAGCAGAAGAGAATGCAAAATGTGAAATTCGGTCAGGAAAGGGGGCGTAAGAAAGCTTAAAGTTTCAGACACGGGGGTCTAGACAGTGAGTGTATTTGTAACAGTAAAAGAGATCAGCACAATAGATCCTCTCTTTGCACTGTGACAATAGAAAAGGGGTCTTGAAGACAAGACCTACTATCAAAGGTCTGTGTGGAGTTGTACAGATAAAGCTTACATTGTAATGAAGACCCCAAGATTCTGGAGATGACAACAGCATGGTACATCTTCCAAGGAAAGCTGCAGGAGTAGGGTCAACCCAAGAGAGACTGCATGCTGCAGACAGCCACACTGAGAGGGGGAGTTACTAGTGACTGAATTCTTGACTGTGCTCTTTAAGCCACAGACACCAGATAAGGAGCTACAGAGTTTAGTCTTGTTTTGCTCTGATCTTTTCTTACTATGCTTCCCTTTTTGGAATGGGAATGTTTATTCTGTGCCAATATATATTGAAAGAATGTAGATTGGATTTGAAATTTATTATCTTATAGGAGCTTACCATTAAGAGCTTGCTTTGGCATCCAGAAAAGACATTAGAGTTTTGAAGCATGCCGAAGCTGTTGAGAGTTTGAGGGACTCTTGCTAATGGAACTAGATACATTTTACATCATGAGATGTTGTGAATGTTTGAAGACTGGGGATGAAACCTACGGCATGAACATGCTACACTCAAATGTTAAGTTGGCCAGGGATGACTTAGGATGGTTCAGTTTTATTGTCAATATAATCAGATTTAGAATGGCCTATATGATTTACTTTTGTGCATGTGGGCAGGGAGGAGACCTTTGCAAAAGGAACTGAAAGGAGGAAACTGAATGCAGGAGGCACTGTCCCATGAGCTTAGGTTACAAACTGAACCAAGTGAGGATGACATTCTCTCTCTCCTTCCTGGGGACTGCAAGATCAAGCCACTCTGCCCCAGCAGGGAGCTACATTTCCTCTGAGCCAGGAGACAAAAATAATCCCTTCTGTCATTCCATTCATTGCCTTTTTGTCAGGCATTTTGTAACATTGACAAGGAAAGTATCTGCTATTCTAGATATTCTTAAACGGATGGAGAAGGTAGAGACCCTGAGATGATTTCAGTGCTTAGGCCTAAGTCAAAGTGATATGGTATGTCCCAATAAACAAAATTTCCAAATTAAGGCAAATGAAGTTGAAGGTGAAAATCCCTAAGATATGACTAAAACACAGACACAGACACACACACACACACACACACACACACACACACACACACACACACACTCCAACAACCAGGGATCTTTGATTTTGTTCAATCTCTTCATGATACTTATTTGCAAGCAAAGTAAACTTAACTAGCCCGAGAGCAGAGTTCCCACCGAGATCTAGATTGTTTAAATGACATAGCTGCCTACACACAAACACCTTACAGCATGATGTGTTCTTCCAACGGCTCAGCTCTTTCCCAGTCCAGGCGACACCTGTGACTGACACTTATCTCTCAGGGAAGGGGATTTTCTACCACAAACAAAGGAGTTAATACTCATCCCCAAGCGTATCCACCATTTGTGAAGCATTTCGCTCTGGATTTAAATTTCCTTTTTAAATCTTCTCCAAAGTCAGCCCTCCTCACTGCCTAAGTGAAGACAATAAACTATGATTTAAAACTTGGGAACAAGGACACGGGATGGCTTTGTGCCACTTTATTATCATATTGAAATAGGAACAATTCTTCACAAAGCAACTGCAAATTCTACAGGGAAATGCATATTTGTGCACAGTCTATCCATTTACAGACTCTGTGTGGTTGGGTATCAACTTGCAAGCTTCTGTCTGTTAAAACTGCCGGTTATTTCTAGCTTGTACAAAGGCAAGCCCTAAAGTTGGGTGTATGTCGCCCTGTGGCACACTGGCCACTTGTGTGTTTAGAGAGACACCATCTTTTGAGGTCTTTTTTTTGGGGGGGGTGGAGGCTCAACTTGAATGGTGTGCTTTTCTACTTGTTAATAGAGAAGATATTTAAATATGATCCATCCATTACTGTATGAGTGATCTTTAATCATCTTTTTAAAATTGTTCTTTTGAAATAACTAATGTATGTTGAGAGTTAAATGTCCCAAGTGTTGTTGACTCATGGGCTTATGAGGCCAGAATTATGAGAAGTGCTGAACAGTTATTCCCCTTATTATAGGAGATGCATTCTAACTTCCCCAGGGTATGCCTGAAATTACAGAAAACACGTATGTTGTACATTCCAGGGTTTTTTTTTCCCCTTTTCCTCTTTATACTCACCTATAATAACATTTGATCACATATTAGGGATAAGGAAGCAATAATAGTACCTCCCAATTGAATATGATCATTATAACAGTGCATAGTCACAGGGGTTATTTTAAACTCATGAATATTTATTTCTGGATTTTTTTTTTTTTTTTTGGCTTAATATTTCCAGACAGTGGTTTGCTTTCGGCAACTGAAACCATGCAAATCAAAACTGCAGGTAAGGGAACTATTGTCACCCATATTAAAAAAAAAAAGAAAGAAAGAAAAAGAAAAACCAAGAAGATGGTGTGATTGGGTAAATGTGAAAACACAAGAAGCACAGTTTGCCATAAGAATTAAAACACAGAAAGTTGCTCATCTTCAATCAGCTCCTTGACTGATCGGCATTGGACCCTTGAAGTCAGGCCAAACTCTTAACCTTCAAAACTCTACATTAGCAAACTGAGAATACACAACTTATTCTATGAGACCCCTAATTTATGCTTCATTATGTGGTGCTTTAATTCTGATTATCCCATGAATCAGTTAAGGTCTAAATGACCGAAATTGTCTCCAGATCTCCATTCTCCCAAATATTTTTTTTTAAATCATATTTAGTTATTCGCAGAATTCTACAGGGTTCACCTCTGAGAAAGTGTAGGTGATTAGAAATAAGAGAATTTTGACTCTGCCTTTCCTAACTGTTGAAATTTCTAATTGAACTTAACTCTCATTTCATTTTAATCTAAAAAGAATATGCTCAATTAGGCACCTCCAGCCATATGAAGGCATTACTACATTGTTCGGTTTAACAGATGTAAAACACATAGAAAAAAAAATGTATATGTGTTCTTTGGGTTTTTTTCCTAAGATGTATTTAGCTGTTTTATGTATGTGAGTACACTATTACTGTCTTCAGACACAGCAGAAGAGGGCATAGGATCCTATTACAGATGGTTGTGGGCCACCATGTGGTTGCTGGGAATTGAACTCAGGACCTTGGGAAGAGCAGTCAGTGTTCTTAACCACTGAGCCATCTCTCCAGCCCAGTATATGCAGGGTTAAATGTATGTTAAATACTGTCAGTTGCTGTGCTCTGCTTCTCTCACACACTGTCTATACAGCAAATACACCTTTAAACTGAAACAGATGGAACAGTGAACACAAGTTAACTTTTTTTTTCTTTCTGTAACCCACTGATGGGTACCTACCCCGCCATATCGGCCGGGACAACAAATCACACAAATATGTCTTTAACATCACTCGTAGGGAGAAGAATCCAGTGAACTTCCCACCATTCAGCACTTCACAAAGTCAACATGTCTGAGATGTAACTTAAATCCTTTTGCCTCCCTGCTTGCTCTGGTGTACTGAGTAGTGAGTAGATTTATTTATGGGCCATAACCTTTAGCTACCAAATGGGAAAAAAAATAACAAAACTCCACATGCCTCCCCATATTTTTCTCCCTTTTTGGCAGAAAATAAAACTGAGATGTATTTCCACAGTAAATCCAAATGTCTTCTGTATTACCGGGTTTTAAAAGGTTATGTACGTTAGCTATTACATCATTGTTTGAAGTACATTAGCGCTCTCAAAAACAGCTGCCTTCAATCTCTATTGTCATAAAAAGAGCAACCGCACAGTCTGTGCCTTTTCTAATGGCTTTAAAATGTATATTAACTTAGAAATTCTGATCCACACTAATGTTTGTGCACCATAATATAGAATATTAATGGAAAACATAAAGGAGTAGAAATCTCTACAAAACAGGGCAGAAGGAAAAACTTCTGTCTCTCAAAGTGTTTTGGTCTCCAAATGCTTCCCCTTTGGCAAAAGAGATGTTTTTATAAAAAGCTCTATGAAGCAAAGTTACTAATAGATCGTGTATTTAGCACATGATGGGAGAACAGACTAGAGACAGCGATTCTGACAAACTTCTCTAGCTAAGAAAACTTAGGATGCCAGGTGGTGGTGATAGACACCTGTAATTCTAGCACTCCAGAGGCAGAGATAGATCTCTGTGAGTTCGAAGCCAGCCTGATCTACAAAGACAGTTCCAGGACAGCCAAGGCTATACAGAGAAACTCCCTGTCTTGGAAAAAGAAAGAAAAGAAAAAAAAATTGTAGCCTTCATTTATGCATACAGGTGGACTACCTTTTTTTTTTTTTTTTTGCCTTTTTCTTTATTGGATAGTTTATGTATTTACATTTCAAATATTATCCCCTCTCCCATCCCCCTTCCCCTTGCTTCCGTGAGGATACTCCCCCTCCAACCCACCCACTCTCACTGAAAAACCTTGGCAATGGCTGACTTCTCATTAAAGACTACCCTATTGTGGATGATAGAAGGCCCAGGCAATACGGGCTGAATATTAATACCTTACTTATATTGACCAAGCAATAATTCCTGGACTTAAAACCAGCCTCCCTATAGTGAAAGTGTCCACAAACATTGGGCGTACTTTTCTTTTCTCTGAAGGCTGTGATCTTTGGATTTAACTGGGAACACTATCTGGCTTACTTGTCTGGAAAATAGAAAAGCCATCCTTGCCAGGTCTGTCTCTAATATCTAACTCGCAATGCAAGAATGGGATGTTCAGAGAGCTGTTAGGATTCCTACTTACGTATCCTTCCTCTCTTTGGAAGAATAAACACAAAAGAAAGCCCAGTTTGCTTTTTGCTTTTGTTTTTGTGGTTTTGCTTGCTTTTTTTTTTTTTTAATGAGGGGATAAATTGTCAGCAGTTACAAGAAGCTTTTCCTGTGGGATAAAATTCATCACAAATGTGACTAGTGCTGCACTGCAGATCACAGTGGAAAGAGAAGACATTTCTTATGTGGTGTCACTTGTCTGAGTCAGAGGGAGGACACTGGCATGCACACATGTGTGCCTAGTGAGCAGGGTGCGATCAGGTACCTCCATTCAGCTTTCTTAAGCCTGAGGAAGATGGGAAAGTTTTATGAAAATAAAAGCACAATGCCCAGATGTTCCATAGATCTTTTCTTTTATTTTCCCCCAAATATTATTAGGAATAGTTTTTAAGATTTCTGTTTTTAATTAAACATGTATCTGTATGGGTGTGTGTGCATGTGACTGCATTGTGCATGGGGGTCAGAAGAGAGCATTGGATCCCCTGGAGCTGGAGTTATTGGCTGTTATAAACTGGGAACTGAACTCAGGCCTTCTATCGGAGTATTAGGAGGAACATCCTCTTAACCACTGAGCCATCTCTCCAGCCCTTTTGAGGTTCTCTTAATGAGGATTTCAAGCTTGACCATGATAAGAAAACAATCTCAGGTTCCAGAGAAGCAGCAGCAAGTGGTCTCACAAGTACCCGGTAAGAAGGAGTTCAATGCATACATTCTGTGAAGAAGTTCACTACTCACCTTGAGATGTGCTCTTTGGAGGCTGTGTTCAAGGGCTTTGGACACAAAAAAGGGAGGGGGATGGAAGAAAAGAAAATTTTTGAGTCTTGATGCCTGAGGTACTGAGCAAAGTTTTTACCACACGGACTGAGGGAAAGGAAGAGAATGGAAACTATGCTCGGATAGCTGGATGTATCTGGATCACAAGAAATGACATGATTTGATTATTAAAGTGATTTTTGTTAGTGTTTGTGATTTACATATCATTTCCTTTATTCCTTTCAACACTCAGATCTGGCATCTTCTTCCACTGGCCTTAAAGTTTATACAAAATATCGAAAATGCTAATTATTGATCTTTCAAGCAATGATTCCCTGGCACTCAGTTTTCATGGCTAGCAAGCTAATAATACTTAAAATATTTAAGACATCTTGCTGTATTAATGATAACTAATGGGGACAAATTATTGTTATTTTATCACTTGGTTTAGTTTTAGCTTTGATGGTGCTGCCTTTGAATAAAGGTATTTTAGAAGTTTGATATTAAGGAAATGTATACGGGTGGACAAGGTTGCTCAGCAGGTGAGTCATTTGCCACAGAAGCTTGGCAACCTGAATTCACGCGCCAGAATCCAGGTAGAGGAAGAAAGAGAACCAACACTATAAGGTCATCCTTTGACATCCACATGGGTGTTCACATAAGCCCACATACAATAATAATAACAATAAACAAAAGTATGTATGTATGTGTGTATATATATGTATATATTTATTAAATGGATATGCATATGTTACTTGAAATTATCTTATACATACAGATATATAAGTAGACAGATACATAAACAGATATATATTCTAATAATGCCTGCTCTGCCTTGACAAGAGTTTAAGTAATTGATAATACATGACTCTCTAAGTACTTAATATGTTATATAACGGTGGCATAATCTCAAAGATATTTCTAAGAACATCCAGCCTTTAGAACCTGCAAAACAACATAGGTAACCATGAAACTTTCCAGAATAGTTCTTACATTTAAATCAAAATAATTGAGCATCGGAGGTTAGAAAAAAAAAAAAAAAGAACTCAGAAGATAATAAAGTGTGGCTACCCTGAAGCTTGACATGTGTTCTCTTACTTACCACTAATAAATCTTTTGAAATTCTTCACTGGGAAGACAAACTCTGGGTTTCTCTGTCTCCCTGTCTGAAGCAGAAGGGTGTCTTCTGACAGTCTAGAGGGCAGGGAGAATCTCATGTATGGTATGGTTTTGGGGAATGAGACCAGAACACCTTTGGGCTAGTCTTCATCAGGGAGAAGATAGCAAGCGTCACTTCATGAATGTCTGACACCTATTCTTGGTGTCAGATTCTTATGTATTCAGTCCTTCAGTAAATAACAGGTTCTCTGGGATCTAAGCACCTCAATGTGAAGGAGGCAGTGTGGTGCTGTGGACCCTCTCACAGTCCTGGGGGGCTTCCCAGCAGTATCCTTGTCCTTGTCCAATTGGTGATATCACCAATGAATTCTAGGCATGGCCAGAATGCATCCAACTTAATGTGAAGTCCACCTCTGCCTGCTTAGAAAGCAACATGAAGCTGAGACCTGGAAAATGGGCTTGATATTAGTTGTACCAAATGCAAGGGAAGGACATTTAAGATGGAACAACTTGAGGGCCAGATGGGTGATTCCACTCAACTGAGAACAGCAATTCATCTCAACACACAGAGAGAAAAATGGCCGACATCACATCCTGATTCACAGACCTATCTATATGTCCAGACTTTAAAATATAGGGAGGATAGGGAGGAGTTAGCCTTACCTACAAATACCTGAAATAGGAATTTCTGATCCTGAGCCTGAACACATTGTTAAGTGCCTTCTTTGAAGAGTAACATAAAGCAGCCATATGTGATAGTGATAATTAAATATAATACATGTTTTTAAATAGTACCCATCTTCGATGAAATAATAACAAGTCTGAATTGTCAGGCATGTTGAAAAATAAAGGCAGTGTAACACAATTTCTTTATTTTCTTTTCTTTGCAAACTGGACTGTAACACTTGTCCAGTGGTGAAGTCCTACAGACTTTAGCTGGGTCACATACTTGTCTCTGCATTCTTGTGAAGGGGAGGGTTTAAATGTCTTCTCTGAGTAAGTTTGGGTTGCATTCACACATCTGCTTTAGTTAACAGAATGTAGCTTGGATCCTGTTCCCTGGCTACATCAGTCTGGGCTGCAAAGTGAAAGCCTTGTTGTCACATACATCACCACCACCACCACCACCATCACCACCACCACCACCACCACCATCACCACCACCGCCATCATAGTAAGTGCGTAATATCATTAAGAAGCAAAAACCATTTAACTAAGATTTGACTTTTGATTGAAAATATGTCTACTAGAAATTCAGTATGGTAGTGTATATCTGTGTTCCTAGGATTAGGGAGTAAAAGCAGTAAAAGCATCTTTAACTATAAAGTGAATTGGGCTATATGAGATTATATCTCTAAAATACACATATTTTTTTAAATTATAAATTATTTTAATGACATACATACATATATGGAGAGAGAGATAGGTAGATAGGTAGGTAGGTAGATAGATAGATAGATAGATAGATAGATAGATAGATAGATAGATAGATAGATAGATAGATAGATAGGGACTGTGTGTGTATGGAATTCCAGAGGACAGCTTACTTACAAGGGTTGACCTTCTCTATCATATGAATCCCAGGGATTAAACTCGGGTCATCAAACTTGGTTATGGGTGTCTGTCTAGGTAACACATCTCAATGACTTCAGAATTATTATAGATTCTTTGTAAGATTTAATACAACTCAATTACCTTATCTCATTTTAGAATTATGAAATATCATTCTCATTGCTTTTATGTAAATATATACTGACATATTAGAGTCTCCTCAAGTTTTTGCTACACAATTTCCGACCATAAATCTTCATGGTGTGTCTAATACAAACTATCCATGTAGTTGGGGAGACAAGGTCAGTGATATTTACACAATCTTAACATTGTCAGTGTCCCAAAGATCACCCTCCTGCTTCGTTTCTACTAATTAACATTAATTTTGAAAGGTTTAGGAGTAAATTGCTGCCCCTCGGCTAGGTAAGCCCATCAACTTCTGTGAGTGTGTGACCTTCACAGATGAAGAAGTTAATTGCCACCAGTGTGCTGTCTGTCAGAGGGAGATAGCACGTAGACCACTAAGACAGCCTCTTGGTAGTTGAGATATTTCAAATCAATGTGGTCTTTTACCAAAATCACAATGTTAAAAAAAAAAAAAAAAGCATTTCCACATTCTCTTTTACTTTAGTTTTTATTTTGTGTATAATTGTATGTGTGTGGGCTTGTTCTTGCCATGGTACACATGTAAAAGACCACTTGTGGAGGTTGGCTCTCTCTCGATTATGTGGGCTTTGGGGATTGGGCTCAGATAATCAGGCTTGGCATCAAGCTCCTTTACCTTACCCACTAAGCCACCCTACCAGGACGCAGCTATTCTTTTTGAAGATGTATTTACTTATTATGTATAGTGTTCTGCCTGCATGTGCTCCTGAAGCCAGAAGAGGGCACCAGATCTGATTATTGATGGTTGTGAGCTGGGAATTGAACTCAGGGCCTCTGGAAGAGCAGACAGTGTTCTTAATCTCCAAGCCATCTCTCCAGCCAAAGGGCTGAGTCATTAAACACCAAGGACACGTTAAAATGCGTCACCAGGGGAAACTAAGGAATGGAAGCTCATAATGAAGTTTTTCCAAGAACTTAATCAAGAAGAGTGTGTAGATACTAGACACAAATGTGGGCCAGAACTTTCTGTTGTGAGGTCTGTGACACACCCAAAGAAAAGATTAAAGATGGGGCTAGAGAGCTGGCTCAGTGGTTAAGAGTGCATACTGCTCTTGTAGAAGACCTAGGTTCAGTTGCTAGTACCCACATCAAGAAGCTCACAAACATCTGTAACTCCACCTCCAAGGATCCAAGGCCCTCTTCTGTAGGCATTCATAGTATGTTAAAGTCTTTAAAGGATTTAACTTTTAAAAGAATTTTTTAAAATCTTGAATTAGAACTCTATCAGTAAGTTAAATATGATCACTTTAAATCTTGAAACTATCTAAAAAGAATATCGTTTATGGGATGGGGAATGTACATGGATAAACATATATAGAAAGAAAAAGCACTTCTAAAATGTATATATTCTAACATGTATGAGCATTCTGATGTGTAGGCTTACTGAATTAAAACATAATGCCTTTTATCTTTTAGATTTCAAACGCACGGTCATCTCATTTGCTAGCATTTCATATTTACAAAGGCAAAGCCTCTATCCAAATTAATGGTAGTAATTAGCAGATTGGGTTTCTCACCACAGGCAAATGTCTGTCTTTTAGTGTTATAAATGAGCATTTAAGGGTGGTATCAGCAGGTGGTATATTCTCTGAGAACAAAATGATTATTTAACATAATTTTATGAAGAATGAGATATCCATATTAATTACCACTTAAACATAGATTATGTAAATAAATTCTTAATATTCCATTTTATTTAAGTTTTATTTAATGTTAATTTAACTAGTCTGTGAGAAACACTTGTGAAAGTTTTTATTTGGCACTTTTGCTTGGTTTTTATTCTGATGATCAAAGAAATTATTAATTTTGCCCACTAAATTTATGTGGCAAGTCTCTTCATATTTGCTATAGGGGGTAGTTTGATCCCCAACAGGTCTCATGCGAGAGAGAGTGCCAAGTAGAATTAACCTTAAAGAGGTGGTGCCCAGAATCCTGAAGAATTGGCTCAGCAGTTAATAGCGCACACAGTATGTGCCTAGAACCCAAGTTTCAGTTCCTTGCACCCATAGCAGGCAATTCACAATCACCTGCCTCCAGGGTATCTGATATCCTCTTCTGTCCTCCTTAGGTACCTGCACATCCAGATATAAACTCAGCTGCAAACATACACAGACATATACACACAATTCAATTCTTTAAAAACTAAAACATTTTTGCCTTTAGGTCAATTAGGGGTGTGCCCTCAGAAGGAACTGGGAACTCTTAGTCTTTATGGCTTCTGGTCTCACCACATGACTCCTCCTATTTATGTGCACACTACCACGATTTGATAGACCCAAGAGGGCCACTACCACTACCGGAGCTGAGCCTTTAGTGTCAGTAGTGGCTGTTCCTGGCTGTCAACTTGACTAAATCTGGAATGAACCACAATCCCGAATTGGAAGGCTCACCTGTGATCCTGATCTAGAGGCTGGGAGATACAAGTTTTTGACATGGATCTTGTCATGGAGATCTTGAGGCACAATGGCTATGAATCCCAGGACACTAAGGCAAGGAGATCCCTGGGTTCAAGGCCATCTGGGATAAAGCAAGTCCCAGATCCAGGCATGGTGGTTCATACCTTTAATCTGAGACACATTTTTTGCTGGACATGAGGACATTGGAAGGAGAAGTCTCTCTCTCTCTTTCTCTCTCTCTCTCTCTCTCTCTCTCTCTCTCTCTCTCTCTCTCTTTCTCTCTCTCTCTCTCTCTCTCTCTCTCCTTGTCTTGTGGGATTAAGCAACTACTAGATCCTTGGACTTCCATTCACAGCTGCTGCTGACCATTGTTGGGAAGTTGGACTACAGACTGTAATAATCAACGAATTCCCTTACTATATAGGGACTACCCATAAATTCTGTGACTCTAGTGTCTTATCCTTGAACCTCCAGAACCATAACCTAAACAAAACTCCCTTTTGTTTTTTTTGTAAAACTAATGATCTTCAGGTAATTTGTTACAGCAATGCAAAATTGATGAAGATGTTACTACAGCTGCATATTCTGAAACCCATTGTTCACCTGAGAGTTTTAATATTTGCTTTATTAACTGACATGATTTCTAATGAGACTTTAACAATTGCCCTGGATTACACTGATGAGTGAATAAATTGAAAGAATGTACCTATACAAATATCGTTTAATATCTTAAGTTAATAAGGTTATCTTGGGCAATAAAGTATATAACTCTTGCTAAACTAAAAATCCTAGACAAATTAATCAGCCTTATTGACCTCGATGCAATAGCTGTACTAATGATTGCCAAGTATGGGTATTTTGATTTTTTAGAAAATATGCAGATGTCACAGTTAGCTGTGACTGTCAATTTGTCACAGTCTAGGGTCACCAGAAAAGGGAGTCTCTATTGAAGGACTGCATTGATCGGATTGGCCTATAAGTATGACCCAAGGAGATAGTTGCTTTGATTGTCAGTTGATGTAGGAAGGCCAGCCCAATTCAGGCAACATCATTCACTAAACAGGTGGTCCTGGGCATGTAAGAGAGGGAGCTTAACAAGCCATGGATGAAGAGAGGAAGAAGCATCCCCTACAGTTATGGTTCCTGCCTTGAGTTCCTGCACTGATGAACTATCACCTGGAAGTATAAGCCAAATAACCACCCCACCCCACCCCCGCCAGACCCTGAGTTGTCTTTTATCAGAGTATTTTAGCACAGCAATTGAGAGAAATTCCAAGCAGCAGGGATAGCTTATCCTAGGAAACCTAAAATATTTGCCTCCTTCATCCCCAACTCTCACTCTCTAAAGCACACATGCTCTCAACTTCCATGGCTCCCTCAAAACAAAAATATCCAGATGTCCAAATGATAACTATGTTTCAAGCTTGTGTCTCTGGTAACAATGGAAACTAGACTAAACTAAACTCTAATCATCAGGGAAATCCACACCAAAACCTCCCCTCAATTCCTTCTCTTTTTTTCCCTTTTTGTTATGCTTCTTTCAGGGAGAATTTTCAATTGCTGGAAGTTGACTTAACATTTTTCTAGTCAGTTGTCATGGCATTAAAGTGTTTCTGGAAAGTTCCCAGTTGAACAGAACTCCTTTCTATCGGTGTTACAAAGTTCAGTCAGTGACTTAGGAGTCTATTTCTGTTTTCTTTTCTGTTTCAGGGTTAGTTAACATATCATTACCATAGGGTGATGTCAAGATCCTGTAGCAAAGGTTTAATTTTTTTTTTTTTTAATTCTTTCCTTTAGCTGGATAAGGCCTAGCAGGAAACCCATGTTATACTCAGGACTCAGGATTCAGGATATGGGGAGACCCTAAGCACAGCAACAGGTTACCTACTGTGAAAGTTTGCATATGCTTGGCCCAGGGAGTGATACTATTAGAAGGTGTGGCCTTGTTGGAGGAAGTGTGTCACTGTGGGGGTGGGCTTGGAGACCCTCATCCTAGCTGCCCCCGAGGATGCCCAGTCTGTCCCCGCTTTCTTCGGGTAAAAAGCTCCTCCTGCACCATGCCTGCCTGGATGCTGCTATGCTCTTGCCTTGATAATAATGAACTGATTATCTGAACCTGTAAGCCAGCCCCAATTCAATGTTGTTCTTTATAAGACTTGCCTTGGTCATGGTGTCTGTTCACAGCAGTAAAACCCTGACTAATACATCCACTGTGTGGTACACTAACAACATGAGGAAACTCCAAATTATGGGGAAAGACTCAATGGGTGTCTGAAACCAGAAGATGTTAAATAGAGAGTAACAGCGGACAGGAGGCATGGCCATCCACAGACAGGTATGCCTAAGCCACAGAGAAAATGAAAGTGAGGTGCAGGCATTAATAACTATGCTCCTCATTCCTGTGCTTCTGATCAGCAGAGAGATACTAGATGCTCACTAAAGCCACCTACCTATGATGGTTTGCTTTGGTTTTGCTTTGTTCTTGTTGCTATTATTTTGAGACCAGATTGCCAGTAGCTCAAACTGGCCTTGAACTCTATGTAACTGAGAATGTCCTTGAATTCCTGCCTCCACTTCTCTGAGTACTAGGATTACAGTCATGTACCACCATGTTTGGTTTTATATGGTGCTGAAGATCAAATCCAGGGCTTCATGATCGTCAGGTAAGCAACTACCAACTGAGCTACATCCTCAGTACCTACAGCTGTGTTTTGAATTAATTTTTATAATTATTGATGGATTTATCTTCTCTCAAATGTATTAAGTGCTAATATTTCATTTCTTTTAAAAGTATCTATCCTATATCCTTTTCTTTGATTTTCATGCTCTTTCTCTAGAGTTTGTATGGCATGTATACCTTAAATATTTTAAATAATATTGTCCTATCTATAAATCTTTTTTCTTTGAACTCACATTTCACAATGCCTCCAGTCAGTGTGTAGTAAAATTATTTCTTAAAAATTAATTTTTCCTTAACTATTCAGTTGTTTAACTTATGTATAGACTGTTTTGTGACATGTGTGGTCTAAACATAAATTTTAAAACAGTTTAAAAATTCCTTTCACTTGCTGATAGATAAAAATTCTAAGCGAGTATGTATTGAAATATTTTACTTTGATTTTTTTTTATTTATGTGCAAGTGTGTGCTTTAAGTATGCCTGTGCATGTGCCTGCAAGTGTTCTAGGGGGCCAGAAGAGGGTGTCAGACTCCTAGAATGGGCATTACAGGTGGCAGTGAGCTGCCCAATGTCTGGGAACCAAATTCCATTTTTTTTTGAAAGAGCAGTGAGTGTGCTTAGCCACTGAGCCTTCTCTCCAGCTCTGGGTATGTTTTATTTAAAAGATAAACTGAGCCACAAAATACTAAGCAGTTCACTGAGCCAGCCCCCAATCAGGAGGGACTCAAGTTTCAAGGCCACAGAAATGGAAGGAAGTTTACATAGGCTCAAGACAGACATACAAACGGTTATAATTCTTCAACTCAAATGTCTCTTTTGATCTGTCTCTTAGGGAACTCCCTACAAGTGTATGGGCTGCTTCCGATTGGCTGCACTTGAGTTCTGTTCTCCTTCTGATTGGCCACACCTATGCCACTATCCGAATTTATGTGCTAGAGACAGTCCTGAGAGACAGGGCTCTAAGGTCTTTATAAGAAGGGCTTGCTGGAGTGGCTCACCATCCTTACCTATCACCCTGCAAGATCACTGGCATGAACACACACGCGCACACACACACACACACACACACACACACACACACACACAGAGAGAGAGAGAGAGAGAGACAGAGACAGAGACAGAGACAGAGACACAGACAGATGGATGGACAGACAGAGAGAGACAGACAGAGAGAGAGAAACACAGACAGACAGACAGACAGAGACAGAAACAGAGAGAGAGAGAGAGAGAGAGAGAGAGAGACAGACAGACAGACAGACAGAGCTCGAGAGTTTATGCCACCAACTTCTGCTGCTTAGAACAGCCAGAAGCCCTTACCGATGCACATAGGCCTATGCTCCCATCCTGTATGTCTTAGGCCCCACTACCATGAGGAACAAGATATTGTGTTCTTAACAAACTACCCTGTCTCAGAAATTCTGTCCTCGCAACATGACCAACTAAGAAAACAGACAGTTGTGAGAAATAGCTCAAGATAAGTGGCTGCATGTTTATAAATCAAGGTTAAGGTCACTTATGAAGGCCAGCTGGTTCTGTGCTCAGGGAATCTTCAGACCCAGTCCCCATTTGAATTCCTTTCAATGGCCCCGATAGCTAATTAGCTTGATAATCTTTGGAGTCATCTAGTCCTTTATGATGTATTATTTGCATCACCTCTGAGTCTCTCTGAAAATGGAAATTGCTTGACAGCTCTATCTCTGCCCTGCATCACACTGCTTTAATTGATGTAGATGTATCATTTTGGGATTCTGGTAAAAAGAGTTACTTTGAAGCCTGTCTCTGCTCATTAATCCCCGTGGTTTGCACTGAGTCCTTCGTTTGGTTCTTTCCATTTCTCCCCCCCCCGGGGGGGGGGGGGAGAGAATTAGTCCAACATATTCCCTGGGTTGAGAAATCTGGGGTCTGTGAAAAGCATATTCCAGAGCTCAAAACTTTACTTTGTCTCACGTGGCAACCTTAAGTCTGTCTTTTTTTTTTTTGCTAAGTTTATATAAATTGGGTTAGGCGATCAATTTATCTGTGAGTCTCTTCAGGTTGTTATTCATGAGCATAAGGCGTAAACTAGCCTCTTTGCTGTTGGAAAACATATACGAGTAATTGTTTGGCTTCAATACGTTTCTAGTCCATGATGTAGCTTTGAATGGGGAGTTAAAGGCAACCCAGATCAGAGGAAAATTATGGCCCAGCTTCGGCTCCGATTCAGATCAAAGTAAGAGTTGTTGCCATACTTTTGAAAATAACCACCACCAAGACCAGGAGACGAGCCTGAGCGCCACGCTGTGTTCTCTGCTGCACTTTGGGAAGCTGGGCTCCAGAACACAGTGCTCACTTCTCACATCCCCTGGGCCACCTGCAATTTGCTCTGCTCTAAGTGACAGATGCAAATGATGCTAATATTTTTGTTTCTTCATCAGGTACATTAGCTCTATGCCCCAAATGGCTTCCCTAGAATTCTGCCTTCTGAAAGCATCAACTGTGGATTTCCATCAGGAAGTGGTAACAATAGGCAGTGGGGGGGGGGGGTACTCGAGGCCTGAGCTCTTTGCTGAAAAAGAAGTCTGTGTGGAACTTGTTGCCTGCAGCCCTTGCTTATCTCAGCATTACTTGATGCGGCTTCACATTAAGTCTTAGAAACATGATTTAATTTGATTATTATTCTAGCAAGTCATTAGCTATTTTCTCTTTCACCCCTGGACTTCAGAGACCTTTTACCAAGTCCGTTACAAATAAGTCAATTTGACGACCTATAAGCTAGGTTTGTTGTTCTTACAGTACTGACCAAAACAGCTAAATTAGAGAGGTTGGTGCTTGCCACGAGGCCTTGGAGGACAGCAGGGGTGAAAGGGGTGTTTGAGGATGCAGGGTTGTCAGACAGGCAGCTAGCTCCTGCCTGGCAGGGGCCCTGCAGGGGCTCTGGTTCAAATGCTGATTAAGCTAGCAAGGAAAATCTCATTTAAACCAACTGGGAAATTATAGTTGCCAAATTGGCAATTACTTCATTCGCATATATATCTTCTGCTGCTACGTTTCCATCATCACGTAGGTCAGTTCTGACCTTAGGGCTCTCTGCAATTTTTGATTTCGTTACTCAAAAAGAAAAAAAAAAAATGTCTCCCTCAGTTCAACTAACTGGCAGGGCTTCCAGGCAGACAGACCAACTGCAGAAAGCAAGCAAGATGAGTCTCTTCAGCAGCCCCTGGCATGCTGTGCCAGGAGCTAGGCTACAGCCTGCTAATACTTAGCTGGGCGGTCCTTCAATGAAACCTATTTGATGTATCTTCTTTGAAGGGGGTATGGCCTCTACATGCTTGGAAGGGCAAACTGCTAATATGTTCTCCTCTGAAGAACCCCACAGCCATACCAGTGAGACCACAGCCACTCCAGGAGCTCTGACAGTCTCCACCCTGCAGATCTGATACTTTGTTGTGCAAGGTTGTCTGCTGACAGTGTGGAGAACTCTGCCCCACTCTTGTCGTGCCTCTGCCGGATACTTCACTGCACTACTTTGTCAGTTGTGATGAGTCTGATTTGTTAAACGTTTTACTTACCCAAACGTTAATGAGTGTCTATTACAGGGGAGTCTTGGTGACAAGGAACAGAATTTGAAGGAGGAAGTAGAACAGTCATCTCCCAGCCTTCTCTGAGCTAAATACCTTGTAGAGAAGGTGGGTAAGAAAGAGGAGGAGGAGGAGGGGAGGGGAGAGAAGGTGGGTAAGAAGGAGGAGAATGAGGAGGGGAGGGGAGGAGGAGGAGAAGAGGAGGAAGGAGAGGAGAAGTTGAGCTAACAGGCGTCTAGTGTGAGAGAGCTTGAAGGAATGTTAAGAAGTTTACAGCAAAATTATGCTTCCTAGTTCAGTGAGACAGGCAGCATGCTTTAAAGTTGCTTGTTGAGCACCATTAAATGCATGAGATGATATTTAGGGTCTAGAAGATGACTTGGAAAGATGGCAATTCAATGTGGACAAAATAACTAGCCTGGGAGAAGATCAGGAGTCAAAGAGATCACGGCATTTGAGACATATTTGGAGACACTGAGATAAGGCCAGGACAGCTGTCTCAAGGACAGACACCCAGGGGAGGGACAGGAGTGAGGCCGCCAGATGAGAGCATCTGAAAGTGTCTTTATGCAACCTGCTGCAGGCAGTGCTCACCCAGGCTTTCTTCCATATCAGACCCATCAGACCTGTTCATTTTGAGCCCTAACTAAAGGTATCATATGAAAAACTGGCATGCGGATAGTACTCAATACATGTTTAATGATTTTGAAACTGAATGGCTTTGCCAAATAAAAATTACAACTCCATCCATTTGTAACGATTTTGTAATATGCGGGTGCAAATTTCCTTATCGACCATCTTAACAAATAGTATTTTAGCTTTAAAAGCAGTCCTTTAACCTTTAGCAAAAGCCTAATTTAAAAGAAAAAAGAAAACCCTTAAAGGCATGGAATTAGATGATTGCAAATTTCTAATGCACTGAAATATAATTATAAGCATATTGAATGGAAGCCCTATAAATAAAAATAACTCATCAGGTTACTTTCATAACCTGAGCAAGGCAGAGTAATTAAAGCAAGGAATTAAATTCTGTAAAATTAAAAATGCAATTCTGTATATAAGATTTAGAGATGAGTTTCAAGGAACCGACTGAGCTCATAGCTTTGAAGTGGCCAGATTTGCTCAAATTGTAGTCAGTGCTTCTGCACTGTTTCAAAGACTGTCTTCTCTTAACAAACTCTCAATATCAATTTTCATATCAACTTGACTAATCAATACAACTTAAAAGCTGTATCTGTGCACATACATGTATGTATTTGTGATATAACCATTCTCATTAAAGACATGTACTCATTTTTTATGAGTCTTTTATTATGCTTAATTGTGTCTGTGGCTCTGTAAGGGTTATCTATGGATGACAAAAGATGGCGTCAGACATCCTGAGCAGGAGTTACAGGTAGTTATGAACTAACTGTCTGATATGGATTTTGGGAACTAAACTCAAGTCCTCTGCAAGAGGAGTATGCACACTTAACCACTGTGCCATCTTTCTACCCCTGGTAAAGCATCTTGTATTATGGAATACATTTCATAGTTATAAAATATAGGCTACTGATAATGACAAGTTATTCATTCAATGCTTGTTAATAATGTTCTAGTTGAATAATTGTAAACACTAAAAAAACCTGAAATATACTTACAATATTTTTCTATGTATATAGGTAAAATACAATCCAAGAATAGAAATGTAGAATTCCTAGATAGCAGCTTTGAAAGAATACCCTCACTGTTGTCTAGACAGCAGCTTTGGAGGAACACCCCATGACAGTCTTGAGTTTAATGTGGGCCAGGTTCAGTGTCCAGTTTTGGGTAATAAGGAGTTGTAAGTATTTACCTTCAACTCTATAATCTTGGCTTGTTCATTACCATTTCGTCCCAAGCACAGTAGCCTACATGGTGAGCCCTTTTTAATTGCAGCTCACTCTTGTATCAGTCACCTGTAAAAGTATCTTTTATTTGTCTGATATAATTGTCATATCCAAGGCTTACTGCTGAATAAACTCACTCTTTCTAGTTTCTTTTTGAACTCTGGCTAGCTGGTTCAATTCAACTGTTCTGGCTCAAACTGACTGATTTGCTCTGGCTTCTCTTGGCTTCTCACTGAATTGCTCTGCTTGTCTTCAAACTATGGAAATGTGTTCTCATCTTTTGGCTCCTTCCTATTCTCTGGCTTCAACTGCTTCTGCGTGTGTGCACTGCATGAACTCACAAACTCACTCAACTCTACTTTACTATACTCACTGCACTGACTTCCAACTGACTGACTGAACTCCTTCATTCTCCCTAAGCTGCTCTTAAAGAGTTCTACTCCTACCTCTGACTCACTTTCACAAATATTTCTCTGATTTGTCACTTTGTCTATTAGACATCATTGTTTGGGATTAAGGGTGTATGCTAAGGGTATATCTGTATTCCAGCCAGATCACACAGACTTAGAAGATCTTTAGATGTGATCATAACAGCCATATTGCTAGATTAAAAGTCCCCTACAGTCACAAAATCCAGTCTGTGTGCTGTCCAGCTTATTGTAGTGTATACTTTGAACCTGAAATTAATATTTTGTGCACCAATCTGTGGATCCAAACAGCAAAGAGTGGGAAGTAGCGATGTCCATTCATCCTTAAACTAAGAAATAGTTGATTGTTTCACTGTCATTATTTCCTTGAAAACACTGTGATTGTAAAGGCTTAAAAATCCAGGTATTCAAAAGAGCAGTGTCCTTCACCAAAGAAAACACTCCAAGATTGGCAGAGGTAGGTTACAAAACAGATCCCTAGCCATTTGCAGGGATCATTATGAGTGGCATTGTCAAGCTAGGAGAAACCAGGACGACTGAATTATCTAGGGGGAAGTTGAATTGCCTCTACACAGTCGCAAAGATGGTGATGCACAAACAAAATGTCCTTCTGAACACAAGAGTACAACTGAGGTGCCTGTTAGTATGTCACTGTCCAATGTTACCAGTGTGCAATGAAAAATGTTACAGTAAATATTAAAAAATAAAAATAGTTCATCTCTTTACCAGCCCTGAGGTCTCACTCCTCAGGCCTGACTCTGATACAGAGCCCCACAAATCTCTAGAGCCCAGTCCAAGCCGCCAACACAGCCCAACTCATCCGTGCAACTCCCTTCCCCTGGCAGTTTACTACCACCTGTCCTCTGCCTCTGTCCCAGGTTATTTCTGTACCCCAAAATTCCACACAAACACAACTCTACAGCCTCATAGCTTTTCATACATAATTCTTTCACCAATAAAAACTCATACCACCACCAAGGTTCAGAAAACATGTCAGGGGAAGGGTTAGAAAGAAGATGTAGCACTCAGTGTTTGAGGAAGAGTGTCATGGTACAGTGTCTTCAGGACACAACAAGACCACTACATACTTGAACTCACTGAACACTGCACAGATGAACTTACCCTACATTGCATCCTGCACACATGAACTCACTGTGCACGGCACACATGAACTCATGCACACACACTGCATGCATAAATTCACTGCATAGTGCACACATGAATTCTTGTGAACACCCAGTGCACACATGACCTCACTGTACACTACATGCATGAACTCACTATATACTGCATACATGAACTCACGGTGCACTGCACCCTGCACATATAAACTCACTGTATGCAACACTCATGAACACACGCACACCCACTGCACACATGAACTTACTGTACACTACACATGTGGATTCACTGCACACTACATGCATGAACTCACTGTATCTGTGGCTACTTTATCACGACCTCCATGAGATTTATGAGGCTTGTCAATATTCCATCAATAAGAGAACTGCTCGTGAGGCTTCACTCCACTCTGAGAAACCATTGACAGTTAATGCTCAAGTGTCACTTTCTTCAGTGATTAAGCACTAAAGAAGTTCCACTTGGTCTGGTAATAACCTCCCATCCACCACAGGCTACACAGAAAGGCACTAAACAACCACAAAATAGGAGGTGGACTTGCTGAAGCATAAGGATGGAGGGTTAAACAGGGTACCAGGGGTGCAAAAGGACTGAAGTGTATAATATGGAAAACTGCCAACAGCTGAGTAACAAGGATAACTTCTGAGAAATGACACCTGAGGTTGTTCTTTAGCTTCCATATGTGTAATGCATACAAGTATACATGGATTCTCACATACAAATGTACCCACTTTCACAGGAACACTCATGTTATGAACAGATGTACAATATTATCTCTAAGACATCCCTGAGGTAAGCCTTAGTCCCTTCCTCACGATCAGAAGGAACCAATACGCCCCTCAGTGAGCTCAAGAGTAGCTGCCAACCTTCTCGGGTTACCTTCTGTAAGTAAACCCAACCAAGTAGCACTGGAATCCACCAAAACTATTTTGGAAAGTGGCTATGGTTTAGTTCTTATGAAGGCCTTTGCTGTAAAGAAGAAACTCATGCTGGGTACCATTAAACTGGGTCAAAAACCTATGACTGACTAGGTCACAGGTCCTAGGGGAGAACCCTAATACTATAATCACCTTGATTTTTTTAAATATTATTTATTTAATATATATGAGTTCACTGTAGCTGTCTTCAGACACACCAGAAGAGGGCATCAGATCCCATTACAGATGGTCGTGAGCCACCATGTGGTTGCTGGGAATTGAACTCAGGACCTCTGGAAGAGCAGTCAGTACTCTTGACCGCTGAGCCATCTCTCCAATCCATCACCTTGATTTTTATGTAAACAATTTGATGCACAAATCTAGCTTCAGTTGACACAGTATAGAACTGAAATATATTATAAAATAGTGGCATTCCCTACCCGAGATACAATTCACAGACTGTATGAAGCTCAAGAAGGAAGACCAAAATGTGGCTATGTCAGTCCTTCTTAGAAGGAGGAACAAAATACAGGAGGTAGAGGGTGGAAGGAACTTCGGAGGAAGAGAGGAAAGGGGAGGGAGCGGGGGGGGGGGGGATAAGAGGGTATGAGAGGAGACAGAGATGGTATACATCAGGAATTTGGATAGAAGTATGTAGCAGTGGGGGATGGGGAGCTGGGGTAGCCACCAGCAAGTGCCAGATGATAGGAAAGCAAGAGGCTCCCAGGACCCAACAGTTAAGAGATTAGCTCAAAATGCCCAACAAAGGGGAGGGAGAACCTGTAGAGGCCATATCCAGAGGTTGGGCAAGGCACTGGTTGGGGGATGGGACCACCCATCCATCTCCAAATTTTTAACCCAGAATGGCTCCTAAAGGAAATGCAGAGATAAAGTGTGGAGCAGAGACTGAAGGGAAGGCCATCCAGAGACTGTCTGACCTGGGGATCCATCCTATACACAGACACCAAACCCAGACACTATTGAGGATGCCAAGAAGTGCTTGCTGCCAGGAGCCTGATATAGCTGGAAGGCTCATGGGTTAGCATGCCTTGGGAGTCAGTGGGCATGTTTCACTAAGGAATAAAGAGTATCAGTGAAGCCAGTACTCTACTTAGGCTGAGTCAGGGTAAGAGAATTTCTATGCTGCATCCAAGGAAGAGAGTGTGTGTAAAAGGGTCCAGTCCGGGACATAGAAAAGGGACCAGGAAAGGACGTAAACCATGTAAGAGAAGAGCCAAGAAGCAAACAGGGAAGGAGAATCACGGTGATTCCAGGAACAGAAGAGGCTTCCCATGAATTATTTGTTACAGAAAAGAGCATATTTCGTATCCCAAGGCAGTTAGCTCCACGGGCCGTTTTCCAGGTCTGTGTGATCTGGCCTGCTCCCTGCTGACATAGAGGGGAGCCACTGCTTCTCGGGAAGTACGAGACAATGAGCACAAGTTCGTGCATTAAAGAGCCCTGACTCCGATTCTGCTTCTGAAGCCATGTGACACTTGGGGTCTCTCAGCCTCATTTACCTCGACTAGAACAGTGAATCGCTGTAACTCAGAGTGGTAGTCATGGAAGGTGACGCAAAACCTTCTCCCCGAAGCTGCCCAACCAACGTGTGTTTCTTTCTTTGCTTCTCGTCTGTTATCTCTAGGACGCAGCATAAAACGATCGAGGGCTGAGAAGGATTTCCTAGCCATCCTTTGACAATGTGGGCGAATTGCTGGCTCTTGTCCATTTTTATTTCTAACCTGGGCCACTTACTGACAAATTTCTCTACAAAGAATGGGGAATGTTCTGCTCCATAGCCCGGGACACATGCTTTATGATCTCCTGATAGATTTTATTGATTTTATTTCACACTACTCTGGTCATATTTCTCAATTGAGGGGGTTTCTTCACACTGTGCCATTTCAATAGTTTAATAAAACCCTCGAGAGCTGTGCAGTGTATCAGCCCGGTAGAGGCTCAGCTCTCCTCGGTAGGAGCACTTCCTACAGGGAACCAGAGAGCTAGCCTAGAGATACACACGGATACCTGTCACAGAAGCGACATCTGATCGGCCTGAGGACAGCCCATCATTTACAGGTACTCTGTAGCCCAGGCTGCCTCCTTTGAAGGTGCTCGGTAGTATATTTGAGACATAGAAGAGCCAGTTCTGTAAGTCAATCACCTCACTCCATTTCGCACAAAATCTTGTTTTTCTGAGTTTTGTCAACTTCCTTGTTTCTTTCCCAGAGGAAGGTTGGTTTGTTGGTTGGTTTGGGTTTGTTTGTTTTGTTTTTTTTTTTTTTTTTTTTTTTTTTTTTGTTTAATATGACCTTTATTGAGCATTTCCACCAGAGTAGAAATAATGTCTGTACAAAACTAAATGTCTGTCACTATAACTTCTGCATCACAATTAAAATCCAACAGTTCTTTAAAAACAGTCAACTCAATCAAAATCCTACTACTTCGGAATCAATAGCTTCTTTGAAGCCACAGTAACACATATGGTTAAGACTCAGATTGGTTGGTTAGAAGGCTAATTAAGCCTCCAACTTGCTCAAATAGAATTACAAAAAGGCAAAACTGTGTTTCTCACAGAGCTACAGTCCACTGGAATCACCAACACTGACAGCTGTTAAGAATATTTAGAGTCCTGAGCTAATAAGGAATCCAGGCATCCTTAGACAGTCTTCTCTTGTCCTTTCTTCCCAACCAGCGATCTATGGATTCGTGGGATGACACCACCAGCAGCAATGGTAGCCTCAATCAGAGAATCCAAATCTTCATCTCCGCGTATAGCAAACTGCAAGTGATGAGGGGTAATACGCTTTACCTTTAAGTCTTTTTTTTTTTTTATGCATTTCCTGCCAACTCAAGCACCTCTGTGGTGAGGTTCTCCAGGATGTCTGCGCTGTACGTAGCAGCGGTAGCATCCGCATGTTCATGTCTGGTTGTCCTAGATTTCAGGTGTCAATGAATATGGCCCACAAGGAACTGCAGGCAGGCTTGCTGCAAGTGGGAAACCTCCTTTGTCTTGGCCTTTCCAGAGATCTTTCCAGCCTTACCTCCAGCCATCTTGGACTGTGCTCAAGCCTGGACAAGCGAGAAAGAGATGAGGCCAGGGGATGCTGGCGCCCACTCCTCCGTCATACCGCAATTCAAACTGTCTGTTTATTTTTGAGTTTAGGTTTTTTGTTTGGTTGATTTTTTGCTTTTGTTTTGTTGTTGTTGTTTTGTTGGGGTTTTTGGGTTTTCTTTGGTTTTGTTTTGTTTTGTTTTGTTTTGTTTTGCTTTGCATTTTGTATTGGACAAATTACTGGTAAAAAAAATCTTTCTGCATTCTATTTATTTTGTATGCATAGTGTAGCCTGAGATTAGCTAAAGTTACAAAAGCAGTATGTGAAAAAACAATTAAAATGAATGTGATCATTCTGTGCACGAAGAGCTAATTTTATGTTCGAGTGTATTCACGTGAGTGCAGATAGACTTGTGTATGTATGTGAAGGCCAGAGAACAAACTCCACTAACGTTATCCAACTTCATTCAAGTTTTGTCCAGCAAGCCCCGGGAATCTGCCCTTTCCCTAGAACTCAGACTAGGATTACGGGCATGCTCTACCACGCCTTGTTTCTGACGATCAAACCCAGGTCCTTATACCTTCAGGGCAAGCATTTGAACAACTGTACTCTCTCCCTGGCCTTTTTTTTTATTAAAAAGTAAAGGTAGACATTAGAAAATGCAAGTTTCCAGGGTGTCTGGGACCTAAAATTCCCAGACGTGAAGTCCCACATAGCTCCAGAGAGCTGCACCTGCTGTAGCCTCCTGGGCAGCTGGAGTCCAGTCATCAGACACGGACAGACATAGTGGCACAAGGCAGCAGCCATCATCTCTGGGAACACAGAACAGCCCCCACAACAAAGCCCACGGGTCAGTTGCTGAGATACACTGTTGACATTTTCCTATTCATTAGAAGTGTTGACAAGCTGGTGGGCATGACCATTACCCCAACGGCAGACCCAGAAGGGTTTCCTTTCCAGATTTCAAACTGTTTTTGATATTTTTATTTATTAAAAGTATCTCCAAACTGAACAGCACATTGATTCTGTCATGTGTATCAATTAACATCTTTGATGTAAGGATGGTCAGATCGAAGAAAGAACTGATTTGGGGTCAACTTAACCATGCTGTTAGTCATGTTGGGCTGTCTCTAAAGAACAGTCATATAAAAGTAAAGAAATCAGCTTTAATACTCGGACAACAGCCCACTTGTTTCCCGTGTTGGACAGAGCCCGCGGCACACGCCATTAGAGTGCAAATTAACTGTGGGAGCCATCGTGGTTGCTCGGTTCTCAAATGGGGCTGAGATTTGCTGAGCCTGTGAGACAGCGCAGACCCTGGGCTGCGCACCCTGAACCAGTATCTAATGATGAGAAATGTAAGAGGCAAAAGTTATTACCGTCATGCCCCTGGGGAGAGAATAGATTTAGCGACGTCCACCTGCTTCAAGGTCGCACATCTGGCACCGAGTGTACTAACTCCAAACTCCACGCATTCTCAAACGCTTCAGAGCTGATTACTGACTTCTATCGAGTAAGCAGCAGAAGACAGCTCCAATTAGGGTTCAAGATAAACAGTACAACAGCAGCGATCTCTGGGGCATAGAAGCATGCCAGTAAGACCGCCTCACTGATACTGTCCCCTCTTGTCATTTGAGAGTCAAGATGCTCTGGGATAGATGCTTTACAGGTACACACTTTCTCCCTGTCACAGATTCTCCTGCACTGATCTTTCTTTTTTAAACCTGATTATAATCTATAAGATTAGTTCCATGAGGTTCAATGCTACACATTTTTAAATGTCTGGGTTGAGTGGCTCATCCTGTAATTCCCCAGCACTTGGAAGGTAGAGAAAGAAGGTTTAAGGTTTAAGCCTGAGGGTTTAAAGTTAGCCTGAGTGTGGGTGGCTTGTTAAGATTGGCATCACAGGTTCGTATATTTTTGTGCTTAGTCCTCAGGGAGTGGCATTATTTGAGAAGAATTAAAAGATTAGGAGGTGTGGCCTTGTTATAGTGGGCGTGGCCTTGTTGGAGATGTGCCATTGCTGATGGGATTTAAGGTTTTAGGCCAGTGACTGGCCTGACACTCTTCCCCTGTGAATTGGGGACAAGCTCTCAGCTTCTGCTCTAAGGCCATGTGAGCCAGCACAGTCCCTGCCCTGATGAAATGGACATACATAGAAACTGTAAGCCAGCCCCAATTTTTTTACAGACTTTCCATGGTTATGATGTCTCTTCACAGCAACAGAACACTGGTTACGTCACTGGGCTGCAGAGCGAAACTGTCTTAAGATAAGTCTGAATATCATGTCTTAAACAAACCCACAAAATTCCTTCCCAGGTCTGTAAAATGAAGGATCACAAGCAGGCCATAATGACTTCTGTAGGGAAGAAAAGTTTTTTTTTTTTTTTTTTTTTTTGAGGTTATTACGTACTTTTTCATCTGGCTGTGTCTGTTTTCTTGCAAATTCAAAACCAGCATAAAGAAAAATATTGAGCAATTAAACAGTGCAAATGACTTCTGTGTTATGACTTATGACAAATTAAGTATTTGTAGGTGATTTCATGGTTCCAAAAGGAATACTATATTCTGAGCCAGTATTTAAGTGAAATTAATCTCATAGCATGCTAATTTAGTAGTCATCATATAGTTCATTAGCAAAGTAAGTTAATTCAATTTGTAGAAAAGGCTATGACATATTAAAACATCTCTTAAAAATGAGGAGGAAGAAATCATTAAATCAAAACCGTCATTATCAAGAAATAATTATTTTAGCACATTTTTAGTAAGAGCCCACCAACTCTTTTTTTTTTTTTAATGGAGATTAGAGCTTTGTAGTGGATATAAGAATGTGTCGTTTCAAGAATAACGTTTTTTTAAAGAATTTGAAAAATGTTTTCAAAATACTGGTAAAATTTCCCATCCGTGAAATATTTTTTTAGTCTTCTGTCTCGGATTATATTCCTTGTTTTGAAACCCAAAGAGAGTTTGTTTGCATGCATGCAAAATAGTGTTATTGCTAACAGAAGAAAGCTACGGGACAGAGGAGATGGCTCAGAGGTTTAAAAGAGTCTCTGTGCAAACACGACTGTACAGTATGACTCCCAGAAGGATAAACCCCCTGCCTCCCATTCTCTGGGTCAGCATTCTGACCTTCCGGGACCTAGGTGAGTGCTCTCTGGCGCCCTCTAGCTTCCGTTCATCTAGTGCTGTCTGTTGCACCTCTCTGCGGGTATACATCTGAAAACCTCAGCCTTTCTACAGAGATGGGAGAAGGTCGCTCCTGGATGCAACAGTAAGTGGACAACACTCCCTGCCTTAAATAAGGTGGACAGCTTAGAACACCACCCGAGGTTTTCCTCTGACAGCCACTATGGCATGCAATGGCCTCACCTCCCCTTTCCCCGCCCCTAGAGAGGAAGAGAGGGAAGAAAGGAGAGAGGTTTTTAAGAGGGAAAATTATGCATAAGTGAAAAACTGTTGAACGTAAAATAATCTTACCCACCACTAATGATTTCTGTTCTGAGCATAGATTCCCTCCTTGGTCATCAATTCCTTCCCTTGACACAGCCGTCTGCAGATGGGCCTCCTATCCGGGACGAGCAACATGAAAACCACAGGGTTTTCAAGGGTTCAGGTATTTTTGCTTACATCAAATAATGTAATCAGAAAATTTAACCAGAGCTCTAAACAAAGAAATTTTTTTGTAAAGAGTAACTTGATGGCTCTCTAGGCAAATGTCTAAACAAATGTACTGCGTAATTAAGTGAAAAGCTGACAACCATTTACAGGCAGATGATGCTGGTGGGAATTTATTGGAGAAGCTGGAAGAACCTGCTGTCTCCTGTTCGCTGGGTCAGCATTCTGACCCTGGCCTTCAGGGACCTAGGTGGGTGCTCTCCGGCGCCCTCTAGCGTCCTTTCATCTGTTGGTGTCTAGTGCACCCCTCTGCACATGTTTTTTTCTGCATCCTCCCTCAGGAATTCTGCTTTTCTTAGGGTGTTTTGTTTTGTCCAGCTTCTGTAATTTACTACGAATGACATTTTAGAAGTACACAGCACATGCCAACTTGTTTTCTCTACTCAGTGCCCTCCAACATAAAAATAGTGCGCGCCTTTTTTTTTTTGTCCCGCTCACATCAACATTAAAGTTCACAGGCTCTTTGAAGGCGCGGTCATCTGCACTTTGCCCCTAACCTATGGTTTTCTCTGCATGGCGAAAAGTCATCTCTATCAGGAGGGTTCCAGCAGAAAGTCATGAGGAGGAGCACCCCGTGAGGAGGAGCACCCCATGGAAAGAACAACCTTCGGGAAACCCATGCTCCAGGAAGCACTCATTTTCCCTATGCTGAGTGTTCTGTCCTGGAGAAGTAGGATATCAGACATAGGAGTGGGCTGGATGAAACATTACCTTAGCCCTTCTAAAAGCTCACTCCTGGGACTGGACAGATGGCTCACGGGTGAAGGTGCTTGCTTTAAGGTTGATGATGGGAATTCAGGTCCCCCAGAAAGCCACATAAATGCTGGGTGGTCAAGATCCCAGCCTTGGAAAATGGAACCCAAGGATCCTCAGAGAAAGCTGAATAATGAGACAGACAATTTCAGCAAGCTCTGGTTTTTCCTGAGATAGGCTGCCTCAAGAAAGAAGATTGCTGAGCCTCAACATCAACCATGCACACACAGGTGAACAGACAAACATGCACCCACACGGATGCAAAAACATATACACGTGGAAAACTGGAAAAAAAAAAACATAAAGATCCTTCCTAGGAGGATGAGCAGGTGAAATGGTTCAGCATGTAAGGGAGCCTGCCACCAAGGTGGATGACTTGAGATCAGTCCCTGTCATCCACATGGTAGAAAGCAAGAACTAATTCATACAGATTGTCCTCCGACTTCCACATATGTGTGTACATGATCATGTGTGTGTGTGTGTGTGCGTGTGTGCTAAAGGAGGTAAATATGTAATATGACCAAAACTCCTGTCGGCAAGCACAGGCTAATTGAATTCTGGCAGACATTATACAAACCTTGTTTTGATCTAACGTTTCTCCTGATGTTTTAGGGTATTTCTAAATATATCCCAACTGGGACTGGAGCTGGCAAAGACCAAGCATGAGCTGTCAGTGCTGGTCCCTCTTTGTATCCAACACCCCATTTTAGGCAGGGCAGGGCCCCAAACCCTGGTCCTCTGGCATTATAACTTAATCTTCTGAATGACCCACTGACCCCTGTGGCCAGTATCAAGCACTGGATTTTGAGCTGGCAAATGAAGATTGTGGACTCTGTCCTCTAACCTACATCCTCACATATCTATCAACCATTCATTCACTCGTGTCTCTGAGCTCCCCCAGGGCATGTGCTCCCCCAGGGGATGTCCACAAGCCACAGGCCATCTTGTCCAGCCCTGTCCCATTCAGTACCTTTATTCAAAATGTTGATTTAGACCAAAAAAAAAAATATTTACAGTGCTTAAGATAGTAAAAGGATCTTTTTTAAAATTATGTTTGTTTATTTATATATGTGTTCTCTCTCTCTGCATGTACATATATGTGCCAGAAGAGGGCATCAGATTCCATGACAGATGGTTGTGAGCCACCATGTGGGTACTGGGAATTGAACTCAGGACCCCTGGAAGAGCAGTCAGAGCTCTTAATCACTGAACCATCACTCCAACCCGAACACAAGAATCTTACTTGAGAAACGTTATGTTGAGTGAGTCTACCTCAATAAACTGGCAAAAAGAATATCTCAAACACATAGAGAACAGCCAAATTGCAAAAAGTTTACATTTGGGGAATGGTTCTTGCTGTTTTCGATTACTGAGTGATAAAATATTTATGAGCCATGGTTTGTAAATCAACTATAGCTATGAAAGCAGATTAGCTGAGGTGGGGGGGGGGGAGTCCAAACTCCATCCTCCTTGGGACTTTTTGAAATTGTTTACCAAATATTTTCTCAGCATCTAGTGAGAGGATCATGTGGGGTCTTTTTTTCTTCAAGTTTGTTTATATAGTGGATTACGTTGATGGATTTCCGTATATTGAACCATCCCCGCATCCCGGGGATGGAGCCTACTTGATCATGATGGATGATCGTTTTGATGTGTTCTTGGATTCAGTTTGCTAGAATTCTATTGGGTATTTTAGCCTTTATGTTCATAAGGGAGATTGGTCTGAAGTTCCCTTTCTTTGCTGGGTGAAATTGTTTACCATCTCTGAACCTCACTGGATAACATCAGGATCAGCCTGGGGACTCCTCAGAGGGCTAAACAAGGGGATGAATCCCAATCATTTAAGCAACGGCTGACAGTGTAAACTTTCGAAGCCCAGTGACAATTGTCTCCTCAGTTTCCCAAATTTACATACAAGGGACAGGTTTTCTTCTGTAGCCCACCTCACAAACGAGCTGAGAGAAGTCCTCTGTTGACTTCAACTCCTTTTCCATGCATGGTTATATAGAGACGGGTGCTGGTGTGGGCAGAAGTCAGTCACAGGCACTGTCCCTCGGGAGTCACCCCCCTTGCTAGTTTGTGATACATCAATCTCTCACAGGCCTGGGCCTTTCCAGGTAGACTGAGTGGCCTGTGAACCCCAAAAATCTACCCATTTCTGCATCCCTTGGGATTGTAAGTACACCAACCACTATACCCAGGTTCTTTATGAGGGTTTGTGGGTACAAATCCTCCAGCTTGATAGCAGTTATCTTACTGAATGAGCTAGTGTCCCAGCTGCGCTGCTTAGGTTGGTTTGTTTGTCTGTCTGTTGTTTTTCTCAGCTTGACACAACTAGAACAATCTGGGAAGAGAGAACCTCAATTTAAGGGACTGTAGGAGCTGAAGGGGGTTTTAACCCTATAGAAAGAACAGCAATATCACCAACCAGAGCTCCCAGAGCTTCCAGAGTCTAAACAGTCAACCAAAGAGACACTCAGAGCTCCAGGCCCATATGTAGCAGAGGATGGCCTTATCTAACATCAAGTAGAGGAGAAGCCCTTGGCCCTGTGAAAGCTCAATGCCCCAGTGTAGAGGAATGCCAGGGTAGGGAAGTGGGAGGGAGTAGGTGGGCTGGTAAGAGAACACTTTCATAGAGGCAAGAGGAGGGGGGGGTGAGATAGGGAATTCCATGGGGAAAACCAGGAAAGGGAATAACATTTGAAATGTAAGTAAATATCCAATAAAAATAAATAAATGAAGTTTTCTCACTGAGCTGGCAAGTTTTTACCTCAAAAGGGGGTGGGGGGATTTTCTTCATCAGACTGATGTGTAGGCAAGTCTGTGGCACATTCCCTTGACTGATGTGCATGAGTCCAGCCCACTGTGGGTGGTATCATCCCCTAGGCCAGTGGTCCTGGGTTTTATAAGAAAGCAAGATGAGTAATCCAAGAGGAGTGAGCTAGTAAGCAGCCTCCCTCCCTGGTCTCTGCTTCAGTTCCTGCCCTGACTTCCATTCATGATGAATTATAAGCTGTAAAATAAAAAGTACTATTCCCAGTTTGCTTTTGGTCATGGTGTTTAGCAGAGCATTAAATGGCAAACTAGGACACCAGTGCCTGACCAGCTTTTTAGATAGGGTTTCATACAGCCAAACTAACCTTAAAGTCCCTGTGTAGCCCAGGATGATCTTGAAGTTCTGACCCTCCTGCCTCAAACTCAGGTTCCCCTCCATAGTGGGATGAGAAGCGTGTGACATATAACCCTGATTATGCAGTACTGGTGAGCCAATTCTGGGCTGGCTTTGTGCATGCGAGGCAAGTGCCTTGCCAGTCCAGCTGTATCAATACCAGACCACTTGATCCCCTGAAGGGAGGACTGCAGGTTTACACAGTACTGAAGAACGAGGAGGTTTTCATCAATGAGACAACCCACACTTCAGTACTTCACGAGGAAATAAACAATTTAAGAGGAAATTAGATTAGATCCTTAAATTAAATTCCAGATTAAAAAAAAAAAAAAGCCTAGTAGAAAAACAGACCCACATGCCTTGTTATTAAGATCTAATATTCCCCCAATTGTGTAGTAAGGGAGAATGGGGGCCATCCCCAGGCATTCTCCTGAAAAGATTTGGATAAACAGTTTAAATAGACAGTATGATTAAGGCCTTCTCAATAACATCAAAATCACCTACAACCCAATTCCACTCATTCAAGGAAAGAAATTACTTCAGTTCCAAGTTAATACGTGATTTCTTTTTAATGTAATAATTGGCAGACAATATTATTTGGCTTTGATATGCAATAATCCTAAATGTATCTGGAGGGTTATTAAATCAAGGCCAGAGAGAATAAGAAGATACAATTGCTTTATTTATTTATTTATTTATTTCTGCTGTGACCTGAATGTTCAGATCTTATTTACAAAGTGATCAGATGTGTGTGTGTGTGTATGCATATGAATGTTGGAGGGTACTAAAAAAGTAATAAGATAATATAAAAACAATTAAAGGAACATGATTCACCAGGAAGAACTGAGGATGGAAATTAATATAGTAAAAAAAAAAAAATATTTCAAGTCAGACATTCCACTGATTTTACACACTTCTATTTTTTAAAGATTTTTTTTAAAGTTTTAGATTCCATGTGGATGTGCTCTGGCACACACACACACACACACATACACACACACACAAACACACACACACACAAACACACACACACACACACACACACACACACACGCTCTCACAGAGCAGAATGGATCATTGGGTCTCCTGGAACTAATGTTACAGCCACCAAATACTAGGAACTCAACTTAGGTTCTCTAGAAGAGCAGCAAGTGTTCCTAACCATGGAGGAATCTATCCAGCCCCATTTAATCACTTCCTATCTCTTACATGAATAGGGGAAAATGAATATTTATGCTGCACTTCAGAGAGCTGGCATGTTCTTACCTAACTACATCTTCAGCAGTACAGTGTGTCAAACTCAAAAAAACATCTCTGAACCTTTCCCTACAAGCAAAAGTGATTTATTTTTAACTAAAATGTGAGCTCTGTGAGAGACGTAGGCTTTGCATCTCCAGGGACTGTGTGGAGGGCACTTCACTGAGCATACTGGTCACGAAGCCACCCCTCTTTCATGCTTGAGGGGAGCTCCTGTGGTGTGGGAAGACCCAGGATGCTCCGAGGACTGCGAATGTGCACACAGTGTAGAAGCTGCAATCTGACAACAGTTGCGAAGTCTGGCTTGATCTTTGACCCACACACGAAAGTCTTTTACATTTATGCACACATCACAACACTTCTTCCAGCTGTCTGTGGATCAGCTCACCACCAAACACCTTGAATACGGCGCACTGCCTCTAACACAATCCCACCAGTCAGTCCTCTGTGCTACCACAAGTTGAATTTTTACATCCATTTTACATTTGTCTGTTTGGTGTCGGGGACCAGGGGAGCAGATGTGTGTGCAAAGGTGTGAACGTGAAGGTCAGAGGACAACCTAGGGGATTGGCTCTACGTGATCCCAAGGGATTAAACACAGGTCATCAGGTTTGGCAGCAAGTGTCTTTACCTGCTGAGCCATCTTGCTGACTGTAAGGATTTTTACCTCCTGCACAATTCTCCTTACTCTACTACCATATCATCCAGAAGCAGCTACTCTGGCTTCTTCCCCCTTTTCTCTTGTGCAGCAAGGATGCTCTGGGTGCTTTGCCTCCCTTGGTTCCTATTTCTTCATTTCCCACCCTTCTTAGAGTTGGTCCAGCACATGCCTTTTCCTATTCTTTTTTTCTGTTTTTCTACTTACCTCACCTTAGCAAAGTTCTCCCTCTATGTTTAGATGTTGGAAACCATGATTGGCACTTTAAGGATACAAACATCTATCACCAGTCCTATTTCTGAACTCTAAGGCTATGTGTGGAAGCTCTTTATTTGGGAAGGTTTAAACCAATTAAATTATTCAGCCCTGTCTGGTGTTATGTGCTCCTATCCTGGTTCATAGAATAGTTATACACACCGAGTCTCAGTGGTTAAGAACACTTGCTGCTCTTGCAGAGGACCCAAGTTTGGGTCTCAGTACCTCAGGCAGCTCACAACTAACTCTCTGTAACCACAGCTTTGAGGAATCCAACACCCAACACTTCCTGGCCTACACACACACACAGAAAGAGAGAGAGAGAGAGAGAGAGAGAGAGAGAGAGAGAGAGAGAGAGAGAGAGAGAGAGAGAGAGACAATCACAGACAGCCACATTCCATCAGACTCACACACATACTCAGACACACACTCACATACATACCCTCAGACACACACACCATACATATACCACATGCATTCACACAATCATACATGCACATACACATTCAGACACACACACACATACACACACACACACACACACACACAGAGAGAGAGAGAGAGAGAGAGAGAGAGAGAGAGACAGAGAGACAGAGAGACAGAGAGAGAGAGAGTCTCACCATCATTTCTGTAGATCAATGCACTCTTGCCTCTTTGAAGTGTCTCCAGATTTCTTAATTTTAATGTCAATGTTATTTTAATTCTGTTGCTGTAACGGTTTGTATTTGCGTGGCCCAGAAAGTGTGGCCTTGTTGGAGAAGGTGTCACTGTGGATGTGGGCTTTAGTACCCTAGACCTAGCTACCTGGAAGTCAGTATTCTGCCAGCAACCTTCAGATGAAGATATAGAACTCTCAGCTTTGCCTGTACCATGCATGCCCAGATGCTGCCATGTTCCTACCTTAATGATAATGGACTGAACCTCTGAACCTGTAAGCCAGTCCCAATTAAATGTTGTCCTTTATAAGACTTGCCTTGGTCATGGTATCTGTTCACAGCAGTAAAACCCTAAGACACATGCACTCTCAAAACATTCATTACCACTCATTTGATTACAATAACTTGATGAAGCTTGAACAGCCAAGGTTGATAGTTAATACCTCCTTCTCAAACTTTTCTCTCTTGTCTTGTAATAATACATCTCCTGAAAGATTAGTGGAACTTTCTTCTTTGTCCCAGCAAGCTGCCACATTCTTAAATCTTTTAGAATATACCACCAGAAAGATCGATTATTTTGGTTACTTAGAATTGGATATTATTAGAATTGGATGTGTTTTAACTTACCTGTTACTGTTCGTGACAAACATAATTGGAGTTTACCCTTCGGGATTTTTCTGACATCCACTGACAACTCCTTAGTCTCTTTCTTGTTCTAGTGACTAAGTAGAAATTAGGTATACAATTATGCAGAAAACTTCAGTTTTTGCATTCAGAATTCACTTAAAAATGCCGGACACTTTGCTGTCTATGGCTTTAAGCAGAAATGGAAACTAGGACACTATAAGTTGACAAATTACAGTCAAGTATGACTTCCTGAGTCATTCTGCTCTTGTCACCAGGGGCACATTCTACAGTCACCTAAACTGAAGGAGCTGAGAAGAAGATTTGCCATAAGCCTTAGGGCAGGAGAGGGAGAACCAAGTCAGATAGGCCATCAAGATAGGCCAAGGGAAATCTAAGAAAACTTTGCTGAAGTGTGTGGGCATTCGGGAATTGGGACATTGGCCGGAACTTCCCCTGTGGGTTTTGTAGTGGGTGACCATTAATGGAGCATGGAAATTACTGAACACCTGGAGCCTGGTATGGGGACTATTGAGAAGAGGGTGGATTGATGTAGGCGGGACCCACATTAGATTAACAAAGGGAAAAGAAATTGGAGAACAGCTTGCTTTAGGGTAACTGTTCCTGGGGTCAGCAGCCAGTCTAGGCAGAGGCTGCAGGTGTGGTGTCAGGGACTCTGAAGTAGGAGACCACTCCTGGGGATGGGAGGTAGAGCACCAGCACCATGGACAGTGGACATCAAAGGACCCAGAACTCCTGTATACTGCAGTGTTTGCAGCAGACAAATCCCTTTCTTAAGTAGGTGACAAGCCTCCTGGTGGGGGAAATACGGTTTTTTCCCCCCCAAGTGGAAGAAACAAAAATGTTGGTATTGAAAATACTGTCTTTTAGCTAGATGTGATGGCACATATGTATAATTTCCACATTAAGGAGGCAGACGTGGGAGGATTACCCCAAATTCAAGACCAGCTTGGTCTCCATAGCAAGCTGATGAAACCCTGACTCAAAAAAAGCCAAATCACAACAACACCAAAAAGTGCTGGTTTTCTTTAGTTAAAAAGTATCAAGAATAATTATATTGAATAATAATTTAGAAAATAATGCATTCCGTAAAAGAGATTTTTTTTTCTCAGAACCCCAACCTCCTTCGAAACACCATCACCCCCTTTCCTGCCTCCCACCCTTCCTACTGGGGTCCTAACTAGATATCTCTTCCCTTCCTACTCGTAACCCAAGACTGTTTCTTTTGACCTGCTTTGCAGTTAGTCTCCACCTCCTTTCTGATGACTGTTTCTATGGAGCTTTTAAAATCCAGATTCTTCGGACATACTTCGTATTCATGTGTTTGCATGTGTGCAGTGTGTTTATGTGCACACAGGAGGGGTGCTGCTAAGGAAGCTGGAAAGGGGTGTTGGATTCCAGGAGCTGGAATCACTGGGGGCTGTAAACCATACGCCATGGAGGCTGCGAACAGGACTCCAGCCTTAACCCCTGAGCCCTCCCCCAGCCCTCAGACTTCTTTCTGCTTCTTCCAAGAAACTCTTCAAAGCAGTTCAAGCCTTCGTCACTTCTTCTCCGTGCTTCCTTTTGAGGCTGGGCACGCACATTTCATTCCTTCGCATGCCCTGTTGCGCTAAAGTCCCCAGACTCCCATTGGCTTCCCCAAGGGTGTCAACTTCTGGAGGAAAATTATGATCTCCTTTTTCCACTTCCCATTGGCTTCATAGAATGCTTAAAAATAACCATCAGCACATACTGGATTAAACAAATATAATTATGTCTGTTGCTGAAATGAAAGGAAAAAGATAGCCAGTACTGGTAAGGCTACGAAGGGAAACTCTCGTACACAGCTGTGGGTGTGTAAATTAGCACGACTCTTATGAAAACAATATGGAAGGTTTTTTTTTTTTTAATTAAAGACAGAGAAATTCAACTTCAGTCTTCCAAAGGAAATAAAATCTGTGTGTGAAAGAGATGTTGCAACCCTGCCATCTTTACAGCAACACTCTTTATAGTCATGCTAGAGAGTCCACTAAATGTGTGCTATGGTTTGAATATTTATCCCTCAGAACTAATGTGTTGAAAATGTGTTTGCCAGGTCATGTGTTAACAATATCCAGAGGAAGGGCCTTTGGGAAGTGTCTTAGTTGAGGTTTTACTGCTGTGAACAGACACTATGACCAAGGCAAGTCTTATAAAGGACAACATTTAATTGGAGCTAGTTCACAGGTTGAGATTCAGCCCCTCATCATCAAGGCAGGAGCATGGCAGCATCCACACAGGCATAGTACAGGAGGAGCTGAGAGTTCTACATCTTCATCTGAAGGCTACTAGCAGAATACTGACTTCCTGGCAGCTAGGACTAGGGTATTAAAGCCCACACCCACAGTGACACACCTACTCCAACAAAACCACACTTCCAAATAGTGCTATTCCTTGGGCCAATTAAATACAAACCATTACAGGAAGTAACCACGTTCCTCACTATAGGATGCTCTATGTTCTGCCATGATATAGTGAAAAGGCCCTCACCATATGCTAAGATGATACACTATGAACCTCTGATTCCAGACTCCATAATCACAAGCTAAATAAGCTGCTGTTCTTTATAAATAACTTCTCCTGGGCATTTTTCACTGCAGCAGATAGTAGACTAAAACAGTATCCATCAAAGGCAGACAACGTAGAGCAGATGGGAGGGTAGGTCTGTAGATAGACAGACAGACACATAAAGACATAGAAGAACATTATTTGTCATCTATGACAATATAGATAAACCTAGAGGAGATTAGGCTAAGAGAAACAAGCCACTCACAGAAACACAAGCTACTGTGGTCATTTTACTTATATGTGACATTTGGGTTTAACTAATAGAAACACGGGGAGATAAAATAAGACATTGGCTAATGGGGACAAAGCTTCAGTTAAAGGGGGTGAATAAATTGTGATTATACAGCATGGTGACTATAACTAGTAATAATGTGATATATATTTGAAATTGCAAGTGGGTTAAGTGATTAGCGTTCTCTACAAGAAAGAATGAGTGGTATACATGTTATTTTATGTAATAACTTTATAATGTATATATCTATCAAGATATGTTATTCATTAATTATACTCTACTATGGCTGAGAGAGATGCACACATAAGATACTTAGGAATAGATTTAACCAAGGAGTTAAGAGGGCTGTGCATTAGAAACAGTAAAGGCATATGAGAGAAACCTAAGAGACAAACATATGAAAAGCTGTCTATGTTGAATGAAATTGAACAATTATTTCACAGTATATAAAAACCAACTTAAAATTGATTGAAGACAGATATGTGACTTGAAAAAATAAAAAACTACCAGAAGAAAACAGGTGAAGGTTTTATAATATTTCTTGTCATAATGATTTTCTAGACCAGACCCCAAAGCACAGGCAAGGAAATGTGGATAGATCAGTAGTATTATGTTGAACTAAAAGCCTCTGTACAAGAAAAGAAACCATCAACAAAACAGGAACAGCCTGCTGATGGAATAGAAGGAACTATCTGCAAACCATCCAGCTGATAAGGGATCAATACGCAAAGTAATAAGGAATGCAAGCAACCCAATAATGACGGATACTGTGGCTTTAAAATCAGAAGATCTGATATATACTACCCCAAAGAAGATACCAAAAAATGGTGGGTGGGTGTGTGCAAAGTGGTCTGCATCAGGAAAAATCAGAATAAACCCATCAGAAGCTATCACATATTTGAATAGATACTGAAAAAAAACAGAAGATTAGAAAGTATAGAAAACCAAGAATCCGTTTGCAGTTCTGTTGGGACTGTAAATTGGTATAGACATTATAGAAGATAGCATGGAAATTCCAGGGGAAAAATAAAAATAAAATTATCCTATGTTTTAGTCAGTGTTCTGTTGCTGTGAAGAGACACCATGACCACAGCAACTCTTATAAAGAAAAACATTTATTACATCTGTCTTAACATTCAGAGGTTTAGTCCATTATTGTCATGGCAGGAAGTATGGTGACATGCAGGCAGACATGGTGCTGGAGAGGTATCTGAGAGTTCTACAACAGGCAGCAGGAAGAACACATTAGGGCTGGCTTGAGTTTCTGAGACCTCAAAGCCCACCCCTAATGACATAACCACCTCCAACAAAGCCACACCCACTCCAACAAGGCTGTATCTTCTAACAGTGCCACTCCCTATGGGCTTATGGGCGCTATTTTCTTCAAACCACCATACCCCATGTTCTAAAATATCTACTTCTAGATACACACCTAAAGGAAATGAATTCACTGTGTCAACAATGTACCTGCTTTCTTGAGTTCATGGCTGCATTGGATACAACTTCCAAGAAAGTAAAATACTTACATTGTTGAGGTTTGGTCTTTTGTTTGTATTATAATGCTAAACACTGGCCCCCAAGGCCTGGTTGCACCTTGATCCCCCCCCCCAGTTATCCCTGATTGGTGAATAAAGACACCTAGAGTCTATAGCTGGGCAGGAGTGGCTAGGGGCTCAGAGACTTGGGGTCCGAGGAGAACCATGAGGAGAAGGTGGAGAGAGGAAGAAGCCACCATGGGATAGGTGAATTGTGAAGACTCAGCCAGGAGGACTAGCCAGCTGGAGTTAAAATTTGCCCAGATGGAACATGGCAAATGATAACTTGGGATTATTGACAGAGAAATAAAAAACTAATAACTTAAAGGGTAGATCTATGTCCAGCTCTAGTGCTGATTAAGACTTATTACAAAACGTGTGTGTCTTTTATCTGGGAACTGAATGATCAAAGGCAGGGTAGAAGGCTTTGATTGAGATTAAATATTTTCTACAACATTAAGTAAATTAGTAAAATCTGAAGTTGGACTCAATGGAGCAAAACAGGCCCATGATCCTCGCTACCAAGGAGGCTGAAGCAAAAAAATGGCAAATTCTAGGCCTACCTGAACAACTCAGTATGACCATGTCTCAACCTTAATAAATGAAAAGACCCAGCCCCCACATGGCTGGCTTCTTCAATGCTCTGAAGCCGCATGTGTTGTGCAGACATACATACACGCAAAACATCCATACATGTAAGATAGAAGTTAAACAGATCTAGAAAATTAGTTTCTTATATTCCTGACGTAAATAGAAAATTTTGGTATCATTAAAGCAAGTGTGTTTTTTTCTAACTAAATATATGTTTAATTTAAATACAGACAAACAAGTTCTTGGGCATAATACGTAACAACATGACCAATAGACTGAATATCAAAGAGTTCTTGTGGTAGTTTTGCTTGGTTTTTGTTCTGCCTTCCTATGTGTCCCAGATTGGCTTTAAATTTGTAACCCTCCAGCCACAGTTCCCTCAAGTCCTATAATTACAGATGTATACCACCATATCCGGGCTCAGGGCTGCTCTAGCATCTGGTCGTTAGGTTAGACATCAATGCAAAATCCAATTAATAATATACAGTTCACTTTATCACCATGAATAAAAAACACTAGTTACTTTTTGAAGAGAGGGTTGTGGATAGAGCTCACTAGCACAGCATTTATCAATCACCAGTGAGGCTTGAGATTCTAATCCCAGGACAAAACAAAACAAAAATCAACCTTAAAGGGGCTGGAAAAAAATGGCTCAGTGGTGAGGAACAGTGACTGCTCTTCCAAAGGTCCTGAGTTCAATTCCCAGCAATGGTGGCTCACAACCATCTGTAATGGGATCCAATTCCCTCTTCTGGTGTGTCTGAAGAAAGCGACAGTGTACTCATGTCTCCTTAGAGGCTCTACCAGAGTCATACTAATACAGATGAGGATGCTTACAGCTAACCATTGGGCTGAGCATGGGTACCCCAATGGAGGATCTAGAGGAAGTACTGAAAGAGCGAAAGGGTTTGCTACCCCATAGGAAGAACAACAATATCAATCAACCAACTCCCCCAAGAGTTCCCAAGAACTAAAACAAATACCAACCAATGAGCACACATGGAGAGACCCATGGCTCCAGGTGCATATGCAGCAGAGGATGGCATTGGCTGGCATCAATATGAGGAGAAGCCTTTGGTCCTGTGAAGGCTTATTTCGCCACTGTAGGGGAATGCCAAGGTGCTGAGGTGAGAATGGGTGGTTGGGAGAGGGAACACCTTCATGGAAGCAAGGGGAGAGGGAGGGAAGATGGGAGAGGGGGGAAAGGGGGTAACATTTGAAATGTAAATACATAACCTATCCAACAAAAAAAAATTTAAGAAAACCTTATATAGGCAGAAAGTGGTTGCCAAGGTGGGGATTGGAGATGGCAGGAGAGACGGCATTCCAGCTTCATTTCTGTTTCTGTGACAAACACTCTGACAGAAACAATGGAAAGGGAAAGACAGGATTTCTCCCATAATTCCAAGTTATACTTTATCATTTCCAGGAAGTCAGGGCAGGAACTCAAGCAGCTAGACACAGCACATAGCCACAGTCAGGAGCAGAGAAAAACAATGAATGCATACTGCCTGCTTGCTTGCTTCAGCTCAGATGGCTGGCTTCACTCTTGCACTATCCTGGACCCAGCCTGTGAAGTGCGATTGCCCACACCCACAGTGGCCTTTCTACCTCAATCAGCAATTAAGACAATTCCTCACAAACATGGGCTCAGGTCAACATGAGCTAAAAATTCCTCCATTAAGAATCTCTGTCAAGGCTAGAGAGATAGTTCAGAGGTTGAGAGCATTGATTGTTCTTCCAGAGGTCCTGAGTTCAATTCCCAGAAACTGCATGGTGGCTCACAACCATCTATAATGGGATCTGGTGCCCTTTTCTGGAGTGTAGGCATATATGCAGGCAGAACACTGTAAATGGTAAATAAATAAATGTTTACAAAAACCCCCACTCTTTCCAGTTGATTCTAAGTTGTGTCAAACAACTAAAATAACCATCACATTTGGGTAGCTGTCAATCAAAGGGAACTAAGTTTAAGTAAGACAAGAGAACTACGTTCTGGGGACAAATGTACAGCTTGCTGATCATTACTAGTTGGGTATTCGAAACTATGCTATAATAATAAATATTAAATGTTTTCACCACACACTTAAAAAGATAAACTATATGGAGTAACGGATGCTTTAAGCAGCGCAATAGATAATTCTTTCACGGGTTATATCAAAACATCATACTGTTCTCCTTAAATAAATCTCAGGATTGGAGAAATGGGTTAGTGGTTAAGGGCACTCACTACCCTTGCAGAATACCTGGGTGGGGCTCCCAGCACCCACATGGCCACTTACAACCACTTCTAACTGCAGTTCCAGAGGATCTGACATCCTCTTCTAGCCTCTGAAAGTTCCTTGCATATGATACACAGAAACTCATGCAAGTAAATGCATCGAATAAAGATAAATAATAAATAAATCTTTAAAATATTTAATTTGCATTTCTCTAAACTGGGACCCTCAAAAAGAACCCAAGTCAATGAATTGTTAAATTTAACATCCTGGTGATGAGATATCAAATGCATCATGAATGGGATTAAGTTTATGAGATACTAAATATATATATATATATATCTTAGACCTAAACATTATCCATCATAATCTCATTAATCCCTGCTTATACATTGGTAGTATACTATTTCTAGTTAGTTAGCATTATACACAAATGTTCATCAAGTCATTTCATTGCATGTTATTGTGTGTATAGAAGATTCAGAGCAATAAGACACTTTCCATCCCTGGAAGAGTTTGATAAAGATGTTTTAGTGGGCTTGGAGCAGAAATAATATTGTGAAAGATTACTGGCGTTGGCATAATAGATTCAAATTAAGGTCAACATCAATTTTCATTCAACTAGATGATATGGATGGGTTTCAACAGTATGTACCATTATCTCAATTTAGATACTATTAGGAAAAAGAATGATTTCCAAAGTTTGCTGCTGCGGGGGATGTTGGGAGGGTGGGAGGTTGGGAGGGTGGGAGGTTGGGAGGGTGGAAGGGTGGGAGATTGGGAGGGTGGGAGGTTGGGAGGGTGGGAGGTTGGGAGATTGGGAGGGTGGGAGGGTGAGAGGTTGGGAGGGTGGGAGGGTGAGAAGTTGAGAGGGTGGGAGGTTGAGAAGGTGGGAGGTTGGAAGGGTGGGAGGTTGAGAGGGTGGGAGGGTAAGAGGATGGGAGGTTGAGAGGGTGGGAGGGTGGGAGGTTGAGAGGGTGAGAGGGTGGGAGGGTGGGAGGGTGGGAGGTTGAGAGGGTGGGAAGGTGGGAGGTTGAGAGGGTGGGAGGGTGGGAGGGTGGGAGGGTGGGAGGCAACAGTACCTTTGGCTTTCATTTAATCCAGCATGGAAACTTAGTGCAGAATAACCTTGTCTACCTCAACAATTTAGCCAATGTGTTTGCATCTCAGGCTACTTTTAAAAGGCAAATAGAAATGTGGATCATACTGGATATTTAAAAAAAAAAAAAAGATGAGGGACACGCAGGCAATCTTCCACATTTTGAGGCTCATGACAGCAAGATACTAGTCACTTACCAAAAAAACAAAAACAAAAACAAAACAAAGCAAAAAACAACAACAACAACATAAAAGCAAACCTACCAGTTGAAACTGTAACCAATAACAAGAGCAGAAAAAAATAGACATCAGAGTCTAGAGATAAAATGCTTTACTTTCACCCCCAAATCTCATGTAAGTTGTTTATTCTCGGACTGCAAAAGGGAAAGGCCAGTCTGGTCAATGGAGGAGCATCAGAGCACCGATATGTTTCAAGGAATGATATATTAGTGCTTTAGAGACCTAGACAATACTTCAAATATCATCTTTTTCCCCCTATTGCCTGGACATTTGGTCTGAGCCTGAGAATCTCAAACTGAAGCCAAGGGTCATTTGTATCCAGCATGCAGAACCCTGGCAGCCATCATCCCCAGACTGCCAGACTGAGAGCCTGTCATCATCAAGAACAAAGGAAGCCAGGGAGATAGCTCTCCCTCCTTCGTCAAAGGAGGCCTTGCCTCCTACTTAGAACCCAGATTTACAGGGGCTGGGTTGCCCTAATTGGTTAAATGATGCTGGCTTATACATTGTATTTGCTTAAAGCCAGTAACATATGGCCTTTTTAGGCTTTCTCTTTTGAGCCAAATAAATACATTATTTTGTAGCAATGTGCTATAAACTGTGATTACCTATTATAAAAGGAGACAGATGACCACAGAGGAAAACTGAATGAAAGAGAAAGGGCTGATTGGATCTGAAATTCACAGTATCTTCCCACATAATGATGTAAACATGTTCCTTTGATGTAATCATGGTATAATTTGGTTTTTTAATGAAGTAATAGGGGAATGTGCTGATACAAGAGGGGATAAAATGAGACACAGCCTTATCTGCATAATCAGATAGATTTCCTCAATGCACAAGAGATACACAGCAACAGTACGAAGAAACACACAACTGATTCCCTCCCCTCTGTGTGTGTGTGTGTGTGTGTGTGTGTGTGTGTATACACAGCTATCTCTTTATATCTTCCCACCCCACTCCCCCACTCCTCCTTCTCCCTCCCCTACCTCTTCTCTCTTGGACACTTGTAAAACATTTTTGAATTGTTTAAATTTCAGACAAGAAACTGTACTGCAAGTTTGAATTTCCCTCTTACAGAACAATGTGGAATCAGGTGGAGGGGAATGACTCCCCAGCCCCACAGCTGGTATTAAGAATGAAGGAGCAAAGTGTGTGCATAAAAATCAAAGAGCCAGAAGACATAATCCCAAGGATAATTAGCTTCCTTCAAGGGCAGAACCAAAAGCTCCAGGGCCAACTTCACCTAGGAATACTTGCTTTTGAATACAATAGAAATTCTTATGAAACACTAGTCAGTCTATTTTCTCCAAAAATGACCACTTCGTATGAGATGGATTTTTTTAACAAAAATATAAAGCCACAAATTTTAAAAAGGAGAGAGAAAGCAATGGCCCCAAATCACCCAGGCAGCATTACTGCTGTCCTCAACATATATATATATATATATATATATATATATATATATACAGACACACACAATGTTAACGATACTTGTAAAGAACATACCAAAATAATGAACAGAAGTGACTAGCAACTAACCTTTTCACTTAATACTATCTACTCCTGGCTTTACTTTAGAATCAACACAAATCGATCTGCTATTTCCAAATGGCCAGTGATGTCAATAGTCATTCATGTAATAATCTCCCTCTTAATGGAACATTTAGATAAGTCCAGGATTGTGCTAGCACCATCCACATTATAATCGACATCTTGCTGTAAACTCAGATGTATGCACTTTAAACGTCAAGAAAGTTTCAAATCAGCAGTGCACCTGAGACACTTCCTCTGGTTTTTTTTTTCCCCCATCCTAGGAATGTTCCATGTCTAACAAGCTTACAATATGAGGATGCTATTTCATTCAGCACAGAAAGGAAATACTGACCCTTAGCCAATGTTGTGTGGAAAACAATATGAGTGTAAGCTATGTTCCTATCATTGATGAGAACTTATATTTTCTTTGGTATGCAACATAGACCTTCACACTGAGACAAAACATCATAGTCTACAAAGACTCAACATCCAATACACTAGAGTGCACAAAGCAGTATCTCAGAGCCATAGTCTGTTCACCAGATATTCCACTTGCACTTGAACCACACCAAACACAGCATTGTGCACATCTAACCCATGCCTACGTTCCTCATTGTACGGCAGTTCATCATACATGTCATACCCACCACTTACCAACCACACCACATACAATGCTGCATGATGTCCTGGCATAAGGCACTGAATGCCACTCTAAACACACAAATACCAAATGTTTGGTTCTGATTCAGTCATAAGTGAAGGACCAGAAATATTGAGATTCAAAGGCATCTTCCTCATAAAATGCTGAAGACTGGGGTGGGAAGAGAAAAAGGAAATCCAAGTTCTGAATTCCTGTGCGTGATCCAGAGGGACTTTTAGAACTAGTCCTGGTTGTCGTCTAGCCACTGTTCTCTGACTATATAGCATTTGTGACAAATCTTATTTTCTTATCTGATGTCCCAAGCCACTCCACAAGAGCCCATCAAGTCTTGCTTATGATTGCTAAGAATGTCTCCCATACCTGACACACAATAACAATTCAAAGAATTTTTGTTGAATTATTTCCTTGAACAGAGAGATTAATTGGCTGCTACACAAGTGATAAAAAAATATAATTTCAAGATCCTATCCTCCTAGGAAGTCTATAAAATTAAATAATATTGCTCAGGGACATTTCAAGCCCTTGCTCCCTCATTCATTTCCATCCTTTTTCAAATTTCATGGGAAATTCTAAGGGCACTCAATTCCAAACAGAGTTGTGTAACAGATTTAAAATTAAATAAAAGCATATTTCCCTGTGATTTAAATGTGAAGTAAGTTTCTGATCAGATACGCACATAGTTCTCCTGCCTTGTCCTTCACAGCATGGAATTTCTAATGATGTATAAAGTTGGGGAAACCGTAAACAGACTCTCTACCATATGCTATCGTTTTCTTTAATTACAGTCCTATTTGGTTTCTTAATGAAGTAAAAATAAAATCCAATATATAAATGTTATGACATTTAGGGAGATCTAATTCATGTTCTCATCCTGTGATTGATTTTCCTTGATGAAGAATTAAACTGGGTTAAGGTTTTTAAAACCAAATATATCCTGAGCCTCTGAACATATCACTTTCTAAATAATTGTATTTTCTTTTTCTCCAAAGCCACTTACGTATGGCATTTTATAGTTCCCGTGTGACCATCTTTCTGAGCATAGGTGTTTTCATGGAAATCCAATCAGTGTAATTTATCAGGCACCTGAATGTGAAGCAAAGCTAGGCAAAGCCCACATTCCCTCTGAAAGCAACAATGCTGGTTCTTACTTACCTTGGGAACATTTTTCTATCATCTTGCTGTGTTTGTAGTTGGTACATGAGTTAGCTGATGGAATGTGGACATGAGAATAATATATAAAAAGCACCTTTAGTAAACCCTAAAGTTATACATACCTTGTATAACTTTAAATAGTAACTGTGGCTACACATAGTTTGAATAGTATATTAGTTAGGGTTTTACTGCTGTGAACAGACACCATGACCACGGCAAGTCTTATAAGGACAACATTTAATTGGGGCTCACTTACAGGGTTAGGGTTTCAGTCCATTATCATCAAGATGGGAGCATGGCTGCATTCAGGCAGGCATGGTGTAGGAGGAGCTGAGAGTTCTACATCTTGTTCCAAAGACAAACAGAGGACTGATTTCCAAGCAGGTAGGATGAAGGTATTAAAGCCCATATTAACACCATTGTCACCAGCAGTGACACACCTACTTCAACAAGGCCACATCACCAAATAGTGCCACTTCTAGGGCCAAGCCTATACAAACCATCACAAGTAGTCACAAAAAAGGAGGAGAAGCAGGAGCAGGAGGAGGAAGAAAGAGAACATATGAAGGGGTGGGGCCATTTGAGAGAAGAGGACTCTCTGGTAAACCATCAATTTGCACAACTACTCAAGAAACTTCTGTGGAAGCAGAACACAGAAAGACAGGACAGTACTTAAATGTGGCACAGAAAAAGTGTGGTAGTGGAGTTATGTGAAAGGATTAGTAGGTTTGACCTTGTTAGGGGAAGTGTGTCACTGTGGAGTGGTCTTTCAGGTTTCAAAAGGCCCATTCCAAGCTCTTTCTTCCTGCCACCTGAGGACCAAAGTGTAGAAATCTCAGCTATTTCTTCTGCACTTTGTCTGCTGCCATGCTTCCTCCAACACGACGATAATGGACTAAATGTTTGAGACTGTAAGCCAGCCCCGACTAAAAGCATTTTTTTTTTCATTTTACCTAAGAGTTGCCATGGTCATGAAGTTTCTTCACATCAATAGAACAATAATCAAGACAAGATGTGTTAAGAGGATAGGAAGGACAATCACATAAACTCTTCTCCAATCCAAGAATGGTTTAGAGAAATTAGAGTGGGAGAAAGAGCTTGGTTGGATCCAAAACATTACGGTGTAGCTCTTGAGAAAAGAACAACCCAGATTCCAGATGGTATCTTATGGTAATTTCAAACCCAGTCTTTGGGCCTTTGCATGACACTCAGTCTGTGGTCCACAGAACTGTCCATTCAACTATGTATAGCATCTCTAAGCTCCAAAGACTCCTTAGTGGCCACCTTGTCCAAACTTCACACCAACTGCACCACCAGATTAAAAAAAAACAACAACAACAACAACAAACACTAAACAAGCTTCATTTCTACCCCATTGCTACCTCAACTCTAGTTTTCTGGGCTTTGGGAGTCTCCCACTACTGACTTGATGCAATGAATGGCTAAGGCCTTCCCCAGTGTCAGTAGCAGTTACCCTAAACTTCTGGCCAATTTCATGGTTGGGATAGACCCTAAACAGAAGCTTTGGGAAGTCCTTGAAGATACAGGCTTCTGGCCAACATCAAAATATCCAATTAACAGATCCACCCAGACAGATCCAGGCTTCTTGCCAAACCTTCTTAATGACTGCTGTAGACAATGGCAGTCAGCTGGTGGCATATGGGCTGACTGTTCCAGAGTCTCACCAGGCAAGGCAAATCCATGAAGACTGGAAAAAATGAGTAACACTAATATATAGCCATAGTATCTACAGTAGCCAGAAAAAACCACCTCCACCACCAACAACAACAACAATAAATAAAGTACCGATGACTAAGACTATAGAAATGAATGTGTGCAAACAGCCCAACAAAGAGTTCAAATATCTGTTTCAAGGAAGCTCAGTAAACAACAAGAAAATTGAGATGAACAATCCTATAAAATGTACAAAATAGTAAATGACCACAATGGGAAATTAAAGAGTATTTTAAACTTATTTTTAAAAATCAAAGGCTGAAGCTAAAAAATACAGTGAATAAAATGAAAACTGCAGCAGAAGCTAAGACCAGCACAACTGACTAAGAAGGGATCTACAGATCTGAAACCAGGTTATTTTACATTATCCAAGAGATGGGGAGAAAAATGAAAAGGAACAGAGAACATTCACAGATTTTGAGGACTTCAAAAAAGAAACAATTTTTAAGTCAACAAATGTAAAGGGAGAGACAGAGCACACAACATTTTCAAAAAGTAAATAATAAAATATTTCCAAGTTCAAGAAAGTTATCAATGTTTCAGCATAGAGAAGTCAAAAATCTCTAAATATATTCAATCCAAAAAGGGGGGGGGGGGGGAACTGCACCAAAATATGTTGTAATCAAACAACCAAGAATTTAAAATAAAAAGATGTCTCAAAACCATCAAAGAGAAATTAAAAATGATATATAGCAGAACTTTATTTAGTAAAATGAGCAACCATTTTCTCAGCAGAAACTTTTAAGTCCAGGAAGGAGAGGTATAATGTAGTCAAATCCTAAAGCAGGAAAGATTCAAATCGGGATTACAATACCTAGCAAGACTGTCTCAATAACAAGGAAAACAAAGATTTCCCAAGCATCAGCTGAGAGAGTTAATAACCATTAGGCTATCTTTACAAGCCTGCCTTAAGATGAAAGAAAAGGGGACTAGTTAATATAAAGCATCTAAAAGTATAAAACCCATTGTTAAATGGGTCAATTTCAGAATACTCTACCACTGTAATCATAATATGTAAATAAAATGATTTTAGTTTGAAGATTCAGTTACGAAACATAAAAAGTAACAGTTAAAATAATTTGTTGAAGAATATGCACATCTTAGTTAGGGATACTACAATTTTTTTTTAGAAATGGCCAAAAGCAACGTGGGAAGTAAAGGGTTTATATGGCTTACTTTTCCACATCACTGTTCATCATCAGAGGAAGTCCGGACAGGAACCTAGAGGCAGGAGCTGATGCAGCTGATCCATGACAAAGTGATGGTTATTGGTTTGTGCTTCATGGCTTACTCAGCCTACATTCTTATAGAACCCAAAACCATGAGCCCAGGGGTGACACCACCTAAAATAAGCTGGGATGTCCCCCATCAGTCAATAATTAAGAAGATCCCCTACAGATTTGCAAAGATCTCAAACTTATAGAGGCATTTTCTCAACTAAGGCTTTTTTTCTCTCTGATGACTCTTTTTATCGAGTTGATATAAGACCAACCAGAAGAAATAACCCTTTGTCAATTTAACACACAAAACCACAAAATCACTGTTAAGCTACAACCTTTTCTTTTTCATCCCCAAGAACAAACATTAATATGAGCATCACAATATAAAATATTCCAAGTCTTAAAAGTGCCATAGTCTTTACAAATTCAAACACCTTAATTTGGTCTATTTAAAATTTTAAAGTCTCTTCTAAAATCTAAAATCTCTTTTGAAATTTAGCTCTCAAATGTGGGATTCTATAAAATCAAAACTAAACACTTTATTATTCCGAGAGGGAAGAACAGGAGTGCAGTCACAATCATATTAGAGCAACACCAAGCTCCAAACTGCATAAATGATTAAGCATCCAAGGTATGGGATCCCACTCAATCTTCTGGGCTCCTCCAAAGAGTCACTTCTCTGGCTCCACCCTCTTCAGCACACACAGTTTGTCTTTTAAGCTCCACCTGGCTTCACTCCACAGCTTTTGCTGTTACTGGTAGCCATCCCATGGTACTAGAATCTCCAAAGTGCTGGTGTCTTCCACTGAACTGGACTGCACTTGCAACAATAGCCTCTGATAGTCTTTCTTTTTAGTGCTAAGCTCCTACAATGGGTTTATTAGAATAGCTTACAGGATGTGGTCCAACTAGTTTAACAATGGCTGTCTACTGATAGAAGATCCAAGAATCCAGTAGCAGTTCAGTTGAGGAAGCTGGATGCCTCAGCTGGTCTTCAATCTATGCTGAAATCAGAAAGAAGTAGGCTCTAATGCCGGTGATGGGATGGACTTTCTAGAGATTGACAGCAAGTAGGCAGAGAGAAAGAGCTTCCTTCCTCCACGTCCTTTATTTAGGCTGACAGATAAAAGGTGTATTTTCCTACTTCCAAAGACCTGGATGAAAGGTGTATCTTCTTTCCATCTCAATTAGATGGGAAGATCCAGATTAGTGTGGGGTTTCCCACTTCAAATGGTTTAATTAAGAAAATCCCTCACATGTATGCCCCCATCGTTTGGGTTTTTGTTAATTCCAGACATAGTCAAGCTGACAACCAAGAATTACAGTGCAATATATATCATGACATCAAAACCATGAAATGTGTGTCTTAGTTAGGGTTTTATTGCTGTGAATAGACACCATGACCAAGGCAAGTCTTATAAAGAACAACATTAAATGGGACTGGCTCACAGGTTCAGAGGTTCAGTTCACTATCATCCAGGTAAGAGCATGACAGCATCCAGGCGGGCATGGTGCAGGAGGAGCTGAGGGTTCTACATCTTTATCCAAAGAAAGCCAGGAACAGACTGGGCATCCTCAGGCAGCTAGGATGAGGGTCTCCAAGCTCACCCCCAGAGTGACACACTTCCTCCAACAAGGCCACATCTTTTAATAGAACCACTCCCTGGGCCAAGCATATGCAAACCATTACAATGTGTGTCCATGGTTATGGTATATTTACACAAAAGTTATCAGCTAGATCATGCCTGTAACTCAAGACCTTAAGAAAGATTGACTTGGGTTCGAGGCATCCTGGGCTACCTAGTGAGTTTTAAGTGAATTGGAAATACAAATTAAAAATCTTCCCTTTTAAAAAGTTGCCAGCCTAAAATTACTGGTTATGAAGTGGGAAGTGCTTGCCCTCTACCCGGTACTTAAGAAAAGAGCAACAAAGCCAAAAGAGAAGGAAAAAAAAAGTTGAAAGGTAATCTGAAATTTGGTCCAGAGGCTCTGCTCTCTCCTCTGACAGCCATCTTCGGAAGTGGGAAAGGGGAGACTCTGGGGCTCAGTAACAGTAAGTGACAAGACCCTAATAACTGCTGTAAAGGGGGTTATTGAGGAGGAGCTATCACGTGATCCAGTACTCAGGCTGAGACACGGCAACACTATGGTTGATGTGGACTCTTCAAAGGAAGAAGTATATGGCAATGAAAGTCATTTTAAAATGATAGTGAGACAGCACTGGATGAATTCCAGTGGCTGAAATCAGCTCAGAAGTTCAGGCCCAAATGTTCCACAGAGAGAAATGGCTGTCTGGTGGCTAGATGACTTTAGAATATATAAAGTGTGGTGGAATTGTTGCTTTTCTATTACTGTGATCAGAGCATCATGGCCAAGGCAACTTATGAAATAAAGCCTTTAATTGAGATTCAATTGGGCTTACAGTTTTAGAGGGTGAGAGTTCATAATGCCTGAGCAAAGGCATTATGGCAGGGACAGCCATAAACCACAGGCAAGAGGCAAAGAAGGCTAACTATAAATGGCACCAGTTTCTGAAATCTCAGAGCCCACCATCAGTGACTGATTTCCTCCAGCAACTGTCACCAACTAGGGACTGAGTATTAAAACTCCTGAAACTTACAACGGACATTTCATTCAAATGCCACATTCTATTCCCCAGCCTTTGCCTTTATAGCCCCTTAGCAAATGCCATTTGTCCAAGTTCCAAAGTTTCCATAATCTTTCACAGACTCAATAGTGTTTAAAAGTCCAAAAATCTCTTTTGAGACTCAAAGCAATCTCTTAATTGTAAACACCTGTAAAAATCAAAAGGCAACTGCATAATTCCAACATACAGTGGCAAATAATACACAGTGCTGTTTCCAAAAGGGACAAATAGGGACACAGTGAGGAAAGGCTGGGCCAAACTAAGACCCAGCAAAGAGAACTCCAAATCCTGTAGCTCTAGGTCAAAGCATTTTAATTCTCACTGTCCTTTCAGCTTTTCTGTCCACAAGATATTTCTGAGCTCTCTTACACCAATTCCACTCTTCCAATACAAGCTTTGGATGCAGTATTAAGCTTGCCAATGTCCTTTTCCCTTCCAAACTGTAAATTCCCGATTTATTTCTGCCCTAGTTACTCTTTTTCACTGCAGACATGAATAGGAGTGACAAATAATCACACAAAAGAGTCAATACTGGGCTGTCTTGAAATCTCCTTTGTCCAAGAAAGGAGTCCATTACTTTTGTTTGTTTGTTTTTTGGTTGGCTGGTTGGTTCATTGGTATTTTGGAGTTTTCAAGACAAGGTTTCCCTGTGTAGCCCTGGTTGCCCTAGAACTCACTCTGTAGACCAAGCTGGTCTCAAATTCATGCAGATCCACCTCCCTCTGCTTCCAGAGTACTGGGATTGAAGGCATGAACCACCACTGCCAGCTACTTCTTTCATTTTTGAGGTTACATTTAATTACATCATTTACTCCTCCCCTTCCTCCAAACCTTCTAATAAACCCCTCTTCACTTCTTCAAATTCATAGCCTCTTTTACATTAACTATTGTTATATACATATATGCATATATACAAACATATACAAATACATAATGTTCAATATAACCTGCTCAATCTGCATAATGTTACTTATATGTATGTTTTTCAGGGTTGACTATTTTGTACTGGATAACCACTTAGAGTGCTTTTTTCTAGAGAAGACTATTTCTATCACTTTAAGCATTACTAAATCACCTCTAGTTTTGTGTAGGATTGAGGACTACACTTTGGCATGCCCGCTGTTGTCCTTAAGCAGTCATTTTGGTGAGACTTCATGGGTATAGCTCCTGGCATCTCTAGGAGACACAATCTCACAGAGAACTTCCTGATCCTCTAGTTCTTATAATCTTTCCACACCCTATTCTGCAATGGTCCCTGACCCTTAGTTGCAGGGGTTGTTTTGTAGATGTATCCATTGGGTCTAGACTCCACAACTATGCATTTTCAAAGGCTTTGGTTTTCTGTAATGGGCTCTATTTTTTTTTTTTTTTTTTTTTTTTTTTTGAAGATATTTCCTTGATGGCTACACTTAGTTGAGGGTAGGAGGAAGAATATTTAGAATGTAGTTGGGGATTGTGCTGGTTTAGTAAAGTGGTGGCTATAGGTTCTTCTCCAAGATCTATGATTTCTTACTCCTGAGTATTGGCTAGGTTTCCAGTACCAGGCATACGTTCCTTCTTGTTAAGAGCTGTTGGTTATCACCATGGTACGCATGCCACTACTTCTCCATAGAGTTAGAGCTCCATACTTTTCAATTTAGCATTGGGTACTTCCTTAGGACAAGGGCAGGAAACAGCCACATCCTTTGCACATACATCACAAGAACAGTCTCCAGCCTAGTTTCTAATATTGTTTCCTTCTGAAACCGCTTAAAATGGCCCTCCATAGGCCATAAAGTCCTCAGTACTACAGTCTTCCAAGTTCCTGAGGAAGAGACAGAAGATGGAAGACAGAAGGAAAGAAGATTTCAAAAAACACTATGGTGATAACATCCTAATGCAAAAAGAAAATAGTTTCATTTCTTTTTTCCTTTGTTTTTTGTTTGTTTATTTTGGTTGGTTGGTTTTGTTTTTGAAGCATGATCTTTCTAAGTGCCCTGACTATCCTAGAACTTACCCTGTAGACCAAGCTGTCCTCAAATCACAGGTATCTGCCTACCTCTGCCTCCCCAGTGCTGGGATTAAAGGTGTGTGCCACCACATCACAACCAGCTCATGTTTTTATTTCTAGGAAATTTCTAGAAAAAGAAAATCTATACAGAAAGAACAGATTCTTGTTTGCCTGAGGCTCCAGTAAGGAGTGAATTGACTCTAGGTAGACATAAGGAAGATTTTTCTAAGAGACTAAAATAATGGATTATGTTGTTACCAGAAAAGGTCTGTAAGTTTATTGAGATTTTCATACACTTAAATGCATGGTATATAATTTATGTTGATAATGATTTTAGAATATTATAAATATTTATGTAGGGATTTGCCAATACAGGCATATCTTCTTCACAGCCTGAGTTACATTACAGACTCCCTAAGTATGCCAAGCTTCAGCAAGTAGATTTTAAGCCTTATAAAATGTTGAGGCATGAGGCCCATGCTTAAAGGCTGACTCCAGGGGAGTAGATACAGGGAGGGAAAAATAATTAATTAGATACTGAATCATAATCACTGCTGAACTTCCATGTTAGGGAATACTGGCCCATCTTGAGAAATAATACCAATGACAGAAAAAGCTGCCAAGCTAAGATGACAGAACAAAATCACAGAAGAGGATTTTTACAAACATTCTGACAGTGATCAGAAGCACTTCTGTTCCATTTGGGTATGCTGATAAACATTTTCAGTCCCTTTCAATAGAAGTATCAATTAGGTCCACATTAGAGAATTTGCTAGAAGTCCCTCTTTGCCTTGGACATTCACCAGGCAAAATTCTGGCTATTTTGTTGGTAGCTTATGCTGAAAGTATAAATTAGGTTTGATTGAATAACACTAAATTGGTAAGCACAGTTTACCACCTTCAAAATTATATTTAGCCTTCTGACTATGTCCCTAGATCAAATTACCTTTAGGACACATTACATTTGTATGTTATTATGAATGGCTTGTGAATCAGAAGCAACACCTATTCATAACAGAAAGCTAGACAAAACACGGAAACCAAGCTATAGAGGATGTCTCTCTTATTCCAGGAACCACTATAACCTTTTCTGTTCATCCAAAGGGTATTGAAATTGGGTTAATGCTTAGAGACCAACAGTCTATGTTTATTCTTTTTTTTCAATGTCTGATTATTTATTTGTTCCTCTTAAAGACTTATTTTTGACTGGATTTTGAAGTGGATGCTCTCGTCTCTTGGCAATCTATTCCTGGCGCTTTTCTTTGGCTTCCTTCGTTCTCTTGGCCAGAAGTTTATTGTATTCTGCAGCCTCCTCCTTGTTTTTCTCGGTGCGTTGTTTCTTCAGAGCGATACATTGGCGTTTGTGTTGCAGGACACATGGAGTAACAAGATGTTGGATCTCGGATGCTTTGGTTCCGGGCTTCTTACCTCCTTTGTTTAAGGGCTTCCTGACAACATAATGGAGGACATCATCTTTGGAGACTTTAAAAAGCTTTCCGATTCTACTAGTTCTTTTAGGTCCCAACGAGGCACAGTGGAATATCCTTTTTTTTTTTTTAAATAACCACGTTGAGAACACTCAGATTGGCATCTACAATGCATCCACGAACAGACTGGCACTTCCCCTCTCCAGTTCTCCTCAGTCTATAACTTAACAGCAAACACACTCTGCCGTGGGTCAAAACACCTTGCTTCATGGGAAAACCTTGTTTGTCAGTCCCACTGCTGATCCGGACCACATAACCCTTCCTCTCTTCACTAAGACCATCAGCAGCTAATTCTGTGTCCATGAGCTTCTCATAGAACATACGAAGCTTGTGTTCGTCATCCACTTCAATGAGTTTCTGACAGCCAGTGGCAGGGAAGGAAACACTGAGTTGCATCTTGACACAGTTGACTGCCTAGGAGGCATCACAGAAAAGCGCACCTATGTTTATTCAAAAAGCCAGCTCTTTAAACCAAAAGATTTTACTTAGAGTCTCTGTTTCTCCATATTTTAATCTTAATGTTTTCCTTTATACCAATCAATTGGATTATATTAATTAAAATTAATTAGACTGTCTTAGGGTTTCATTGCTGTGAAGAGACACCATGACCATGGCAACTCTTACAAAACATTTAACTGGAGTTGGTTTACAGTTTCAGAAGTCCAGTTCATTATGATCATTATGGGGATTGGGGCAGCTTGCAGGCAGACATGGAGCTGACAGCTCTACATATTGACTTGAAGGCAGGCAAAAGAGACTCTTCTGTAGATAGCTAGGAGGAAGCTCTCTTCCAAACTGGGTGGAGCCTGAGCATAGGAACCTCAAAGCCCACCCTAACAAAGACATACATCCTCCAGCAAGGCCACACCTACTCGAGCATTTGCCGCCCCTCCTAATAGTGCTGCTTCCCATGGACCAAGCATATTCAAACCTTAAAAATGTTTATCTACTAAAAACTTACTCATGATTAGCTGCAGAGGGGGAAAACCTACCAGAGGTCACACCCAGTAATGAATTCTACATGCCATAATACTGACCTGTCAATCAAAATGCATTAACTGTTACAATAGAGGTGTGGCTGGAATGGGGGTAACCAATTGCTTTGTGCTTCGATTTGAGGTCTACTCCACAGAAAGAAACCCATGATGAGTACCATAAACCTGGCCAAAGGTCCCTATGTGGAGACACCATAGGCCATGAAAGTGGGGGCCAATACTATTATCTTGCTAAATGAACATGCCATCACACTGTCCCTAAATATTTGTGTTAATCTGTGGCTTAGTGCTACTCATAACCTTGGTCAGAGTAGTCAACGCAGGAACTCAAAACGTACCAATAATGCATTGAGAATAAGTAACTGCTGATTCTCAGCCAAAAAGGGGGGAGCAGCCCCCTCCCAAGATTCAAGATATCTGACATCAAAAAGGGTAGAAAGAACGTAAGACCCAGAGGATGAGGGAAGATGTTGTGAGATTCAGACTTCTGGATATGGTGTGGCTTTCTAGACATAAACTTACAGCAGCTGTTACAAACACAGGTCAAGCCATTCAGCATTCCAATAGGGGTGGGAGAGGGAACCATGAAATTCCACCCCCAACTGATGACTGCTGGGTGAGGAGTTTTGTTTGTTTGTTTTTGAATGTGGTTGATGATGTATTATCCATGTTTATATGAATGGCCTCATATTCAACCATGCAGGCCTCACTAACTGGACTTGGTGAGCTATGAAAACCTTAAAAGAAGAGCATATGAACAAGATGGGGTGATGGGTAATGTATGAGATGATGTGTCCAGAAGCAGGAGGGAGGGTTTTTGGCGTGACATGACCAAGATACATTTATATGTATAGAAATTTTTCAAAAAATAAATTAAAAATATTTCTAAAATATTACAGCTCTATATCAAAAACACAAACATATGTGTGTTTGCATGGTTTCTTTTTTCAATGAATATGATACTAAGTTCATGAGTTATCAGTCTTCTGGATCATGGATGGTAACCAATTTGATTGAGTGATGAGTTGTGATGAATGTTTTTGTATATGACACTCCCAGTTGTCCTCTCTGGAAAGACTACCTTACTAAACTGAGTTATTGATGTTTTCAATTTGTATTTCTTTGGGGGGGTGGAATACTAAGAATGGAAGCACATCTGTAGCTCCCCTTCTGGGATTGAGGATGGGAACAAGATTGGAGAATTATCAAAAGTGTGTTTATCACTTTTGCAGTAACTACTTCTGGGTAGCAGGGAGTAGAGAAGAGTCCGGGACCACAACAAATACCAAGCTCCAAAGTCGTCTTCAGTCAAGACAGCTCGGGTGTCACTTATCCATCACATGTTGGAATCTACAACAGTCCACTAAAAAATAAGTGTTGCTATGGGGTGAGCATAATTTTAAAAAGCAAAGGCCAAGAGGATTATTACATTTTATTGTGCATCCTTTATAAGTCAAGAACTCTGCTAGGGAGGTTTTTCAAATGTATACAGTTGGGCTTGTTTCATTTCAATTATTAATTTAGGAAATTGTTATGATCTAATACTACCAGGAGAACAATCCTACCATATCAATTGATTTAGCCTCAATGGCACCAACTTCTAAGAAAAACCGTATTTGAATAACAAGCTCACTTCCAGTTTGATCCGCTGCACACTGTCCTGTCCCACTAGAAATAATTTAGTTCATATTTCCCATTTCTTCTCATTCTACATTGATTTTTCAACACCAATTTGGAAGAAAATCCTATTTACCTTCAAATTCCTTTCCTCAAGGAAAAGAGGTACTTGCATACGCACAGCACACATGTATGCACACCATCCCAGAATGCACCAGGCTCAAGCACTTATTATACGTGAAGGAGTCTGAGTTCAAATCCTGATATCAAAAGATAGGCATCTGTTTTATCAAATGCTTTTATCAAAATAGGAGTCAAGATGTGGCTAGCATGCACATGTATTTCAAATATTTGGGGAAAAAAGACACATTTTGATGAAAAAACATTTATCCATCACCTCACTGTTCCATCTTTCAACTGAGGCCAAGTTTCACATTCTTGAATGTTTAATGAAATGCAAATGTTTGCAATCACTTGGTTATATTTACTCATCCTCGAGGGGAGGGGGAAGAATAAGTCTGCATCAAAAGGCAAAATCAACGGAATGTGTGTGCACCTAAATTCGCACCTGTGCACTGTGTGTGTGCAAGTACTGTGGAAGCCAGAAGAGAGCATCACATCTCCTGTAGCTGATGTCACAATGCTCTCGACTGTTGAGCCATCTCTACAGACCCTTGTTTAAAGTCTGTGTGTGTCACAGCAGTGGAGAGGTGTTTAGTGAAAAAGCCATCTCAGCATGCGCCAGGCTTCCAGAGAGCAAAATCTAGCCACCCCTTTGTTCTCATGTATAATAAAATCTGGGTGATCAGACACCACCATTAGCCATGTTTCTATATCTTACAATCTTAGTGTTAATAAAAATTTTCACTTTTTATACACATATTACTAATTTTTGGCAGAATGATGAGATTCCCTGTGACATACATATATATATATATATATATATATGTATGTATATGTATGTATGTATGTATATAAAATTGTGGGTTTTTTTTCTATTTCCCAATTACTATCCCTGTCTTTCTTACCTCTTCTTCCTCCTCCCAAATAGGTTGTCTTCTGATTTCATATCACATATATAATATTCTTGAATATCTATAATTCCAGTTCTGCCTATGAGAGAAAAATGTAGTCATCTTCTTTCTGTCTGCTCTCCTTTATCGGTCCACTCTTCATCTTGTCCCCACCTTCCTCATGGTCTCCCCTCTGCTTTGATGTAGTATATTTTATCTATATTATACACATGGAAGAAACATATATGTATCTTCCTATGTATAGCTTATTTCACTTAACACAATGACCTCCTGCTTTACTAGATACTTTTCTATTGCTGGGATATAACACCAAGACTGAAGGTAACACAGAGAAGGAGAGGGTCACTAGCTTACAATTCCAGGGGAAGAGTCCATCATAGTGGGGAAGGCATGGGAGGAGGACTGTGAGGCCAGCCCAGCAGTAGAGAAGCAGATATAGATCACATCTCATCTACACACAGGAAGCAAAGAGGAAGAAAAAGAAATGAGAAGTAGGTCCAGGCTATAAAGTATCAAAACCCAGCCACGCCATGACATGCTTCTTCCACAAGACTGTAACTCTTAAAGATTCCATGACCTTCCCACCAGCATCACCAGAGTTAGATACATGTGGGGGATAGTCCTCATCCAACCACCACTCCAGTTTCTTCCACTTCCCTGCAAAGGACATCACTCCGCTCTTCTTTAGGGCTGAATGAGTCCTTTCACCGACTGATGGGCGCCCTCTGGGCTATGATGAACTTTGATGAAAATACAGAACATCTCTGTGATGGGTAGACTAAACATATTTAATCAAATATTGATATTATGATTAGAAGTTCAGACACTCCTATCCCAGTTGCCCCATCTCTATTTTCTAGACAAAGAGAGAGACCAGGGAATTCTGTTGATCATCAGTGGGGTTTCACTTTCACCTGACAAATCTTTGTCTCACATATGTCAGCTACGCATCCCTGTCACAAATCATTCCTGGAACACCATCTGTCATTATGTTTTTTTTTTTTTCCAAAAGCATTTAGGATTGAGAAGAGGCTTCGATACTTACAATTTTAAATAGATATGAAAGCGGTGCTCCCCATGGGTTATTCAATGTGTCCACCAAAAAAAAAAAAAAAAAAAACAGTTTACTAAACCAATGAAAGAAATCCTGCTGAGTGAAGGCATTACAGGGTGAGGATACTCTTTGCTGTTCAGAACTAAGTCATTATATTAAAGACTCTAAACCTGCCACAGTGCCACAAGCTTATAATCCCAGCACTTGGGAGGTTGCACACACACACACACACACACACACACACACACACACACACTCACACACGAGTACTTATACATGCATTTTAAACACAACTACAATGACAGGTTCAGTTCTCCGTGCTGCAAATACACGGGACAGCACTAAGTAATCCAGGACCTCCACACTCCTGTGAAAAGAGCAGTCGGGTCAAAGAAGGCTGGGCTGCCTGTGGTTGAGCACAGTACATTCCGGCTCCTCTGGTTCTGAAATAAGTCATTTCAAATGAACAATCTCCCAGCAATGTTGTTGTGGATCTGCATCCAGCAAGGCAACTCAGGCATTCACATCACCAAAACCCATTTACATACAAGGAAACACAAAGCTATCTAGCTACCGTCTAAGAAAGCTGATTACTTTCTTCTGGGTGCATGAAAATGAAAGGTCAGATTTAAGAAAATGGAAAAGAAAGGGAGAAAGACGATACCGGTGCTGAAGAAACCAGTTCCACAATAGCGCAGTTTGCTGCTTTTATTTCAGGTTTCACAGCTACCGCGATGCTTTGCCATTTAAAAAAAACAACAACAACAACAAAAAAAAAAAAAAACCCTTACGCAGATTAAATTTTATGAATAAATTATTCAAAAGCATAGCCTTTCAAATGTAATAAGCCTCTGCTTTTTCCTCTCTTGTACAACTTTTTGAATCACAGTTTTGCTTTACCTACTCTCTTCTTTCCTGTTGAATGAGGGCTCAGTAACTCATTGGTAAAGTGTGAAGTAACAGGAACACAACACAATAAACAGTAGTCACACCAGCCTGCAGCTACCCCCACACCCTTCCCCCACACCCTCCCCCCTCCCCCCTTCCCCCTCCAACCCCAAACTCCCTCCCCCCATTCCCCCTTCCTTAACCCCTCCCCCATTCCCCCTTTCTTCCCCCACCCCCTCCCCATTCCCCCTCCCTCTCCCCACCCCTCCCCTCAGTCCCCCTCTCCCCCAACCCCCCTCCCCCCTCCCCCCTAAGCTGCTGTGCAATCAGAGATAGGACTCCTCACTGTTCTGCACCTCTCTGCACAGTGATAGGGACAAGTGTCTTTCCATTACTGCGATTAGAAAGAAGAAGGGGTAAAGGGAATCTCTAATCAATTTTACATTAAAGCAAAGAATTCTTAAAGTATTGCTTTCCTCACAATCTCATAGAGGCATCAACAAAAGCATCACGGAGGGAGGGGGTCGTCTTAAGAAAATAAAATCGCTTTCTCCAAGGCTGCTCATTGCTTTAAATGTTGTTTAAAAGCTTTTTGAGAACTCGGCCGTTTTCTCCTCCTTCGACATCAACTATGGATAATTACCTTAACATGCTTTTAAATCATCTGTTTAAAACACAGAACAACATCAAAAGCCTGCGCTTGGAAAACTTTTCACTTAAAAAGATTTCGTGGGCGTGGATGTGGGGTCAACCTTGGAGCCTTGCTACAAATAATGGCACTCGAGTTTTGCTTCAGGAATATGTTTTTTTTTCCTTGTTTTTTTTTTTTTTTTTCTTTTTAATTGCTGAATCATAAAATGAGCTTTCTTGGACAAAAGCTGTCATGCCTGCCCATGCATGCAGTGTGTTTAGGCTCACGGAAATATCCTCACTAGCGGAATCAAACAAGTAAATTATCTCAGAAGACACAGTCCCGACGACATCTCTGTACAGTGACATCCCCCTCCCCACCTCTGTCAACTGCCACTCCAGTTATCACTCACTTCTGTCTCTTTCAGGAGGTCCTGTAAGAAACACACGTGGTCCGTGACCAGAAAGACGACTGACTTGGAACAGACACACAGTATATGACTTCTGTTCTGCTCAGATGAACTGAGACCATGACATCAGCCATGAAGCAGGAACACTCTCGGGCCATCTGTTCTTACACATCACCAGGTGTGCGCTGGAACATGGCGAATTGCGAGGGTCCACACCCATACTTGAAGAGCGGATACTTGAATTTGCTGTTAAGATTCCAAACCTAGAGACACATGGGAGTTTAAATGTCAGATGCCCACCATGGGCTTGAGTGTGGGAATACTTGACCCATGGGTGGGTGTCTTAGGGTTTCTAGTTCTGCACAAACATCATGACCAAAAAGCAAGTTGGGGAGTAAAGAGTTTATTCAGCTTACACTTCCACATTGCTGTTCATTATCAAAGGAAGTCAGAACTGGAACTCAAGCAGGTCAGGAAGCAAGAGCTGAAGCAGAGGCCATGGATATTACTGGCTTGCTCAGCCTGCTTTATTACAGAACCCAGGTCTACCAGCCCAGGGATGGCACCACCCAACAATGGGCTGGGCCCTCCCCCTTGATCACAAGTTGAGAAAATGCCTTACAGCTGGATCTCATGGAGGCTCCTTTCTCTGTGATAGCTCCAGCCGTGTTAAGTTGACACAAAAATAGCCAGTGCAGTGGGATTTGAGGAGGTTCCAGAACCTTTAGGGTGCAGGTCCTGACTAGCGGGTGTAGAGTATTAGTACACAACCTTGAGAGTTGCTCCAGTGCTTTCTATTCCCTAGTCCACCAACGTCTGAGAAGGGACAGCTGTGAGTTCCTGTTCACTGGATGAAGACACTATTCCAGATTTCCCTATGAACCATAAAAGACTTGTCCTCTAAGACTATAAACCATTCCTTCTGAGACTATTTATTAATAAACGCCTTGGCCATACGCTTTGGCTCATTCCCTGACTAGCTCGCAACTTAGCTAACCCATTCAAAATATTCTTTATCTTCCGCGTGCTTTGTTACCTCTCCTTGGCTTCATGCCTCCAAGTTCGGGGTGAATCTCTTGATTCTATCTTAAGTTTAGCTACCTGCTGGTTAATACCACTCAGTCTTCCCTGGCGAATCTCCCGTGCCTCTCACTAGCTCCCAGAATCCCCTCTCTTCCTGCCAGTGTCCCGCCTCCTCTTCCTGCTTCAGGATTGGCCAGAGGCTTTTTTATTGACAGGTGTCATGTTCTCTGTACTCTCAGGCATTTTGTCTCAGTGTCAAGAAAAGCAAGTTAAGACAAGGTAGTGACTCTTTCTCTTTTGTTAGCTATTATAAGTAGACCATATTCCCAAGTATTTTTTATTGTTTAAAAGGGAATCAATTCCTCTCTTACCCACAGTTAACAGGACAGGTTGGCTTTCTACAGCCAAAAAGAGAAGATCACATTGTTTTAGATCTATACACTCACCTCATTTAAATAAAATTGATCCTTGAATTTATTAACTTTAAACTCTATTTTAAGAAAGGTAAAGAAGTGATATAAAGTTAAATTAGGAAAGCAAATTCAACTAGTTTTAGCATGTCAAAAAAAAAAAAAAAACCAACTGTGTGTGGGAGTGGGCTGGTCAGCTTCATAGTACTGTATAGCTTGAAAATAAAAAATATTTCAGAGTCAGTTAAAGACACATTTCAAACAAATTTTAATTGTGTAATAATTCTAAAAAGGCTGTATGAATTTCAGCATTGTAAAGTGTTACAAACTTCCCGTTTCATACTGTGCTGGGGTGAGCAGATGTTCAACAATTTGAAGTCTGTTTAGAATCATCCTACCTGCTGAGTTTAATTCCAGAAGCAGGCATGGTTCTTGAAGACAGAGAAATGTTATTTTGTGCTTTTACCCCTACACCACATTGCACTAATTTCCCTCATTTCCACTTCTGTCTATGGCAGGTCACCTCTGCTAAACATAAAATCTGATGGGGGTCATCAGAAAGAAAAAGTAAACTTTATTCTCCAGTCTGTGAAACACATCACAACATCTAAAATGAACAGAGTCAATAGTGCTGTGTTATCTGGGGCTAAAAATGAAAGTGCATATTTTCCCAAGAGTTTGAGTGTTCGGATATTGGCAAAGGTGTTTCCTTGTCTTCTGCACATGTTGGTAAAATACTGTATGAAGCAACTTTATATTCATTTTAAATACAGCAAAATATAAGTGTGCCTAGCCTTCTGTGTTTGGAATCGTGATACGTGCATCCACATTTACAGTGAGCCATGACAGTCTCCCCTCTTTTGTCCTCATTGTTTATGCCAGTGTCGTCCATGCTGAACTGACACTTTCTTTAATAATGAGTTAGTATAAAGACAGACTCCTCTATTTGATCCTCTCTTGGTTGGAACATCCTTGATTCTGTGGGGTCGGTTATCTATCTCCCCTCGAGGAAGCCTCTCCCATTGGTGGTATGCGGTGCCATAAACATAAAAATGCATAGATTCTTTTACTTGTTGGCTGAAGTAATGATTTTACATTTCTGTTATTCTGTTAATATTTTAATTGTACTTACTGATTTCAGAGTATTAAACCAACTTAGTGTCTCTGGAATAAAATATTCCTTTTTTCTCAACACACACTTTTTATTAAGTAGCATATGAAGTAGCGGGTTCATTGCAACCTTCTCATACACACTTCCTTCCAGTTGGGACTCCCTGTCTCTATCCTCTAACTCACCTGTATTTTATTCCCCCATTTCCTCCTTAAAAACCATCCTTTATGCCTCCTCGTGGACCCCATAGATGCCCTGTTCAAGTGAAAACCTCCATGGGATAAATGCCTGGCTCTTTCTATAACGTAACTGCATGAAAAAGAGACACATGAGAGCAGGATATATAGATTAAAAAGAAACTTAAGATATATAAATAACTCACAATACTTAATCTTTATTTGAATCTTCATGCAAGCAATTAAAAACTCATACATGTGCCGAATCAGAATGTCACCAAAGTTTTTTGTGTGTGCATATTAACAAGCACATTCTTTCTCCCCACCCCCATCTGGGCGGCCGAAGAGCCGGTATAAAAATGTGAGATTGAAGAACAATAAATTAGAGGACAGATACCGACTTTTAAAGTTGCTCTAAAGCCATGGTAATCAAAGCAACACGGCCTTGGCAAAAGAAAAGACAGACGTATTGATGGGACAAAATAGGAAAAAGCCTGGACAATTATAGCCAGTTAGGGACTTGTCAAAGAAACAAGGATGATGCAAGGAAGATAGGCTGACCAAAAAAAATTCTTTGGTTCTCAACAAATGATGCTAAAGCAACTGGACAGGTGAATGAAGGAGAAGGAGGAATAAGAGGAGGAAGAAGAGAAGGAAAAGGGAGGAGGGGAAGAAAGGGTGGAGGAGTCTCAAAACACCTCAAAAATTAACTCAAAAATGGATCATAGACCTCAATGCAAAACTATAGATGTATAAAACTCCCCAAAATAATTAAGAACACTGAGGTGACCTCAGGTATGGCAATGAACTTTTAGCTACAACATCAAAGGTAGAATCTGTCAAAACAATAACTTGCAAGCTGGGATTCATTAAAATTTAAAATCTTCTGTTTTTCAAGAGACAATGTCAATAAAATAGAAACACAAACCATGAACTAGGGAATGTAATTGCATAAGATGTGTTTGATAAACCTCCATTGTCCAAAATATACAAGGTGTCTGGTATTAAAATGGGCAAAAGACGCTAGGGGGATGGTTCAGTCAATAAAGGGCTTGACGCACAAACATTGGAACCTGAGTTTATTCTCCAGTATGGCAGTGTGGAGAGGCGAAGGCAGGGGCAGACTCTCAAAGTATCCCTTACCTTATCCCAAAGAGAGGCCCTGTCTTAAACAACAGGTGGTAAGCTGAGGGTATAGCTCAGGGAATATACCTCCTATAACCCAAATGAGAGACTAGAGTTTGGATTCCCAGAACCCATGGTGAATCTGGGAAGTTGTGGCTACCCCATGTAATTCCAGCACTCAGGAGATACAAACAAGGTCTGCCCGGAGCCAGCAGGCAATCTAGAAAGCTAGACTATAGGAGCAGGCTAGCTCTAGGTTCAGCAAGAGACTATGCCCCAATAAGTAGAATAAAATGGAGAACACATGAAGAAGACACCCAACATCAACTTCATGCCTCCAAGTGCACGTACATGCACATATAACCACATGCATATAAACATGTTTATACTACATACATATGCACACAAAAATCAAGGAGAACAACATTAGAAATGATCCCTGGCTTCCACATGTATCTGCATGTGCGAACACTCACATGTGAACTTGCTTACACATACATGAAAAAAATGAGAATAAGGTGAATAGCATTAGAACCTGACCTCTGGCTTCCATACACATGTGCACCTGCACCTGCACATATGTGCACACACACACAAGCATTTACTTGCACACACATACAAAGTGGATAAAAGAAAAACAAGTAACTCAGCAAAAAAACAAAAAAAAAAAAAAAACAAAAAACAAAAATAGTAACCAAAAACTTCCCAAATGAGTGTGGTGGCATAGTCCCTGTAATCCAAGAATTTCAGAGGCAGGGGATAAAGGCTTATGAGTTCAGAACTCTATGGGAGAAAAAATACACATATGAAAATTAAGCTCATCTGGGCAGACAAAATAGTTCAGCAAGGAAAGGAACTTACACCAATCCTGATAATCCAATCTGCCAGATACATATGATAGAAGAAAAGAACCAACTCTCAAAAGTTGTCCTCTGACTTCTACATGCATGACATAGCATGTTCATATGCGCGTGCGCGCACACACACACACACACACACACACACACACACAAATATACATGTACATAATATATAAGGTTACTTTTAAAAATAAGCACCTCATAGTTTTTTAGGAAAATTAAAATAACATCCCACTACCCACCAATTTAAATGGATAAAATCCAGAAAATTAACAACATCAAGTGCTGTTAAAGATGTAGAGCAAGAGAAATTTTCATTGCTGACGAGGACATGGAACCATTGAGCCACACTGGAAGATGGTGGTCTCTTCCCAGTTAACAATAGTCTTAATATATGATCCGACAATTGTGGTCTGTCATTTTTACCCCAAAGCACTGAAAATCATGAAAAGCACTCAAAAACCTGCATGTGGGTGTCTACATCAGCTTTGTTCATAATTGCCAAGACATGGAAGGAACCAAGATATCCTTTAATGACGACTGGAGAAACTCTGCTAAGTACAAACAATGAGATATTATTCTGTGCTGCCTCCGTTTCCGTTGCTGTGATAAAGCACCATGACAAGGGCAACTTATAGAAGGAAGAGTTCATTGTGGCTTAGGTTCCACAGGATGAGTCCGTTGTGGTAGGCAAGTGTGGCAACTGGAGCAGGGAGCTGAGAACTCACATCTTCAAATGCAAGCAAGAAACGGAGAAAGAGAACAGGGTGTGGGACAAGACTATAAACCTCCTAAGCTCATCCCTAAGGATGCATCTCCTCCAGCAAGGCCATGAACAGTGCCGCCAACTATCTGAGGCTATGTGAGATATTCTCATTCAAACCACTGAAGGCACTGAGAAGAAACTACACAAGATAGGGAGGGACCTTAAATGCAGATTTCCACATGGATGAGAAAAAGCAAAAGAATTACAGATCTTGTGCTCCCAACTATGAGACGTTCTAGAAAAAGAAAAGCATGAAACCAGTAAAGGGCCAGAGTTTGCCAAATATGGTGGGGAGCAGCGGGGAGGGGCGGGGGGGAGCAATGATGAGCAAATGGGCACAGAGGACTGTTAAGACAGTAAAGCTGTTCTTTGTGATGGTTGGTGCATAATACGGGTTATATACCATATGTGTAATACAACATAAACTAATATAACATTAGGTTAATACCCATAGAACACAACAGCAAAAATAAAGTTTACAGTGTGCTATGTAATATAATACATATAATAATATATAATATAAATTAATAAAATACCATTTTATGTTAATAGCCATAGAACACACCACCCCAAGAAGAAAGTCCACTCTGAAGATCTGGTGAAACAAGGATGCTTCAGTGTTGGTTCCTCGGAAGGCACACCTGTACCACTCTAGCATAAAATATTGATAATTGGAGGCCTTGTACCTATGTAAGATCAGGGCAATGACATGGGCACTCTAGCTCTTGCTGAGATTTACCATGACTCTAAAACTTCTAACAAGTGTCCTTAAAAATGAGGGGGAAAAAATGATGTGCGCATGTAGGTGCTAGTTATGGTTAGCGCCTGTTTCACGATGTTACACAATGGCTGGTCATTTTGCATTCGGAAATGCGATGGTACTTGTTCAGAAGCCCACAGCACGTGCTTTAATTCAGAAGAGCAGTGTACATCACATCTGTTAAAGACACCATAGATGGTAGGACTCGGGGTCCTTCCCAGGCTATTACCTGTGTGTCTTGAACTTGTTTTATTCTTAGGGCACACTTAAGATGAGTATATAAAGACACTCATCTCTTTATATATTAGCATTTTCTGAGATGGGTATTTTATAATCAAATGAGAGGGGTTCAGCGAGCTGCGTGGGGGGGGGGGAGCAGGAAGTGGGCATGAAGGGGAGACAGACACACATAGCACGTTTTTGTCAGGACATAAATGTTTTCATTTGTCTTTAAATAGGTATTTATTTTGCTGAGGAGTCTCAGTACCTCCCGGATTTCAGGTTTCATTATTTGTGGAGATGAATGCTTCTCTCGTTTCAGCTCTCGGCTCCAGTGGGTATCAAGGCTGTATGTATTCATCCTATGAGGAATACAGATTCATACCCTAGCGGGATGAGCTAAGCCACCATCTCACAGAAAGGTACATCTCATTATGAAGGGCCGTGGCTCTGCGACAGTTACAGTGGCTCCTGGGATGTCTGATACATAAGAAAACCTCTTTGTGTCCAGATGAGCTCATCTCTACTTCTCTTCTCTCGCTTTAAGGAACAATCTATAAACTTCTAGAATGTTCTCCTTGGCAGATGCCTTTCATCTCAAGCTTAAAACACCAATATATGCTCTGTGTTCTTTCTCTCTATATATTTTTGTATCTGAAAAGAGGATGCTTTCTTCTTCTTGCTCTTATGTTTACTGTAAGGCTAAGGTCAGGACTGGGCTCTTCAGCTCCCCACAGCTATCATATCCTGACAAGGCTGACGTCTGCAGATGGTGCTTAGCAATAACAAAACCTGGTTTCAAAGAATAAGGACAGTGGAGTCTAACTTTTTGCCAGGCTTGAGAAGCAACGTCCCTACTATATTTGTGATAAGCTAACATAGAAAATAAAAATAAAACAAGCTCTTTTTTTTTCTCATCATTCCAAAGTTCCAGTGCCCACAGGCAAAAGGAACCTGACACTTAGTGTTTGGGCCTCCCCATGTCTGCGATGCAACAACCACTATGAGCAAAGACAAGCTAAGTATTAAAGCTATTCATTTGGTTTTCTCTCAGTCCGGTAAGCCAAATATTTACCTTGAAACTTCGTTATTTTTAACGTCAACAAGTCACTTCATTTTAAAAGGGAGGACAGTTGGTTTAAAAACTGGAAATTTTCTTCAAAAGCAAAATTAAAGTCACATTACTAAGACTTCAGAGTAGAACTCAGGGTCTACAGTATGGTAGCATTAGGAGGTGGTGTACATCCTTTAAGAGACAGGTTTTAGCAGAATGTCTTTAAGGCATTTGATGGTACTAGTCTTAGAAGAAACTCAGAGAGCCCTCCTACAACCCCTTAGCAACACTGACAAGAGACTTATTGCAGAAATAAGAGCCTGGCCCCACTCAGACCTCTGGCTTCCTATCTAGAGATGGGAGCTTAGCTCCCACACACTCTCCTGCTGTGAGACAAGGCCAGGACCCTCATCAGAGCTGGGGCAAAGCTAGCACCCTGCTCTCTAAGCTCCAGAGCTGAGAAGCCAAATAACCTTAAGCTTTTCTTTATCTAGCCCATCTCGGGTACTCTCTTATAATAGAAATGAAGTAGTACAGGGCTCCTTACCTGAATATTGCTTCAAGCTTATCATATCAGCTCCTTCCCACCAGCCACACTGCAGCCCACCTAAGCCCTTTCAGAAGCACTTCCCTGCATCAAACGCTTTTCTCTTCTACCCCCACCACCACTTCCTTTAGTATGCTGTTTACATGAGAGCACTGATAATTCCACATATGGTTATGTCTATTTCTTATGCATGCATTTATGCCTGTAAACAGAAAACATGAGTTTTAAGAGAGCAAAGGTCCTGTCTATTGAGTGAACCATTCCACATCAGAACCCTTCCCACTCACAGACGCGTAGGGAATCCGGATTAAATGTTTTTATGTAAATGTGTGACTAAAATATTTATAAACACGCTACAAAAGATCTCACGGAGGTCGTATAACATATTGCAGGCTTGTCAAAGAAAATGTTATAACTGAAAGTTCGTGGAAAAAAAAATGGGAGCTGGGAAGAAAATAAAGGGGTTACAGAGACAAAAAGGATACTTCTAAAATTAGGACATCAAGGAGGCAGGAGGTGTGAGAGTGTGAGACCTCGGGAAACCTCGTCTATAGAAGTCACTAAACAAGCAACAGCCAGAAAAGAAGTAGCCACAACAGTCCGCGGAGGACGATGGGGTGATTAACAATGGAGAGACGGAGAGACAGAGTCGGCAAGAGAAGAGAGAACAGGAATCCATCGGCTTGAAGTAATTTATTAACCACACCACACACACGATGGTTACAGAACCCTTCTATAGAAGGGTCAAAAGTTGAAGGAAACCATGCTTAAAGAATTAACAGGAGGAATGCTGAGAGACATCAATAAACACTGATACCCCGACTTTAACGCTGACAGCCACATGGCAGAAGAAATGAACCAACTCCCCAACTCATCCCCTGACCTCCACGTGTGTGCGGTGGCGTCCCTATCTCCACCCCCAAATAAATAATAAGTACAATAAAAATTAAAGGAAACCATATTGACAACAACTTGATAAACTAAAGAATCGATAAAGATGGAGAGATTACTTTTAAAAATTGCAAATAGAAATTCTGATTCTGTAAACTACTAGTCGTGGAGGGGAGATAAATCACTAAAATAGTTCAGTGAGAGGCTCGAGCTGGCAAAAGATCACGTGTTGGAGATACAGAGTGGAATCATGCTACCAAAAGAAAAGAATGAGCAAAGGCAGGTGTTCCTTTGACATGATAAATTATGCCAACATACACACTGTGAGAGCAATAGAAGAAATGGTGATATAGAAAGAAACGGAAGAAAAATAGTATTTAAATAAATAGCGACCAAAACCATTCTGGCCTTGATTTAAGCTTTAAAATACAATCCTAACAAAAATGCCTGACAAATTTCTAACTAGCACAAACAGAAATTGATATACACCTATATACCCCAAATGTATCTTGTTCTGCATAAATTGTATTCCCGAGTGTATGTTGAGAGCCCAATCCCTGGGACTGGTAGTGTGGCCACCTTTGAAATTAGATTGTTTTGATATTTAATCAAGTCTGGGTGAGATCATATTAAATAGCATGAATGCTAATCTAACAACCAGCATTCTTATGAAAAAAATTTGGACGCAGAGTCACCGGCTATGTGACGGAAGCAAAGTCTGTGAGTCAAAAGAGAAAAAAGAACTGTCAGAAACAAGCAGGAACAAGGGAAGAATCACCCGGGGCAGTCAAGACAGCGTGCTCTATTGAAACTTTGATTTGGGGCTTTTATCCTAATTTCTGTGCGACAATAAATTCTGGAAAATAAATTTGGGTCATCAGATAATGGAATTTATGGCATCAAGAAGAGACTATTACTAGTACATAGCCTGGTACTATGGCGCCTGCCGGTAACCCTAGTGCTCCGGAGGTTGAGGCAGGAGGATTACAAGTTTGAGGCTGGTCAGTGCTATGTAACAAGATCCTATCAAAGAGAAAGGAGACAGTGGAGAAAGAGAAGAAGAAGGGGGTGGGGAGGAAGGGATGGAGAGAAGGTGGAAGGAAGGCATGTATAGTTCAACTGTCAGTCGGAAAAGGTGGAGCTTGAAAACAACAAGAAAACAGTGACCAAGTACTGTGCTAAGGGAAGATTAACAACTGACTTCCCTCTGCAGGCTGCAGTGTGGCGTGGGGGTGGGCAGATTTGGCCACCCAGCAGTGTGTACTCTTAAAATCCATCCTCCAAAACAGCGATCAGATTAACAAAGACTCAGACTATTTGCGGACAGCATTCAGGAACTCAGATCCACAAGAATAAATAAATAGTACCATAAAAAAATAAATAAATAAAAGAACGTATCAGTAGGCAAGATAACCATTGCAGATGTCCTTTCCTTAACGACTCTAAAGACCAGGGACCTGCCGTAAGACATTATTACCAGGCATGATGCTGTGACATATGTATCGCCAGAGGCACAGATCAGAAGACCAGGACAGGGGTTGGAGAGATCGCTCAGCAGTTTAAAGTGTGCCCTTCTCTTCCAGAGGCCTGAGATCAACTCCTAGCACCCCACATCAGGGAGCCTGCAACCGTCTCGACTCCAGCTTCCAGGGGATTCCACATCCTCTTCTAGCCTCTGTGGGCACGGCACACATGGCAGACACACGGATCTACAAATAAAATGCAGCCAAAACAAAGGGTGTGAAGACCGTAAAGGAGGAAGAGATTAATACAAAACATATGGTGCCTTACAGAGGATATATTAAAATAGTAGCAAAACTAATTTTTTATATTATTATTTTTATTGGATATTTTCTTTACCTACATTTTAAATGTTATCGCCCTTCAGAATCCCATTATGCCATTTTCCCCTTTCCCTGCCTCCATGAAAGTGCTCCCCCACACACCCAACCACTCCCTCCCACTACCCCACCTTAGCATTCCCCTACACTGGGGCATCGAGCCTTCACAAGACCAAGGGCCTCTCCTCCCAATGATAAACAGTATGGCAGTCCTCTGCTACATTTGCAGCTGGAACCCTGGATCCCTCCATGTGTACTTTTGGTTAGTGGCTTAGTATCTGGGAGCTCTGGGGGGCTCTGGATGGCTGATATTATTGTTCTTCCTATGGGGTTGCAAACCCCTTCAGCTCCTTCAGTTCTTCCTCTAACTCCTCCATTGGGGTCACCGTACTCAGTCCAATGGTTGGCTGTGAACATCCACATTTGTATTTGTTGGGCTCTGGCAGAGCCTCTCAGGAGACTAAATTTATAACAAAAACTGTTTCTGGGTCTGGAGAGATGGCTCAGTGGTTAAGATAATGGTCTGAAATCCCAAATTTGGTTCTCAGCCCTACATCAGATGTGACACCTGTATGTGCCCTCTTCTGGACTTCGAGGGCACCTGCACTCATGTGCACTTGCACGACACACACACAAGTGTGCACACACACATCATTCAAAAAGAAATCTTTTTATTAAAAGTTATTAGCAACAAATTTAATGTCCATGGGTAGAGGCTCTAGCCTGAAGGCAAAAAAAAAAAAAAAAAAAAAAAAATCTCCAGATTGAATTTTAAAAAATCTAAATTCGTAGTTCCCTTAAGAAAGGAACTCGGTGTTTTCTAAGAGGCTGCATGAGGAAAGGTAGGAAATCAGATGCCGCAGGACGAGTGGTCACCTCGCTGAAAGACTAGTATTAGAGAAAGTGGATTTTTAAAGTAAAAACATGCGAGAGGTAGGAGACACATTTCATAAAAATAAAAGCTCCATCATTTAGGAGGTAACACCAATTAAAAATTTTATGGATCTACAAATTCAAAACACGTGAAGCAAGAAATGATGGCTATGAAGGAAAAATAAGCAATCCAGCAATCACAGTTGGAAGCTTTTTCATTATTACAGTTTCAGCGATGGATACCACATGATACCTAAAATCAGTCAGGAGAAGCGGGATTCGGGGGATCTAGAGCCAGGAATATTACCTTTGACAAATGCAAAAAGAAAATAATGAAAGAGAAATTTCAAGTTAAAAATGTGATCTTCTCAATAAATGGAGTCAGTGACAATTTCATATCCCTTTGCAAAAACAAGCCCCCCCACACACACACGCACCTAAATATGTTTCACATTGTATGAAATTAACTAAAATATTTTATGTAAATACATTCAATTTTAAAATGTCTCAAAGTGGGGGAAATGGAAGAGACCCTTTTGGTCTGAAAATTAATATAAAAATGCTTATCTGCAACACAGTAAGAATTACATAAAAAGGTATGTGCTTTTGAAAAATTTTATGTCTAATTTCAATTGTGGGGGGAGGGGGTAGTCACACGTGTGAGCACAGGTGCCTGGGCCATCCATAAGAGGACATCAGATCCTCTAAAACCAAAGTTACAGGTAGTTGTGAGCCTCTGATAGGAAACAGTTAAAATCTCCAGGAAGAGCCACAAGTGCTCTTACTGCTGAGCCATTTTTCTAGCCCCCAGAAAGGCATTTGTCAAGGTAAATTGAAACATATAAAAATTAACACATGTTCATTAGATGACAATGTTAAGAAAGTGGAATGATTAGCCACATCCAAGGAGGAAATGATTATATATATATATACATATTTCTAAATGAAACTTTCTCACTCTGTATAATGCTACCTGCATGTGGGTTTTGAGGGCTGACTATTTGGCCTTGACAATGAGTTGGTTTGCTCTTCCCTGGGGACGACCACCCCCTATTCACAGCTTCTGTCAGTTCTCTATGGTTGTTTGTATAGGGTTGAGAACTTGGAGGATTTTCACCAACCAGTTTGGTATGTCCATTGATGTCATTCTTTTTTGGCTCATATTCAATGAGACTTTATGGGTATAGCTAATGAAGTCATGGTTGTTGGAGGAGACTCTACAACCACTAGTTTACTAAGCTAGTATAATCCCAATAACAACCTAAAAACATTTGTCTTTATACCCACAAGTAAGTGTAGTCTTTAGCCCTCATAAGCAAAATATATGTTTAGCAAAGTATCAGTTAATGGGAAATTTTTAAGAGGGCAAAAGTTGTGGTGCTTCACAGAGAAAAGAGAAAATGTGGACTTTCATTAGCACTGCAGATGATTGTAATGAAATCACACAAGACACACTAACACACCCATTAGAATAAGTAGCACTGGAAGACTCGCTGATGTGGAAATTTCTCTTTTCATTGGAGACTCAGTATCTTAGGATGTTTTTCCGGAAACTCTCTTATGAGAGGACATTGTGCTGAAGCAGACACATGGAAGGATATTTTGCTGAGGACAGATGTGGTGTTTTTCTGGAGGCTGCCTGGTCATGTAATGTTTGGCTGGAGCAGATGCGTGAGAGATCACAGGATGTTTGGAAAGGGTAGAAATAGAACCCAGCAGACAGTGGATGACACTCTGGCATTGGTTCACCGTGCTTTCTTCTCTTCTCTTCTCTTGTAACTTTGTAGAGAGAGATGCACCAAAGAACATCTGGTGGTATTCCATCTGCTTCTTGCCACTTGACCAGCATTACTGGAGCCTCATGGTTTCTCTTGGATAGGGCCACTACTGTCGATTTGAGTTTGGTGTTTTGCCAGTGGACTGGACTGCAGACAACAAAGATTGGAATTGCCCCAGGAAACTGTTTCTAAACAGGTCCACATCTCCCTTGTCTTATTAGCCATCTTCCTCCTTTACCTTTGGTCAGTGGGCTCTAAGGAAGGTTGAGGTGTCTAAGAACCCTTATTAAAGTAGGTCTTGAAAAACATAAGCCTACAGCTCATATCAAATTTGAGAGGCCGTAGGGACACTGGGGTCCTAAAGTACTGCTGGTAGAAATGTAACTTGGTTCAATCAGTTGGTAGTTTCTAAGAGGATCACAGATAGGTGTTGGCCATGTGGTTTCTGTATTGTACCCTTGCATCTGTGGGTTTTCTCCCCCCAAACAGATCTTTATTTTCTATGAAGACCTAGACTTAAAAGTTACAGTAGTGCACATTTCTGTCTGTCTGTCTGTCTCTGTGTGTGTGTGTGTGTGTGTGTGTGTGTGTGTGTGTGTGTGTGTGATCGATGGTTGATGATGATATCATCTTAAACTTTAAACAACCTAAGTACCATCAACAGATAGATGAACAATCAAACATTGATGTGTTCCTACAAGTAAATACTGCTCAGCATCCGAAAGCACAATCTACTGACACATACAACATAAATGCATGCCAGTTCACTCATAGGGACTGAAAGAAACCATGCTTTTAAAGGAATACACTTCTCTAAAAAGGAAGATATACTAAGTATCAGGTGCCATGAGCCACTAGTTTGGAAATGTTGTAACTGTACTCTGAGGTTTTTTAACAACAATCATACATTAAAGCCAGCGTGGTGCCATGGAGAGGAGGTATGGAAGTAAAGGAGCTTGCTGTGAAATCCTGGGGACCTCAGTTCAATCCCCACGACTCATGGAGGACAAAGAGAACCAACTGCTGAAAGTTGTCCTCTGAACTACACACAGACACACAGACAGACACACACACATGCACACAATTAAAATAAACGAAACCTTGAAATGTAAAAGTCAGTGTGTTCACAGCTGCACTAAATCTGACCAGCAGCCTGTGCTTGTTGATCTTTGTTCCTAAGAAATGCAAAACAGTTGTGGAGGTGGGAGGCAGACAGGAAGGAGGGGTTCCAGGAGACAAGGAGGGAGTTTTGGCAGAAGACGGCAACGGCAATTATCTTGATGATGGTGATTGTTTCACAGGTGGATACATATATTAAAATCTGATAAATTATGAATTTTAAATATGTACGGTTAATTATATGTCAATTATATACAAATAAAGCTATTAAAAATCAATCAATTCGTTTTATCACATTAACAATAAATTAGAACCAAGATATGAGCAAATTAATACATTCATAATTTTTTTTGAAATTTGACATCTCTTATGATATATGGCACCTATATGCGATGGGAAAGTGTGATGTAATTATACTAGCTTTTGAAGAAACTAGGTTATTGTTTCAAGCCCAAATAAGCAATTGAACAACAATGTGTTCATTTGGTTAATAGTAGCTACTTGGGGGAGTAAAGAGATGGCACAGGGACTCAAAGCACTTGCTGCTCTTACAGAAGAACCGACTTGGGTTCCCAGCACCCATGTCAGAATTGTTCACAACAGTGTGTAACTCTAGCTCCAGTGAATCAGACGCCCCATTCTGACCCCTGCAGGCACTGCACTCACATACACATATACAGACATATAATTAAAATAATAATCTTTTAGCAATAATAATAGTAATAATAATAATAAAGATGGATGGATGGATATTTTACTGGCCTTATTATAACCAGGAGAGCAATAGTATTTTACCTCTAATTCTCACTGTAGTTACTGTTGTATTTACTTAGTCTAATGTGTTATAATACATATAAATTGTGGCATACTGTGCTCAGTGAATTCACCAATAATCAATAATAGTGAGTTGGTTGAACTGAAAGCTACTTATCATGTCAATTTTCAACCACACACTAATATGGAGAAATCAAAGTGAAGAGTTTCCCCTACTCAGAGCACAGCTTCTACAGGAAGAACCTGTCTCTCCCTTAGCATCTGCCCCACCCCCACCTACTTTTCTGGCTGATACATGTCAAAATTGATCCCAGCCTTTACCTGAAAACACTTAAATATATCTGAGGTTGTTTTTCAGTTAAGGGCCATGTTGGCTCACAGTTTGGGAGGCAGGTGTCTGAGATCAGAGTCTTTGCTCACTGACACTCTCTGCAATTGAGGCTTTCTCCTACACTCCCTCCCTGATCTTCTGTTCTCTCTCCTTTCCTCCCCCTCTCACTCCCTCCTCTCTCCACACCTGGAAACATGGCATCTTGTTCTGAAAGCCCTATCTTCTCCCTTTTCCACCTTGCATGTTCCTCGAAACGAACTCTAGACACATCTAATCTCATCTTAGCAGCTGATTCTCCAACACCGGAAGTACACTCATAGTGAATGTAAAGTCTTTTTTACAGTAAAGAAGTAGTGTGGGTCGAAGCTAATCCAGGGAGTCTGAGGTGGCAGATAAAAATTCTAGAGCAGATAACGGGTTTCAGTTAGAAGTAAGAGGTCATGCTTATCACATGTGTTTACAGGTAATTACCAGTAAAATACTTTTAAACACATGCACATATATGTGTTAGTACAGACACATCTCTCCTTGATTTCTCAGCTTGATATAACAGTGGTAAGGTATAGACCCCATGCTCCAACAGTGGTTTCTTTTATTAAAAGGTCTGAGCATTATTCTGCCGGTAAATTTTCATTTTTGTTCTAACAGTGATCATCTGAGATTTTATTTTAACCACAACATGGAAAGCCATTATAGGATTCTACATGCTAGCAAATTTAATAGATGAAAATGGTACTTAGTTGTTTCAGACAGAACAAAGGCCAGAACGGAATAGGAAAATGGCAGTGGTAGAGGTGCAAGGATAGGAAGCCCACTTTTCCTCCTCACTAGATTATGTACCACAGGTCTCCATAGAAAACTAGTGTTAAGATACCATGTTACCATGAAAACTAGCCTTAAGATACCATGTTGCCATGAAAACCAGCTTTAAGATACCATGTTGCTATGAAAACCAGCTTTAAGATACCATATTGCCATGAAAACCAGCTTTAAGATACCATGTTACCATGAATACCAACCAGCTTTAAGATACTATGTTGCCATGCTGATGTTGCTGAGCTGATGCTACTGTGCTGATGTTGCTGAGCTGATGCTGCAGCAGTGATGTTGCTACACTGATGCTGCCATGCTGAGATGAAGGAGGAATGACACAGTTTTATAAGCTGAGAGGGAAAAGAATTACTTGCTTTTGCTTCATCATTAACCTTTTAAAAAAGCAATTAATAAAGGAACTGAGATAGCTTTTTTAAAAAAATGGTTGATCCCAGTACTGGGACAGGTGAGCTCCAAAGTGACACCCCAGATTTGTCTTGGAGAGCAAGGACACACACACACACACACACACACACATACACACACTGAGAATCCATCAAAAGGACTTAAGAACCAACATACACAGTTCCCAAAGCTGAAATAACAAGAGCCCCCAAATGATGTTGCACTGGAGACAAACACTTGGAAGAGCTGAAGAGTTGGTTCAGTGGTTAACCACGTGTACTGTTCTTCCAGAGGGTCAGAGTTCAATTCCAACACCTACATCAGGCAGCTTACAATGAGCTGTAACTTCAGCTCCAGGAGGATTTACTCCTTCCAGGGCCCAGCATTCATACACATTCACATGGTTAAAAATTAAAAGAGGTCTTTACAAACTAAAAACAAACAAACAACCAAATATATGACTCCAAGTTGACTTATAAATACACGATTGATAAAGTCAGTAAGTGGTATTAGAAGAATTTACCTGAACAGAATTCCAGATAATTTATGTGTGTGTCCCACATTCAATGGGTAAAACTGTAGACACACACACACACACACACACACACACACACACACTCCTCCATTGTGGGTGTCTTCACAGTGACTTCTTATTAAGGGAGAAGCTATCAAAGGAGAGCTCTCTGACAAGCAACAGCGGGACCTTTCAGAGGCTGGGCAGGAGAGATGCATGCCAAGACCTTACAACCTCAACCAACTGGGAAGAAAATACCAGACTAATATCCCAAAGAAGGCTGCCTAGCAACTGCTTCATCTGTGTCCCCTGACCTGCAGGATCATTAGAAATAAGTCTGAGAATCTGTCAGCTCAAGAGGACCCTATGAAGCCAGATAGATAAATGTAATACAGTGTCCCAGGTGATCTCCCAGAACAGAAAAAAAAAAAGATGTCAGATGAGGAGAATCTGAATAAAATATGAACGTTAAATAATATATTAATATTGTCTGTTATTTATAATAATTGAATATCTCGATGACAGCTATCAATAGCAGACACTAGATGTGGGTTATGTGCAAACTCTGTTCGCTTTCACGATTTTCTATAAACCTAAAACTGTTCTAAAATATAAAGTCTAAAATAAAAAAAATCTATAAGCCAAATGCCACGTGGATTATGATTACAGCTAATGTTTACGTCAAACTTTCCAGTCTACAAAGCACTTTCTACCGCATTAACTGGCTAAATGATAAACCCATTACCTTCCAGGATTTTATGATGAGATCATGTTAGAAAGCTTGTCTGAAAAACACATTAATAAAACATGCAACTGTCATTATTTCAATAAAATCTTGTTCTGCTCAGAGGAAAAAAAAATGAATCATGAAGGACCAGAATTTACCAGCACAGCTCTTAATTTTGGGCCAATTCCACATCTCGGCTCCATGTGTCAAACCTGCTCTGGGCATGTTGAGCTTCTATTTTGCAGATCTCTAGTGATGTTAACAGCAGTTCTGCATGCTTAATGAAACCCATCATGCATTTGCAACAAATCACTTCACCTCTCCCCACCCCAGAGAGCAATGGGGAAGAAGAAGAAAAGGATCTGGTGAAGCATTCTCTCTCCCTCCTCACCAGAGCACGGGGCTTTATTGACAGCTCAGAGCCTACCTGAGCTCTACCAGCCACTCCTGCACCCCAGAGTTCTCCCTCCCCCTCCTCCTCCTCCACCTGCCCCCCCCCTTATATCTTGCTTCTGTTCCTTCCTTTTCCCTTGCTCATGAATCACTTTCCTCACTCTTCTTCATTACTTTAAGTTAATCAGGAAAAAAGAATGAAATTTTACTGGTGCCTGCATGGGTACTCAGGAAAAAAAAAAGTGACTAGGTATACATTATATACATACATACATATATATGTGTGTGTGTGTGTGTGTGTATTCATATATATATAATATATGGATATATGAATATATATTGCAGACAACTGTCTCCACACAGATATGGAAACTCACTTTTACATACTACATTTCTCATCTCATTTTTTTTTCTTAGATATAACTCGCTTGTCATCTTAACACAATATAGGATCACCTGGGAGAAGAGTGCCTATGAGAAACCACCTAGATCAGGTTGGCCTGTGAACATGTCCACTATCATGATTCTGTTAACTGATATGGGATGACCCAGACTAAAGGTAGACAACACCTGTTCTTGAGTTTGGGTCCTGAATTATATAAAAATAAAGAGATACTTAACACAATTTGCTCACATGCTGTCATAGTTTGAATATGCTTAGTCCAAGGAGTGGCACAATTTGGAGTTGTGGTCTTGTTGGAATAGGTGCGTCACTGTGGGTATGAACTTTTACACCCTAGTCCTCGTTGCCTCGAAGTCAGTCTTCCATTACCAGCCTTCAGATGAAGATGCTGAACTCTCAGCTCCTCCTGAACCATGCCTGCCTGGATGCTGTCCTGTTTCCACCTTGATGATGACAGACTGAACCTCTGAACCTGTTAGCCGCCCCAATTAAATGTTGTTCTTTATAAGACTTGCCTTAGTCATGGTATCTGTTCACAGCAGTAAAACCCTGACTCAGACACATACCATTATTCTTTCTGTGCTTCTTGATCATGAACATGATTATGCTGCCCTGACTCCCTGCAAATGATGAACCATAACCTGGAATTATAAGCTGACTCCTTAATACCTGTCTCTCTTAAAATTCTTTTTACTGTGATATTTTATCACAATAATAAAAATTAAAGTAGAATATTTGCACTTATAGTACTCAAAGTGAGGGACTAGAGACATCTCTGAGTACTTTCAGAGACCCCAAGTTTGTTTCCCAATCCCTACTCTACAGAATGGCTCACAATCACTTACAATTTAAACTTCAGAAAATCCAACATTCTCCTCTGTCCTCTTTGGGTACCACTGTACATAAGGCATATACTCATATAGTCACACAAATAAAACATAAACAACTCTTTAAAAACAAAATAAATAAGGGGCTACCTAAAAGGGCAGCATCTGAAACATGATTCAGCATTCTAATGGCTACTTATGCCAAATGATGACAGGCGTCTTCACTGTCCCAAAGGTATAAAACAAGATTGAGGTGCAGCACAGTGGTAGGACACTTTCCAAGCATGCACAAGCTGCTTAGTATAAAAGGGGAGGGGGAGGGGAAGAGGAGGAACAGGAAAAGGAGGAAGAAGAGGAGAAGAAGAGGGGGGAAGAGAAACAGGAGGAGGAAGAGGAGATGAAGAAGGAAGTAGAGGAGGAATTTACCACACATTATGTTAGTTACTTTTCTGGTTGCAATGACAAAATGCCTTACAAGGGTCAGAGAGATAGCTCATCTGTTACAAGATAAGGCTCACAAGGAAAACATTGAAACACCAAACAAAATCAGAAAGAAAAGATTTATTTCCACTCACAAGTTTGAGGGTTCAGCTCACCAAGGCAGGGAGGGCATAACAGAAGAAACGTAGGCAGCATATGCAGTTCTTCTCTAGACAGGCAGCAGGGACAAATGAATCCTGTCACTCAGCAAGCAAGCTCTCCCTCTAGCCCTTTCGTTCTCTCACTCTCTCGTTCTCTCTCTTTCAGTGCATGACCTCAGCCCATAGGATAATGGTGCTGCCCATAATTAGGAGAATCTTCCCAGCTCAGTTAACTCTATCAGATATGCCAGAGGTTTGTCTCCTGGGTGATTCTAGATCTTTTCCAGCTGGTAATCAGGATTAACCCTCACATGTGTAAACTGAGAGAGAGAGAAAAAAAAACCCTCACGCAAATATAAGCACTGGAAAGGACTCAGGGTCCGGCGTTGACTTCAAACTATTCTTCCAGCCTCAGTGTCTTTCGTTGTAATGGAATTTAACAGCAGCATCTCATGGTTGTGAAACTTAAAAGCAACAACATTTAGGGTATATTACCAACATTTACTGACTATTAAAAAAAGGAAGGTGCTCTATTTGAGATGAGAGTTAGCATAGAGAACATTGATTCTTGTTTCCAGATCCATATTGTGTAAGGATATTGAAAATCTATCCTGGTCCCAGGATAGTACATGTTAATGCCTTTTGCCTATTGTGGTACTCTTTTGAAATAAACAGTGAGTGTTAGCGTATAAAAATCATGTGCATGGTATTTATAAATACAAGCATCGATCAGTAGTACAATACAGGTATCCAGCCCTTACCCTTGCTTTTGAAAAGGCAAACTCTGATCAAACAAGCCTGTGATTTGGAAGGAAAAACCATCAGTGTCCCACCATCTCTTTCAAAGTAAATCGTTTTAAGCTTCTTTAAAACAAGCGCTTAGTGATATTTCTTAGCAGGTGAGGAATGCATGTGTTGAGCAAATGAGTGGATATAAGTGGACGTTAAGAAATCTATTGAAACTTTAGAAAATATTTAAATGGAACATCTGATAGGTATAAATTCACTCACCTAATAGATAATGAAATAATGTTACTTTTATGTTCCCTATATGGTAACTCAAATAATAACAAACCCTATTCTAGACGCCTATCAAGGCACTCCCTTAGCTGTTTGCTGTCACTACCTGGCCACCCCATCATGAAGGAAAAGGTGATGACATCTCATGTATATGCCTTTGGATCTGGAGCATTTCAGAGTTCAAGATATTTTGGTGGTGCACAATTAAGCAAACCCAAGTCCCTTGGCATGGGGGGAGGTGAACATAATCCATAATTACTTTCCATCTCATCTTCTTCCTTGGGAAATTATAAAGTTTGGAGCAAGAGGCTGAGTGACAGGACTGGGTCAAGAAGAAAGGGGAGCCTATGGTTTAAGACGATGAGGCAGCCTCCTCTACTGTGTGAGAAATATTCACCTGTGTTAGAAATGATTTCCCTCCGTGAAGCATGGTGATGCTTTCACACCCCTAGCATGAATGTCAGAGTGGCTCTCCCAGGACAAAGGGAATAGAGTAGCAGCAACTATGTTTTCAAGCAGAGTAGAGATTTTCCCCCTATATTCAATTGGCATGGTGCAATGGTTTGTACATGCTTGGCCTAGGGAGTGGCACTATTAGAAGGTGTGGCCTTGTTGGAAGAATTTTGTGTCACTGTGGGGGTGGGCTTGGAGACCCTCCTCCTAGCTGCCTAAAGATGCCCAGTCTGTTCCTGGCTTCCTTTGGATGAAGATGTAGAACTCTCAGTTTCTCCTGTACCATGCCTGCCCGGATGCTGCCATGCTCACACCTTGATGATAATGGACTGAACCTCTGAACCTGTAAGCCAGTCCCAATTAAATGTTGTCCTTTATAAAACTTGCACTGGTCATGGTGTCTGTTCACAGCAATAAAACCCTAACTAAGACACATGGGGAGAAAACTGAGGGATAATGGTCTTTCTTACCAGTTTGATTCTGTGGAATTGTGGTGGTTTGAATATGCTTGCCCAAAGAGTTGTGCTATTAGAAGGTGTTGTAATGTTGAAGTACATGTGGCCTTTTTGGGGGATGTGAGTCACTGTCTTTGGGGTCAAGCTCCGCCCAGGGCAGAACAGTCTCCTCATGGCCCTCATATAAAGACACAGAATTCCCAGTTCCTTTTCTAGCTCTGAGTCTGCCTGCACAGTGACATGGTTCCTGCTGTTATAATAATGAACCGAACCTCTGAACTGTAAGTCAGCCCCCATTAAATGTTGTCCTTTATAAGAGTGGTCTTGGTCACCATGTTTCTTCATAGCAATGGAAACCCTAAGACAGGAATCAACATTCAGGTTCTGACTTATTTTTTGTTATTTTTTTAAATGTATACAGGTGTTTGCTCTGCGTGTATATCTGTGAACCTTGTGAACATCTGGGGCTCACAGAGGACTGAAGAGGATGCTAGATCCCCTTTGAACTGGAATTACAGATAATTGTGAGCCACCATGTGGTTGCTGGGAATTGAACTCAGGACCTCTGAATGTTCTTAACCACTGAGCCATCTTAACCACTCAGCCTCCTGAGTTGTCTCTTTGATAAATAAGACAGGTGCCCACTTGCTCTATTCTTCTTTAACTTGTTGTTTAACTAAGTTGCTAAACAGTGTTTTTTTATGTCCCCAAATGAGACGATATTAAGGCAGCTCCCATTTCTTTAATGTACAGAAAAATAGTTAGAGACTTTATCACCCTAAAGGAAATAACCAAAATTTGCAGCATTCGGTAAGGACAAATTACATGGCACATGGAACCTATAACCCTGTTCATAAGCACAGCTCTCTCGCTCTCTTTCTCTCTCTGAATATATGAGATTACGAGCTACAAAGAAACTAATCGGTGCTCAAAGAAGCCTTAAGCAAGTAAATAAGTTGAAAGCTGTAGAATAGGTCACAGTAAAAGTCGCAGGAAAGCCAACTTCCAAATTCAATGGGGGTCTGGCTTCTTGACCCGCTACCAACAAAGATTGAAATGTTATTCATTTCCCCAGATTTTTATGTAAATTTAATTTTCGTGAAATTGTTGACTTGCTAACCTTGGAGACCGGTGATGTCTCTATTAATCTACAAAATGAGTCTTAATCATGAGCTCCCCTAACAAGCACTTTTTCATCCCCGTAACGGTTCGCACTCTCTGCAAAATATTATGCTGGGCCCCTCCAGAACTGAATTTACCGGACAGGAAGTGAAAAGATGTATGAATGTTTCATAATGTTGTTCCTCCCGAAGGAATGGTCCCTGGAAGCCAGATAATTACCCCCTGGAACACTCAACAAAAACATTAGTAGATCTGAAAGTACATTCTTCCTCAAAAAACTGGGAGCAGAAAAACTTACCTGAAATAAATATCTAAAGACCAAAGGGGGGGGAAGGAGGTAATTCACAGATTTACAGCATTTAGAAGCCTTTAGCTTGGACTGAGTTTTTTTCCCCCACTATAAAATAGAACACTCCATTTTAAATGGTTTGGGGGCTTGCAGAAAGAATACCAGGAAGGAAAGTGGTGACTGCTTTTGGTTCACATTAAAGTCTCCTTAATTCGTATATGGATTTGTGAACGAAATTGATTTCGGCTCTCAGTTACACTGGACCAACACTCCCACTGAGAAGTACCGACGTAGCAGGATACATTTTTAAAAGTCTGTTTGAAGGAAATCAGAGAGCTATCAAATCAGTAAGGATTCAGAGAATCAAGAACCCAAGGAGAGGAGCAGAGAGTATTTAGGAGTGCTTTTGCCCTGAAGGCATTTTCTCACTCCCAAGCAGCACCCACTGGGGTGAGAATCATCACACAAAGGGAGTAGTGGCTGCCCATGTATCCTGGTTGGAGCTCTCTAAAGAGAGACTGTGAGAAAATTTTAAGTAGTCCGTTTGAGACATGGAGGAGCATCGAGGGAAAGGCAGAGCTGCTAGAGAGCAGGCGGCCTGTAATGGGGTCCTTACTCAGCAAGATGCAGAGGAATGTTGTAGCTTAACACTGGAGTCACTGGGAAATGGAACGGGGTACGAACCTTGGATATGCGCCCCCTAAAGGATGCTGGGTATCTATGCACCCTTTCTTATTAACCATTGGATGGAAAATATTCCTTAGACTGTCCATTAATTTCACAGCAAACAGAGCTTCCTATGGATACAAACAGAGGAGCCTTGTAGAATAACATTTCAGGCATAAAACTGCGGATGCTGGTAATTGTCGTCCGTCCGAAGCACGCCGACGTGGTGAACACCCGAGGTTACAAGTGACAACTAGCAGCACCTGTCAGAGCCACCCCTCGGAAATGCTCAGAACGGCATGCACCCCAAGATTAGCGTGTTCTTTCCTGTCAGCACTTCTTCGAAGGCAAATTTTTAAAAATCAACATATGCGATAATGATTTTGTGGCGCGAAACAGTATGTCTTGCCAAGCATGGTGAAGGTGGGAATGACTTCAATCTCAGCATGTAGAACACAAGAAGGCTCAGGCATTTAAGTCCAAGCTCAGCTACAAAGAAGTTCAAGGTTGATCTGGGGTACAAGAAGCCCTGCCTCAAAACACCAAACAGGGGCTAGGGTTGGGAGACCGTGTACTGCTGCTTTATCTGAGAGCTACAATTGATACATCCCTCTCATTGTCTCTTTTGTCATTCGGACAAGCTCTCTTAGTAATTGGCCAGCTTTTCTAATGATCTGGCATAGACCAGATCCTCATCCTTAAGGGCTACGGTCCTCTGCTTACCACACTCTGTCAGGGCATGCATTTTCCTATTCATTTTGGCTTAATCATCAGGCATGGACACACTGTGAATCTCCCTGCCTTCATTAGGAAGCAGACTCCATACCCTCATGTTAATAATGACCATTTTCCACCGACAGGATGTAACTTTAAAAAAAGAATGCATCAGTACTCCTGTTGAGAGTCCAGAATGACTAATGGAAAGCTGTAATTTGAGCTTGCTGTGTGGCCTGTCAGAAGCATCTCTCTACTGGGAGCTGAAGCACGAATTTCTCAAGTGGGTCATTGGAGATATCAGTGAATGAGGCTATTCAGTCTCCCGCTCTTGGTCCTAATCTGCAGGGGGTACCATGATGACACTTTCAGGATGTCTGTGAGAGGATCATTATGGCCATAATAAGATGTTATTTGCCTTTATCATTGTTGACATTTACATGGGTCCCCGGTACAGTGGCGATTGGCGATGTTGCTTTGTTGGTACCTTTCAGTCTTCTACATTTTATCTGGCATTTTCAGAATCAAGACTACCAAGTTGACCAGAGATATGACAGGGGCTACCAAATCTTCATCCTCTAAGTGTACGGGGTGGCAATAAGCTGGTTGTTTCCCTCGGGTACACCATCACTACTGTATTAGCTTCTTTTCTTGGAGGATGTGATACAATACCTGACCGGAAGCAACCTAAGAGAGGAAAGGTTAAGTTTTGGCTTACGGTCTAAAGGGATGCAGTCCACCATGGTGAGGACATGACAACAAAAGGGGAAAGCACAGTAGCCAAAGCAGGAGGCTGACTGGTCATGATGCAGCTCTATTCAGGAAGCAGAGAGTACACAGAAACTGGGATTGGGCTATAGAACCTCAGGCTCATCCCCTAGTGACCCACTTTCTCCTTTAAGGATCCATCCCGTAAAGCTTCTGTGACCTTTCAAACAGCACTACCAGCTTTGGAACAAGTGTTTTAAGTGTGTGTGCTTAGCACAGTCAAACTATAATAGCTAACTCTTGGTATTTCTTGACCCAAGGGAGGGGATTATAGACTTCAACATCTTTTTTCACAAGGCAGATAACAGGTAAGCTGTCTAACAATGATACATATACATACCTTTCATACATAATAATATACCAGGAGATTTCTCAGGGTGATGGAGGAAGACCATTAGATTCCCCAAAGATAGATAGCATAGGACTCAGTTGGTGATCTGACATCCTTTTTTTTTTTTTTTTTTTTCTTTTATAAATAAGAGACACATTTGATCTTTTGGGTGTAAAGTAATCTAAATTTCTAGGATAGGGATTTGGACACAAGTGGTTTATTCTTGAAAGGAATGTGAGGAGATGATGAAGAAAAGGAGATTATAGAGAAGTAGCTAATCACATGGAGTAAACTTTGGAAGTGAAAACAACATCTACGACACAGCTACCACCCAAGGAGAAGTATTGTATTTATATCATATAACCTCCAATCAGCAGGTGAGGGCTGCTTGAGAGGATTTTTAACTCTTGAGCGTGGCTCATGTCACCATATAAACATACTTCCAGACACACACATAAGACATACATGTACATATATGATCTGGCCCTTGATGGAGTAGAGATATAGGTACAGTCTTGTCAGCAACAACCACTGAATTAAAGTAGGAGAGCAGAGCTTTCCTCTTGTTCAAGGAAACTCAACACCTGTCAAGGTGTCGATCCTACAACCCAGCAGAAAAAGGGAGACAGCACATTCCCTCACAGATGACAGTTACCACTACGGAAAAACTATGGAAGCCACAAACTGATGGAATGTTACCAAACTGCTGAAAGAACCTGGTTTCAGCCTAGATATCTACACCTCTGCCCATGCCTGCTGTGACAGAGTTACAGATGTAACCATGCCACAGTGATACTGGCACTCAGATAAATTCTCTAGTGGAAGGGGAGAAATGTGAGGGCAACCGAAGACCCGAAATGAAAAACATATGAGGCACACACACTACAAAAAAATTTTTTTAATTAATTAAAATAAGTAATAAAATATTAATTATGTCGGGAGAATTTTAAGAGAGAGGGAATACAAACAAAAATGATCAGGGATGAAACGTATACTGTGTTTAGAGAAAAGCAATTGAAAATCAGGGCAGAAGAGATGGTTCAGCAGTTAAGAGCACTGTTCTTCCAGAAGAATTAGGGTCAAGTCTCAGCAACCCACAGCCATATGTAGCTCCAGTTCTAGGTGATCTGATGCCCTCTCAGCCAGGAACCAGGCATTCACATGGTGAACAGACAGACATGCAAAAAATAGACCCATACACATAAAATTTCCAATGTACAGCCACGGAACCCAGTCACTATTGCTGATGCCAAGAAGTATTTACTGACAGGAGCCTGATATGGATCTGCCAGAGCCACACTGATACAGATTAAGGTGCTTGCAGCTAACCATCAGACTAAACACAAGGACCTCAATGGAGGAGTTAAAGTAAGGATTGAAGGAGTGAAGGGGTTTGCAACCTCATAGGAAGAACAAAAATATCAACCAACCAGACCCCCCAGAGCTTCCAGGGACTAAACTACCAACCAAAGAACACATCGAGGGATCCATGGCTCTAGCTGCATATGTAGCAGAGAATGGCCTTATCTGGCATCGGTGGGAGAAGAGGCCCTTGGTCCTGTGAAGGCTTGATTCTCCAGTGTAGGGGGATGCCAGGGTGTTGAGGTGGGAGTGGATGAGTGGGAGAGATACCATCCTCATAGAAGCAGGGAGAGAGGGTATGGGGGGGGACCAGGAAAGGGGTTAACATTTGAAATGTAAATACATAAACTACCCAATTTTTAAGAAGACAAAAAAAGTTTATTTAAGATAACCTGAGTAACTTCATACTAATAAATGTGAAAGTTTAGACAAAAATGAAGATGAATGAAAAAGGCTAAATTTTTTTTATTCCTTACCACTTTATTTTGGGGGAAAAAAAAAAGAGGGATACATTTACAGATTTTTAAAGGCATTTTGGCATAACATTATATGAATAATTTTGTCAGTACTTAATTCTTTTAGAGGTTTGATAGCATGCATAAAAACCCCACTAGTTACCATAAGCATAAAGTATATGTAGGACAGAATGTAACATGGAAACAGATTTCTTGTTGGGTATAGATTAAGCATAATGATCTGTGAATGCCAAAAATTGCCACAAGTTCTTGGATTATTAATAATTTGAGGTTTAGGTGTACCACACTCTGAGAAAGTGCTATACATTTTTTTCCCTAAGAAAGACTGGGGCTTTCTTTTCTTTTCTTTTTTCTTTTCTTTCTTTCTTTCTTTCTTTTTTTTTTTTTTTTTTTTTTTGGCCTTTGTTTTTCTTGAGCTTCATATAGTCTGTGAGCTATTTCTGGGATGTTCAGAGCTTTCTGCTGTTAGTAACCAATTATCAGTGAGTGCATATTATGTCTATTGAAAAAGCATAAATTTACTAAGCTAACACAAAATAAAATAAATGATATGAATATTACCAGAGTTGTTTAAACCTGCTGCTGAGGAGCCAGATGTTCAGAAAAAGTGCAATCCCAGCACTTGGAGGGGAGGCAGGAAGATCAGAAGTGTAAGGTCATCCTCAGCTCCAGTTAGTTCAAGCCAGCCAGACAGGAGACCCTACCTCGTAAAATAAACCAATCGATGAATAATGAAAATGTTAATCAACACTAATGAAAATCTTCAGAGACAATTCAAGATTAAGGCTTCACAGTTGAATCCTTCCAAATATTTAAGACATAACATCAGCTGTTCCAAAATTGTTCCAGAGAGTAGAAAGAAGCTCCTGATAGATTTGTTTTAAGAGAACAAATTATGATCCAAGTCTTACCAAAACATGAACATAGATGTGAAATTCTATAGACAATATTGGCAAAGTAATAGATAAACACTTACCCGTTTGATCAGTTCTATGAAAATAAACCACTGTTATTCAACACCTCAGAAAAAGAATAAAAACATATCATCCTGAGTTCCAAAGAATGTATACAATATTCAGTAGTGTGTGGTGTTCCCATGATAAAAAAATAAGATATTCTGTCATCCTCAGAGATAACCTTTCTACAAACACGCCACACACACACACACACACACACACACACACACACACACACATTTATGCACACTCTACATGAAATATACTATTTAGTAATGAGCTATTAAAAGATTTGTTCATGAAATAAAAAGTGGGAATTACAATATCCACTGCATTTTATCCATTCAGTGTTTTTCCCCCTGAGTAAAATGGCAGAAATGAATGAATTAAAAATAATTTAAGTAGAGCCCTGGGCTCGAGTTGGGAAACAGAGGCAGGCAGATCTCTGAGTTCAAAGTCTGCCTGCCTGGCCTACAAAAGGACTGCCAGAGAAACGCATTACATTTATATTCATTTTTATCTATATGTTTAATCTCACTTTTAATGTCTGTCGGTCAAAACTACACAGAGAAACTTGGTCTCAAATAAACCAAAACTAACTAAATAAGTCTACCAAGCATACAGAAGGAGTTCAAGAATGATTACTTATATTTATGTTTTCTTAAGTTTTAATTAAAAGCAATAAAATATATATTAAAATGATCAATTCACCTGGTATTAAAATAAAAAAATAATTAAAATGATTTCAAAGAGTCCTACACTATGCACCTAAAACCTACCAAAACCAGAAGACATTTTTTTCAGACTTGAAAATTGATTTTTATGAACATGATGTAAATGGTCCCCTAAATGCTCTTCTTATTACTGCTGTTTTCTGCCTTCATCAGAGAAGCTTCTTTTCTGTTTTTTGCAGTGGGGGGGGGGGGATTAGAGATGGAGATGTGAGGAGGGAGCTGGGGGTTGGGGGTGTGGTTAACGCAGAGACATATAATTGGTTGCATTGCTAGGAGTATGTAACTGCGTAGTACATGGCCCTATTAGGACATCTGCATAACATGTACCGCCAAAGCTCAGGCAGCATCTCGGAGAGTGGGAATGTAAGAGGCAGTGGTTGATAGCCTCGTGGACCAGTTCCGGACGTGATGCGGCCATTGCACTCATGAGCTCACAGAAGCTGTGAAGTACAAAGACCAACACACCAAATAGCCTCTCACCGTTTTATTGTGCTTGGGGATGTGGGGTCTCACTCATCACTGAGGGTCAAGGGCAAGTGAATGGGTACTGGGGGAAGGGCTGTCATTTTCCTCGGTGGTGTATTAACTGACAGTCTTCCAGGAAACAATCTCCCCAGTCCTGTTTGTACAAACACCCTTAATTAAACTCGATGGGGCAGAAATAAAAATAAAGTAGCCATTAAAGAAGAGAATGGTATTTTGGGTGGAAGTGTTCCACCAGGAGAGGGGTGTGTGTGGGAGAGCAAAGGACGGAGAAAGTGCTCAAACTTGGTATGCACCTGTATGAAGTTCTTGAAGAATAAAAAATAAATATAATTTTAAAAGACATCGTAGTAAGGAATTTGTGGAGGACGTACCATCTCTTGATGTAAACGAGAAATGAGATTTTCCATGTTAACGTTGTGAAGTAACTTTTAAGTGGATAGCACTAAATTACTGTCAGAATTTTTAGATTATTTTGTGATTCTTACCACCTAAAAGGTCAACCTAAAGCTAATTATTCTTCCATTTTTAAAATAAGTAGAAAAATACGAAACTCCATACAATCTTCAATAGCATTAAGAAATATATCAAGTGATAAAGAATCACACAAGCAGAGAAATATCCAAGGTAATGAGGAACCAAGGAACAGTGATTTTAAAATCTAAAGTTCGCTTCTGGATTGGATTTAATATTTCATAAGATTCCTCTTTTCTTTTTGAAGTTGACCATTAGGTTTCCTATACTTACTATTAAAACCCAGGCTATTTGTTTCCGAAACTGAGTTTTTCCTTGGAGGGGCGGTGCGTAGAGGTGCCTGTAGCCAATCAGAGCCCAGGCAATCAAAAGAGCAGAGCTGTGGAGGGCTGTCATAACAAGATGCCAATATTAGGAAGGAGCGGCACGCTACTGTGCTATCTCAGTCACGGACAGACAGACAAGTGAGATGGAACCAGCAGACTCAGAATTGTACACAACTAAGTGACCTCAGCAGTGACAAGTGGATCAGTATAGCTAGAAAAAGAGTGAGCGGTAGAGGCTGAGCAACTGGTGGGTGGGAGACCTGGGTTGCCAGGGAGCAGAGAGATCTCTGCGGAGTGAACACGGAAAGTGCACCCCCTGCCTTGACCTGCCCTGTCCTGCCCGATCCAGTGACCGGGAACAGATCTTAGAAACTTCTATTTCCACCCGGAGGTGACTTCAGGATGCAGAGCGGAGCCTGGCCCATCTGTCACCCGGAACGGTGGCTCGTAGAGGCTGAGCAACTGGTGGGTGGGAGACCTGGGCTGCCAGGGAGCAGAGAGATCTCGGCGGAGTGCACACGGAAAGTGCACCCACTGCCTTGCCTTGCCCCGCCCCATCTGATCCAGCGACCAGGAACAGAACTTTGGAACTTCTGTTCCCACCCGGCGACTCTGAGGCATAGAACAGGGCTCGGCCCATCTGCCAACTGGACGAGTGGAGATCCAGGGATACAGACCAGATACAAGGGAAAGTCAAGAACATATCACTGACAACAAAATGGCAAGAGGAAAGTGAAAGAGCATATCCCAAGGAAACCAAGACACCCTGGCAACACCAGAACCCAGCTCTCCCATAACAGCAAACATCGGAATTCCAAACACTCCAGAAAAGGAAGACACAGACCTGAAATCATACCTCAAGATGCTGATAGAGATACTTAAACAAGAGCGGGAGGAAAAGCAAAAAGATTCAGAAGCTTTTAATGAGGAAACAAGAAAAACACTCAAAGAACTCAAAGAACTAGAGGAAAACAGAATCAAAGAGATGAAGGAATGGAATGGGGAATTTAAAACGGAAATTGACACAATAAATAAAACACAAAAAGAGATAACCCTAGAGGTAGAACACCTAAAAAAGAAATCAGGAATCACAGAAGCAAGCATTTCCAATAGATTACAAGAGATGGAAGAGAGAATCTCCGGGGCAGAAGACAACATTGTAAACATAGACAAAACAGCCAGAGAAGATGCAAAAAACAAAAAGATCCTAACCCAAAATGTCCAGGAAATCCAGGACACAATGAGAAGACCGAACCTAAGGATAATAGGAATAGAAGAGGGAGAAGAGTATCAACTAAGAGGCACAGTAAATATCTTCAACAAAATCGTAGAAGAAAACTTCCCTACCCTCAAAAATGAGATGACCACGAGCATAAAAGAAGCCTTCAGAACTCCAAATAGGTTGGACTAGAAAAGAAATACCTCCCAACACATAATAGTTAAAAACACCAAGTGCCCAAAGCAAAGAAAGAATACTAAAAGCAGTAAGGGAAAAAGGTCAGGTAACATATAAAGGCAGGCCAATCAGACTCACACCCAATTTCTCAACAGAGACTATGAAAGCTAGAAGAGCCTGGACAGACATCATGCACACCCTAAGAGAACACAAGTGCCAGCCCAAGCTGCTATACCCAGCAAAATTATCAATCACCATCGATGGAGAGATGAAGATATTACAAGACAAATTAAAATTTACACAATACCTGACCACAAACCCAGCACTACAACGAATTACAGGTGGAAAACCCAATACAATGAGGGAAAATACAGCCTATTAAGAACAAGAAAACTCCTAAACAAGAAAACTAAAAGAAAAAAAAAAAAAAAAAAAACAGACACAACTCAACCCACAAAAGCAATAATGGCAGGAAAGAGAAACAACTATTCCTTGATATCTATTAACATAAATGGACTCAACTCCCCAATAAAGAGACATAGGCTATCAGACTGGATACATAAACAAAATCCAGCCTTTTGCTGCATACAGGAAACTCATCTCAGAGACAAAGACAGACACTATCTCAGAGTTAAAGGGTGGGAAAAAAACTTCCAAGCAAACAGCTCCAAGAAGCAAGCTGGAGTGGCTATTCTAATATTGAATAAAGTAAATTTCCAACCAAAAGTTATCAAAAAAGATAAGGAAGGACACTTTTTACTCATTACTGGGGAAATCTGTCAGGAGAAACTCTCAATCCTTAACATATATGCTCCAAATAAAAAAGCACCCACATTCATAAAAGAAATCCTACTAAAGCTCAAAAAATACATTTCACCCCACACAATAATAGTGGGAGACTTTAATACCCCACTCTCACCAATGGACAGATCATGAAAACAGAAACTGAACAAGGACACGGCAAAACTAGCAGACATTGAACCAACTAGAATTAATAGATATATACAGAACATATTATCGTAAAGGAAAAGAATACACCTTCTTCTCACCACCCCATGGCACCTTCTTAAAAACTGACCACATAATTGGACACAGAGCGAGCCTCAATTGATATAAGAAGATTGAAATACTCCCATGCATCCTCTCAGATCACCATGGTCTACGGCTGGTCTTTAACAACAACAAAGACAACAAAAAGCCCACATACACATGGAAACTAAACAACGCTCTGTTAAACGATAGCAGGGTCAAAGAAGAAATAAAAAAAGGAATTAAGGATTTTCTAGAATTCAACGAAAACGAAAACACAACATACCCAAACCTATGGGATGCAATGAAAGCAGTACTGGGAGGAAAACTCATAGCCCTAAGTGCTTCCAAAAAGAAACTGGAGAGAGCTTACAGCAGCAACCTGACAGCACATCTAAAAGCCCTAGAACAGAAGGAAGCAGATATACCCAAAAAGAGTAGATGGCAAGAAATAATCAAAATTAGGGCAGAAATAGACCAAATAGAATCGAAAAGAACCATTGAAAAAATCAACAAAACCAAGAGTTGGTTCTTTGAGAAAATCAACAAGATTGATAAACCCCTAGCAAGACTAACTAGAGGGCAAAGAGAGAGTATACAAATTAACAAAATCAGAAAGGAAAGTGAGGACATAACAACTGAAACTGAGGAAATTCAAGAAATCATCAGATCCTACTACAAAAACTTATACTCCACAAAATTGGAAAATCTGGAGGAAATGGATGAATTCCTAGACAGATACAAGATCCCAAAGTTAAACCAGGACCAAGTAAACCATCTAAATAACCCTATAACACCTAAAGAAATAGAAGAAGTCATCAAAAGTCTCCCAACCAAAAAAAGCCCAGGTCCAGACGGGTTCAGTGCAGAATTTTATCAGACATTTATTGAGGATATAACACCAATACTCTCCAAACTATTCCAAAAGATAGAATCAGATGGACTACTACCTAACTCATTTTTTGAGGCTACAATAACCCTCGTACCTAAACCACACAAAGACCCTACAAGGAAAGAGAACTTCAGACCAATCTCACTTATGAACATTGATGCAAAAGTACTCAACAAAATCCTTGCAAACTGAATCCAAGAACACATTAAAACGATCATTCATCATGACCAAGTAGGCTTCATCCCTGGGATGCAGAGATGGTTTAATATAAGGAAATCCATCAATGTAATCCACCATATAAACAAACTCAAAGATCAAAATCACATGGTCATCTCACTAGATGCTGAGAAAGCATTTGACAAAATCCAACACCCCATCATGTTAAAAGTCCTGGAAAGTACAGGAATCCAAAGTCCATACCAAAACATAATAAAAGCAATATACAGCAAACCAACAGCCAACATCAAACTTAATGGCGAGAAACTTGAAGCAATCCCACTAAAATCAGGGACTCGACAAGGCTGCCCACTCTTCCCCTACCTATTCAACATAGTACTGGAAGTCCTGGCTGGAGCAATTAGACAGCAAAAGGAGATCGAGGGGATACAAATCGGAAAGGAAGAGATAAAAACATCACTCTTTGCCGATGACATGATAGTGTACTTGAGTGACCCCAAAAATTCCACCAGAGAACTCCTGCAGCTGATAAACAAGTTCAGCAAAGTGGCTGGATACAAAATTAACTCGAACAAATCAGTAGCCTTCCTATACTCAAAGGACAAACATGTGGACAAAGAAATTAGGGAAAAGGTACCCTTCACAATCGTCACAAAAACTATGAAATACCTTGGTGTGACTCTAACTAAGTAAGTGAAGAACCTGTATGACAAGAACTTCAAACCTCTAAAGAATGAAATTGAGGAGGATCTCAGAAAATGGAAAGATCTCCCATGCTCATGGATTGGAAAGATCAACATCTTAAAAATGGCCATCCTACCAAAAGCAATCTACAGATTCAATGCAATCCCCATCAAAATTCCAACCCAGTTCTTTAAGGAATTGGAAAGATCAATGTGCAATTTCATCTGGAATAACAAAAGACCTAGAATAGCGAAATCCATCCTCAACAACAAAAAAACATCTGCGGGAATCACTATTGCTGACCTCAAACTATATTACAAGGCAATTGTGTTGAAAACTGCATGGTACTGGTACAGAAATAGGCATGTGGATCAATGGAATAGAATAGATGATCCAGAAATGAGTCCTCATGTATATGGTCACCTGATTTTTGACAAAGGAGCCATAAACATTCAATGGAAAAAGGACAGCCTATTCAACAAATGGTGCTGGTCCAACTGGCACTCAGCATGCAAAAGAATGAAAATAGACCCTTTCTTATCTCCTTGTACAAAGCTCAAGTGTAAGTGGATCAAAGATCTCCACATTAAACCAGATACACTGAAAATATTAGATGAGAAAGTAGGGAAAACCTTAGAACACATAGGCACAGGAGAAAATTTCCTGAACAAAACACCAATGGCTCAGCTCTAAGGTCAAAGATTAACAAATGGGACTTAATGAGATTGCAAAGTTTCTGTAAGACTAAGGAAATTGTCAAGAAAACAAAAAGGCAACCAACAGAATGGGAAAAGATCTTTACCAACACCACATCAGATAGAGGCCTAATATCCAAGGTATACAAGGAACTCAAAAAGCTAGACACCAGAGAATCAAATAACCCTATTAAAAAATGGGGTACAGAGCTAAACAAAGCATTCTCAGTTGAGGAACACTGAATGGCCGAGAAACATCTGAGGAAGTGCTCAACATCCTTAGCCATCAGGGAAATGCAAATCAAAACAACCCTGAGAATCCACCTCACACCAGTCAGATTGGCCAAGATCCAAAACTCAGATGACAGCAGATGCTGGCGATGCTGCGGAGAAAGAGGAACACTTCTCCACTGTTGGTGGGGTTGCAAACTAATACAACCACTCTGGAAATCTGTCTGGCGATACCTCAGAAAATTGGATATAGTACTACCTGAAGACCCAGCTATTCCACTTCTGGGCATATACCCCAGAGACACTTTAATACACAACAAAGATATATGCACCACAATGTTCATAGCAGCTCTATTTATAATAGCCAGAAGCTGGAAAGAACCCTTATGTCCTTCAGAAGATGAATGGATACAAAAATTGTGGTACATTTACACAATGGAATACTACTCAGCCACCAGAAACAATGACTTAACCAAATTCTTAAGAAAATGGCTGCATCTAGAGAATATTATCCTGAGTGAGATAACCCAGTCACAAAAGAACAGACATAATATGCAGTCACTGATATTGGGATGCTAACTCCAGAGGCTTGCACTCCCCCAGAAACAACTCACAGACTGTATGAAGTCCAAGAAATAAAGAAAACAAAAATATATATATATATTTACAAAACAAGAAGACTTTGACTATTTCCATGTTGCGTTTTGTTTTGCATGTACTTTACGCTCATTGTAACTATTAGGTTTTCAATGCATACTGTCAAGCCCTTGAAAAAATCAAGTGCTGACTAAAAAATATATTCACATAGTTTTATGTAAAAATTATTTTAATATCTGAAAAAACAGTACTGACAAAAATGTATAATTTTAAGCAAAAAATGTTTAAAAACTGTACATTTATCTTTGTTTTGTAAAATAAAGTCGTTTAAAAAAAAAAAAAAAAAAAAAGAGTGAGCGACTTAAAACCGAGCTGGGTCTCCATACAGGGAAGTGCATCCTGTCTGCCAACACCAGGGCGTTTCCGTGGTGAGAATTAGCATGCCTCGCCAGCATCATAGACAGTAACAACAGCATGAATGAACAGAAGAAAAACAAATAGTGAACAATGAAAAAAAAGACTTTTGTAACAGCGTACATGGTGTTTATGAGATATGGGCATAGGCAAAATTACTGAAACAGTACAATTCGAAATAAACATGTTGGTAAATCAAAATGTAATGTAGCAAATAGAGAGGGGATGGAAAGCTCAGGGGATAAAAGAGCTTGCCACTAAGCCTCACTACCTGACCAACCTGAGTTCGACTCCCTCCAGGACCCACATAGTCAAAGGAGTGAATGTATTCCATGTTGTCCCCTGGCCTTAATAAACATGCATCACACATACACACACACACACACACACACACACACACACACACCATAAAAACAAGTAAATCTCTTTTTCAGGCAAAAAGAAACAAGGCTAAGAGTTATTTTGCAACCTGTTTCCAAAGAGAAACGTGTGTTTGTACTCACTAAGCATATAAGACTGTCTCCAGACTTAACTAATCACCAGGAAACTGTGAACTCATGCTATGATTGACAATAGCATCCATTAATACATCAGTACAGGGGAATGCGCATTAATGAGGATGGGACAATCTGAAACTTTCATTATTGCCACCTTGGATTACTTATTTGTCTTGTGACCCACTCTCAACACAACTCTAGACGGAAAATAAAATATAGACGTACCCCCCACGTGAGTGCATAATATCTCCACAACATTGTTCTAAGAGGAGTGAGCCACAAACTGCGAATGTCAATAGAGGGTCATGGAATTAATAAAAGTAAATGGCTGTTTTCTATGCAACAGGATGGACCAAGAGGACACACAGATCCCCGTGAAAGAAGCCAGACAGGAAACAGTACAGACTGGATGACTCCATTCAAGCATAACCAAGTCACAGTGGAAGAAGTAGCATTCTTTTGAAGGGAGTAGGCTGACCTGGGGGCTGGGAGAAGGCTCTGTGGGAAGGATGCTTGCCCTGTAAGTGTAATGATTAGAGCTCAGGGCACAGTCCACACATCTACAGTCCTGTGCTGTTACAGCAAGATGGGAGGCGCTTAAAGAGAGAGACCCTGACTCAAACAAGGAGGAAGGTAAGGACTCACACCTGACGTTCTCTGACCTTTCTGTGTACCTTATATCATGCCTGTACCTACATTCACATGATACATGCACAAACATATTATCCACATGTACACATCTGCACATGTATTATATACACCTGTAAAAAATTAAAATAATGTATAGTTTTAAAAAGCAAAGTGGTTGTGACAGAGGACAGACGTGGACAAGTCATATGTGAACATTCTTCAAAGTCCACACTTCTTTGCTCTTCCGTAAGTATATTAGAATTTGCTAAGAAATATTTTCACATGCAGATTTACAATGAAAACCTACCAAATTTATAACAACAAAAAGGGGAGGATAATTGCTATCAGGATTTTTGTGGAAGAACATAAATCCAACTTCATGACTTTTTTGATAATTTAAATAAAGTTTTGAAAGCCCTGAAAAAAAACTAATTATCATAAAATGTAATGCCACACATTAAATGCAAATATACTGGAATATTAATTCAACATATCCACAGGGTGTTCTGGATTAAGTAAGAAAACCCTCATGTGTAGAACTGTTGTTAGAAACAGAAACTTTGTGGGACCCAGACAGAGCTGTGTGCATGCACTCGTGAACATAGTATGGTTTGCCGTACCATCAACAGGAACTGCCACCCGGCCCTCAAATAATTTTAATGTCAATTTATAGTTTTATCCTGTACAGAAAGCAGCCTATCTTTCTGGTTCCCGGTTATTATAAATGACAGTCTCCTCAGCATTTGCATTTCAAGCCTCATGGCTCCCCAGGACACTACCCTCTCTCTTCTCTCCATCCTCTGTATCGTCAGCATCCCATCTATCACCACTTGGCCATCCCAGGGGACCGATTTCGCAGCCAAGCCCACAATGATTCCCTGCTGGAATACAGAAAACAGGGAGTGTTCATTTCAGCTTCCTTAGCATCCTTTGGAGCCATGCAGGACAGCACTCTTTGTGTACACAGACCCTGCTTAAGCATGTTATTTTTCATATCAAAAAGCTTGATTGATTTTTCTCTTGTGTGGAGACTGCATCTCGGTACCCTTAATTTAACCTCCAAGGTCACCTGAAATCTAGCCTCAAGCTAATTTCTACTAAGCATTCTAGACAGTAATCCAGGAATCCAATAGTCTGAGAGCACCCCACTTTTCCATCAGTCTTTGATTACAGTCCTCCGGTATTCAAAATAATTTTTTCCCATTTTTCTCCGATTCTAAATCTGCTACCCACCTTCAAAAATCAATTTGTCGTGACGTTCTATTACTGAGTGGGGTCATGGGAACTATAGAGTAAGAGCTTGTTTAAATGGCTTTTGGAATTGATCAGATTTCAGACTCACCTAAGGAACTTTGAAAATTAGCCGGTACTAGGGTCAGGTCTGCAGAGACTCCGATGCAAGGCAGCTAGAACAACCAGTCCATGAATCTTTAAAGAAATCTGTGGCCAAGCCGGACTCATTTTAAAGCGTTAATAGACTGAAATCTCCAACCACAGCACTAAATAGAAACTAAGGTCGTTATAGCAGCTCTCTCATGCATGACAACAGTCATAGGCACAAAGCAAAAGCAAATTGTCGGTGTCCTCCGCTGCAAAGAAGAGCCCCTCTGATGAGGGGTGGGAGCTATACTTATTTGTGGGTATGAGGAGAAGTATTTAGAACACAGGTAGAAATTATATTGGTTTGAGAAAACGAGAGTAGTAGATTCTCCACTTAGGTCTATGACTTCCTCGGCTAAGGGCATTTGGCTAGGTTTACAGTACTAGGCATGAATCCCCTCCTACTGGGTAGCCCTTTAGTCCAATTAGACAGCCTTTGGCACCCACTCCTAGATGAAGAGTTAAATGTGGTCAGTGACTCCTAGAAAAAGAGAATTAATTTCCCTCGGGAATAAGTTTCCATAAAGGATGTTTAGTTTCAAAGAGTCAGTCCTGGATACATGTATTTACATGCAATGCTAAGTGGACTTGGCAGGTTGAATATGCGTGTATGCATATATACATACATATATAACTATACATATGTGACAATAATAATTAAAGAAGAGATCATCAATTTTGGAGGGGTGTGTAGGAGTCTGGGGAGGAAAGAGTGACAGAGTATGCAGATATAATGCTCCTGGGCAAAGCTCTCAAAAACCAAAGCCATTTTCTAAATTGTTCATTTCCTCTTCTGATGTAGTTGTGAAAACTTTCTAAAAGATAACATTTGTATTTAAAAAATTAAACATGTGCTTTAGAAAAACAAGGACAATAGGAGAAAGTAAAAAAAAAAACAAAAACAAAAACAAATTTTGGAAAATATTCACCATCTGAAAGATGTACACATCCATTCAAAAACACCTAGTAGAATAGTTTTTAAAAAAATATTAGAAGCAATCAAGAAAAGAAGAAAACAAAGGGGAAAAAATGAATGATTGTTCACACAAGAGAAGCACTGGTTTGAAGGTCATTGTCTTTACAACAGAAACCTGAGGACGAAGGAAATAGATCTGCTAAGATGCTGAAACCAAACAAGCAAGCAACAAAAACCCATTAACCAAAACTTCTGTATTCTTTCTTTTTTCTTTCTTTCTTTCATGTGACAGACTTCCAGCTTCTACTAAAATGTAAAAGGCTGGTCAGCATCACTCCCCACCCTAATGGTGAGAAACAGCATCTTAATCTACAAAACTGTAATGTTTCCTGGAGACATCAAAACCTGGAGGAGAGAGAACAGCCCACTGCAATGATATCAAAGGAGAGGCAGGTCACCAGCCCTGGCTTCACACAGCCGCAGAAAAAAAGGACAAGATCTTCACAGAAAAAGATGGGAAGAATCGGGCCAGACTTTTAATGAACTGTGAAATGCTTGCTGTGAGGAACAAAAGGGATCCTAAAAGTCACAGGTGACAGGGAATTTGCACCCACTCACAGGCTCTGCCCTGTCAGCTGCACAGGACAAAAAGCTGGAAGACAGAAGAGATGGGAGGGGAGCTTCCCTGGAGGTACAGGCCAACAGAAGGGCAGTGACAGACTCTACAAAAGGGGATGTCTAGGGCCTCTTCCAAAAGCAGAGAGAGGTCTGGTTGCCAAGGTAAGGAGGGGCAATGAAACTTTGGCCAGAGGGCAGAGGAGACCCACTAAGTCCAAGTCCGGGAACTTGGAGAGGGAAACGGAACACTGTTGCATTTTCTAAGAAAGGCAGCAGGAAGGTGCATTATGCTGTATACTTTTGGTATGTCCTACTACAGGGCTAAGACAGGGTCACTGAGAAAGCCCCGCCCTGAGAGCCAGGTAGATCTGCACACCACCGAGGCTGAGCCCAGACAAGGGGATTCTCAGACCAAGATCATGAACCCAGGTGAGCAAGCTGCTGCAAGGAGGAAACTTACAGGCATGGGAACAGAATCTCTGGGATCACCTAATAAACATGCTGTGCACTAAGGCAATGTGTCACCCAGTATTTAAGTGATCCATCAGATAGTTAAATGGGAATAACAGACACAACACTATTTCAGACATGTTAGGGTCTGGGGCAAATAGGGTTGTTAGGAGGAGAGAGCAGGAGAGAATAGCAGAGGATAGATGAGTCAACGGGTTAAAAATAATGCTACAAAGCTTGTAGATACAGAGAACAGAAAGCAGACAGATATTAATAGACAGACAGACAGATAATACATACAAACATATATAACAGATTTAAATGAACACCTAGATGAATATATGCATTTGCAGATGATAGACGTTAATAATTAGAAATATACATAAATATATAAGTTGGGATTGATATTAATAGATATATTGATATATAAGCAGATCGTAGATGCACACACACACAGATATTGATAGATAGATATGAATTCATTCACACCACAGACATTATCTTGGAAGCAAATGCAGGAGACTGGAACCACTAGCTCGTTCGGAGTGTAGGCTTGCTGAGATTTGGGCAAGGAGCTCCGATCTGTATTTTTTCCCTCACTTCAGTGTTTAGATTATCACAGTATAGTTCAATTTCAAACATTTTATAAGAACCAAATAATTACAGTGATGCCTGTAAAAATGCAGCAAGTCACTGCTCTGAAGAATCATTGGTAGGTTTTCAGATCAATATAACCAACATCGACATCAAAGGTGTTGACAGAGTTTATTTTTCTCGTTGGCATAATTTTAGTCAGATAATGTCCTATAAAGAAAATCAAAAGAGTAAGCAATACTGTGGCACAGATATAGTTTAAAAGCACCCGGCTGAATTTCTTAATGTAATTATTACTTTCCAACACTTGAATAATTTCATTTTCGTGTTGCTTGCACTTAAGAGAAAGGATGTACTCATTAGAAATTATTGTTACAAAGACCGCACAGCCACACAGACGGTTGAGAGCAACCTGACTGGTGTTAATTGCAAAGCGGAGAATAATGGGAACAATGTTGCAAATCTGTGCAAAGGCAAAGGGTCCCACCGACTAAATGTGTGCGCTGGAAAATCATCTACCTTAAGCTTAACTCTCCCTAGCTCAGAGTGAACTCAAATCCACTTATTACATAGGGCACAGATTTCTCCCTAAAACAGAATAAAAAGCTGGAATGCATGGCCCCACCAAATGATCCAAAAACTTCATCCTTATTATATAATATGCAAATGGATTGTATAGAGATGAATATACAAAAATAAATGACAATGAAAGGGAACAGTCCAACTAATAAATATGGATGAAATATGGATCGTTTCACTTGGGGTTATTACTGTCAATTTTTCCTTTTGTCTATTTCCCAATTATTATTATGTAGATTATTACACCACCTTCATAATTAAAAAGGATTGTATTAGAAAGGTGACATTTGCCTTTTAAATGGTCATTGGAATTATTTTTTTATGTACAACAAATCTACTTCCTCTGAAACTTTTGTTCATTTTGGAACTTGCTTCAACCTCCTCCCCAATGCCTATTGCCATGAAGAATAAACACTCTCCCAATGTTCTGTGCAGACATGAATAATAGTTAGTTCCCTTAATAAAAAAAAATTATTTTTTATAGAGAGACTTAAAGGTCTGGAGGAAATAGCTTTATGTTCCATGAACACACACACACGCCTGTGCTTCTGGGAAAGCCTGTGTCAAGTCATCTGGAAGTTGACAGAAAGCCACGGTGTGGTACAGCTGAGGACCAGGCTGCTAAGCAAGGGACTTAGCTCATCTCGGAACCAAAGATTTATAGGGCCACCAGTCAGATCCCTGACACACGTGTGATGGATGATACTGCCCAAGATCTGGGGAGTTTGACTTTATTCAAATGTGTCCCGGCGCTGCTGACAATGCCCAAATCTTGACTTGCTCCAAATGAAGGCCCGAGAAGCAATTTTCAGGTGAACTGAAGAAGAAAATCATTTGTTTGCACCCAGGGAGGCAGCGAATTTATGAGAACAATATGGCTGAGATGACGGGCGTGTGCTGTGATGGGGGCCATCTGCTGTGTGAACTCACACCCGGCAGGCATGGCAAGGGAAAAAGAAAACCTTCGTTCTTGCCCATAAACTCAAACTTGAAAATAATTAGACATTTAGAATAAAGGTGTGTGTGCGCGGCCGGGCACTGTGTCTTTTCATATGTCTCCCCTCAAAAGAAATGGAGGAAATCATTTTTAGGTTAAAAAAAAAAAACACAAAGTAAATTTTAGGTGTAGCTGTTGCTTTTGTATGACTGTAACATGTTATCCCAGTTGATAAAAATAAGCTCTGCGTGATGCCTACAGAAGTCCCCAAGAAATGTCACCAAATGGACAGCTGGCTGGGGTTTCGTTTCTGCCAAGCGATTTCCTTTCGAATATGCTCTAAGACACAGGCAGTCTATGTCTTCTTATGCGTGGGTGTTCAAACAAAGTGGGGGTCAGTAAACAGTTAAGCCGTGCTCATTTTCCATTTTAAAAGTACATCACAGACATTAAAATGTTTGTTGCAACTGAATGCGGGTGGTCGGGAGTCTCACATTTTGGCAAGAACTTTCTTTAGTCTCTATACACCCGTTCCAGCCAGTTAAACTAAATGCAGGAGAGTGTTAGGTCCCACACCTTTCTCTAGGAAGCAGTATGTCAGTCCGGGTCAAGTCACTGCACTAGGAAAAGCATGCCTGTCGACATCTGGTACAGCATTCTCAGGGAGAATTGGTGGAAATTTTTTGAAACACTATTGGGATGGCATTTACACATCATAAAAGAATGATGGAAAGAAAGAAAATGGCAAGAGGGACCAGTGGGGTAGGAACAGGAAGTGGGGGGAGGGCAGAAAACAAAGCACAAATGTAATATAATCTGAAAATGTCACAATGAAACCTTTGCACAATAAATTGATAGAAATTAAGTAATAAGTTAATACAAGCAAGACAAATTTGAATAAAAAAACAAAAAATATGATTTTTGTTTGCATGGATTCAATGGCCCATATGAACTTGTGAATTGACTTATGTCCATCCACACAAAAACCCACTGACAAGGATGATACAAACCAGAAAAGCAGACACATTTGACACCAAAGGCATTCCTAACAGGCAAGCCTTGGGAAGCAGGGAAGCATGGTATTAGGGCTATCATTCTGTAAAACACTGTGCACATGGTCCAGAAGAGATGGCTCAGTAGAAAGAAAACTCACTGCTCTTCAAAAAAAACAGGGTTCTACTCCCAGAACCCATGTGGTGGCTCACAAGGATCTGTCATTCCAACTTCAGGGGGTCTTTTGGCCTCCACAGGCACCAGACACGTACATGGTACTTAGACATACATTTAGGCAAAACACTAATACACATTGTCTTAGTTAGGGTTTTACTGCCATGAACAGACACCATGACCAAAGCAAAGCTTATTAAAAAAATTTTTAGTTGGGGCTGGCTTACAGAGAGTCATCAAGTTTGGAACATGGCACCATCCAGGCAGACATGGTACAGGCAGAGCTGAGAGTTCTACATCTTCATCTGAAGGCTGCTAACAGAATACTGATTTCCAGGGAGCTAGGATAAGTAAGGGTCTGAGAGCCCACAGTCATACTGACACACCTACTCCAACAGGGCCACTCCCTGAGCAGAGCATATACAAACCATCACACACGGAATAAGGATGAATCTTAAAAAAACAAACAAACAAACAACAACAACAAAAACCCCCAAAAAACGAAAAACACTCTGAACCAGGAAAACAAATCAGGTCATGTGACTGGTATTAAAAGATGTACAGAATTTTAAAAGGAGCAGAGTGAAAATAGCCCCGCTCTGTCATGAGAACAATTGAACATGGCAGATCTCTAGAGCTTAGACACCTTGTACAACAAAATGTATGCTCTTTAGGAAAAAGCTTCCTGTTTCCCCTCCTCACAGGCCCTGGGAACCACAGCCTTTTCTGCCCTCTACCACTGAGTCTCTGGCTAGTTTAAGAACAGAACTGTGAAATCATGGGCATTTGTTCTTGTGATTATCTTGCTTCACTGAGTGCATTGTCTCTAGATTCCTCCAAACTGGTCAGATGGTAGGAGTTTATGTAAATTATTCTTGCTACTTATGCTGTTATTGTTTCATTCTCTGCATTGATTCTTTCTTTGGTTCCGAGGTCTCGTGTAACCCAGAGTGGCCTTAAGCTCACTGACTAGTGACCCTGCCTGATTTTTACATGGCGCTGGGAATCAAACACTGGGCTTTATGAATGCTAGACAAACAATCTACCCCTGGTTTGTTTTTCTCAAGACAAAGTTTCCTACAGCTAAGGGCGTCTTGAACTCACTTAACAGCCAAGGATGACCTTGACCTCCTGGTATGCCTGCTTTTACCTCTTCAGTGCTGGGATTGAGATTGTGCACCACCACAGGCAGCTGGATTCATTTACATTTTTAGGAAAAATAATATTCAGTTGCTTATAATATTCCATATTCTTAATTCATTCATCTACCAAGAGATATCTGAGTCGTTTCTATATACTGCTGTAATGGACATGGTAGGCTTAACTTTTTTTTTTAACTGATTTTATTCGTTACATTTCAAATGTTATCCACTTTCCTGCATTCCCCTCCATATTCCCTATCCCATCACCCCTCCCCCTGCTTCTATGAGGGTGTTCACCCACCCACCCATCTCTTTCCCTACACTTCCCCATCAAGTCTTGGCAGGACCAAAGGCTTCTCCTCCCACTGATACCCAACAATGCCATCCTCTGCTACATATGCAGCTGGAGCCATGGGTTTGTCTATGTGTACTCTTTGGATAGTGGTTTAGTCCCTGGGAGTTCTGGTTGGTTGGTACTGTTGTTCTTATGGGGTTGAAAATCCCTTCACCTCCATCAATCCTTTCTCTAACTCTTCCTTCAAGGGCTCTGTTCTCAGTTCTATGGTTGGCTATGAGCATCTGCCTCTGTATTTGTCATGCTCTGGCAGAGACTCTCGGGAGACAGCTATGTCAGGCTCCTGTTAGCATGCACTTCTTGGTGTCAGTAGTATTGTTTGGGTTTGGGGGCTGAATATGGACTGAATCCCCAGGTGGGGCAGTCTCTGGATGGCCTTTCCTTCAGTTTTTGCTCCAAACTTTGTCTCCATATTTCCTCCTGAGAATATTTTGTTCCCCATTCTAAGAAGGACTGAAGCATCCACACTTTGGTCATTCTTTTTCTTGAGCTTCATGCGGTCTGTGAATTTTGCCTTGGGTATTCCGAGCTTTTGGGCTAGTATCCACCTATCAGTGAGTACAGACCATCAGTGTATTTTTGTGAGTGGTTACCTCACTCAGAATATTTTCTAGATCCATCCATTTCCCTACGATTTTCATGAAGTCATTGTTTTTAATAGCTAAGTAGTACCCCATTGTGTAAATGTTCCACATTTCCTGTATCCATTCCTCTACTGAAGGACATCTGGGTTTTTTCCAGCTTCTGGCTATTACAAACAAGGCTGCTATGAACAGAGTGGAGCATGTGCCCTTGTATGTTAGAGCATCTTTTGTATATATATATCCAGGAATGGTATAGCTGTGTCCTAAGGTAGTACTATGTCTAATTTTCTGAGGAACCACCAGATTGATTTTCAGAGCAGTTGTACCAGCTTGCAACAGGGATAAGTTTTTTCAAAAAAAAGATTTATTTCCACTATTAAAGTATATTTATCTGTGTATACATGCACATGAATACAAGTACTTGTGGAGGCCAGAAGGGGGCACCAGATCCCCTGACTGGAATTACAAGCACTTCAGAATAGGTTCAGGGAAACAAAGAAATGTAATAGCAAAACCATCTCTCTGGCCCCTCCCTGCAAGGTCTTGATTTTGATCCTTTTGGAACTTAATGGATCATGCACTTTTAACTTTAATTTTATCAAAGAAAGAAAAATGAACAAAAATAATTCATTATAAAGAATGAAGGTTTCCGAAATAAGGTAAAATGTGGGTGCTCATAAGGGCATAAATGAGAGTTGCACACACCACAAATGATCACATGCTATAAGACAGAAAGGAAACAACTAAGAGAGTAAATATAAAAACACCAAAGAGAACAACATGAGAGACTGACAAACACCATGCGCTTTTGTTTTCCTTAATAGATAGAGAAGATTAAAATCCATTCCTTTGTAATGATATCCTGTAATTAAAAATCACTTCCTGTCAAATGGCGTTAGGCAAAAAGGTCTTGTGAGATATTGGCAGTGAATACATCCCATTTTCCGTTCTAATTGGACTGTCCGCAAAGAAGCACAATTTAGAAAACATGTTTTTAATGTCTCTGAACAAAACTGACAAGTGTATAGAAAAAAAAAATTTATAAAATTTGAAAAACCAATACATCTTTTTCTGTATATATTTTACCCACAGCCAACTTCCAAACTGTCCCAAATGAAACATGTTGAACTTCATCAGCAAACCCCTCCAATCTTCAAAGAAAACAGCCTCATATAAATCACTGATAGCATCAGGCAGAGGAAACAGACAAAGGATGTAAGTGTGGAGAAAAAAAAAGAACCAGTTAAGTGTCTGACCTGACCTTTATTTATTTTATTTTATTTTTTTTTTTTTTTTGAAACTTTCTTCTCCGGTCTTTAAAAAATAAAAACTTGCAAAACAATGAGAGTGCAGGCTACCTCTCTGAGCTGTGATGTAGTGCCAAATCTGCCTGTCACCAGGAGACAAAAGAGAGGTGGACACAAAGGCTCTGCCAGGCAATGACAGGACATGAATTAAGCAGAGCCTACAAGGAGGGACTCTGAAGTCTGTGCTGGCAGTTTCGAAGAAACAATGCTCCGATTGTTCTTGTGTTCTCAACTAATCTTACTGAAGGCGAAGTTTCCTTGTGTCCGACAGCTCTTCACAAAAATGAAACATTTTCTCTTCAAGAACATCCAAAGCAAGATGCTGAGGTTTCAGTGAGGGCTTCTAACGTGACTACAATAGGCCTTAAGAGAAAATGTTGCTATGGCGTTGTTTTCTCTCATTCAAACTCTTTATTATCCCAGATAGATCTTGCAGAATTTTTTCATGAGTCTGGCAGACCTTTTCAGCAAGAGCTGAACTTCTATTTGGCCAAAGAAGCTTGACCAGTCTTATGAAACCCAAGAAGAAAAGAATGAAGGCGGCGCCTATAGTGTTGTTCCTGAAACCTCGATTTTAATTATAATGACTAGTCTGGCAAGACGTGTTCACCGATCCAACACTGGTGTGAATGACACAAAAGTAATTAACCACTTTGTACTTAGACGTAAGGCCTAGTCTACAAGTTGAAGCCCATTACTGGCACCATTATCGTGACTTGAATCTGGGACAGACAGAATAAAGCCCTAAGAGAAAATCTGCTATCTCTGGGTAGCATTCCATCAACTCCTAATGGCTTATCCTTCTGCCCACAGATCAGTCCTTGTTGCTACCTTGTCTCTATCTTGTGTCTACCCTGTTCTCTTGTTGCTTCATGTACTAATATCACATCTGTTATTAAAAATAATTGCTGTCATTGTGTTCTTCCTTTATGCTTTTAAACTTTTTCCCCTTAAACGTGTATTCATGAAATAGGAAAATAAATTGAAACCAGCAAAATGAACAAACACCTAAACTGATTCAATGTTGGCTTTTCTATCTGATACATATAATCATAAGCATTTTGAAAGCTATGGTGATGTGTTAAGTTAGTGGGGCATTCTTGTTGTAATCGTGGGCCCGGCCCCTTAAGATCCCAGTTACTCTAAGAGACCAGACCAGATGCCGCAGCCTAATAAATCAGATCACGCCCCTGTGAAGCTCACTCTCTCTAGGACAGAGTTAAGAACTTGACTGGTTCTATGCCTTTGCATCCCCTAATTTATAGCCACATCTAACAACCTGACTCCTTTGTGCTCCTTGTCACATGGGCTATCACAGACTAAATCACACAGTGTGGAACTCCAAGGATATAAAAGTCAAATGCTTTCCTTGGTTCGGGAGATTTCTCTTAAGAACTGGGTCTCTGGGCTTTCCCCTGCTAACACTTCCAGTTAGATCCTCTTTTTTAATTTAAACATTCTTTCAGAACAAACTCCTCTGGAAACCCCTCCTTCTCTTTACGTTCCTACCCTGTTGTCTCTGGTAGGATAGACCCTTTGGAATGCTCTCCCACCAAGAACAGACCAGAGCTGTCAAAGTTGGGATGCACTCTCTCCTCAGCAGACTCACTGATGTAGGGTTAGTTAATGTCCATTCTTTCCTAGAACTCTTTTATTCCTAACACATGCCTTCATGGGATAAAATGGCTCTGACCACATTACGTCAGGAAAAAAAAAAAAAAAAAGATATGGCTCCACTTGGAGCCCCAAAATAAAGTTTGTTCCACAAGTCTGGATTCTGAGCTGACTTTACCAAAACATAACGACGAAATAACAAAGACCTTGAAGGACACAGAATTCACTCTTCAGCCAACCTCTTTCTTAAGAGCACATCTATTTATTTCCCTGAGTTTTTTAAACTTGCTGGAAAGCATGCTGAATAATGGCCACGTTGTTAAGCAATTTTGTAATCCCTGGTTATAGTTATCATTATTATTAACTTTTTAATCCTTTTTTTAAAAACAGTGCAATAGTTTCCTTGCTACCTGAACCAATCACCACACTTAGCAGCATAAAGACCACATGAATGTATTGTTTTCAGTTCTAGAGGTTCAAAGTTTGAAAAATAACTGTCTCAGTCTGTGTTCTGCTGCTATAACTGAATGCCCGAGGAGGCTAATTACTTAAATTAGTAAATTTAGTTACTTAAAGTAGTAAATTTAAGTAAAATTACTTAAAGTAGAAAAATGTACTTTCCCATAGTTCTGAAGGCAGAGGTGTTTTAGAACCAAGGTATAAGCAGAACCAGTTGCTCTCATGCTTCCAGGATGGGTAACTTAAACCTGAATCCTTCCAAGAGAAGGCACATTGACTCACAAGCCCAAAGGGACAGAGACTAAAGGGATACTCAAACTCCTTCCACCGAACTCTCTTACAACACTGTTAACCTCCCCGAAAGACCCTGCCTCCCTATAATTGTACTGCAAATTAAATGCCTTCCGAATCAGACCTGGAGGCTCTCCCTGACAGGGTTGAAATCAAGGTGTCCACACGTCTGTATTCTTTTCTGGAAATCTGCATGCCTTTCCAAGTGGTAATATCAAAGTAAGTACACAAGAACCAAGTGCGGTGGAGCTGAATGATGGAATGAAATGAATGGAACGCTGGAAAGCTGGAAGAAACTACAAGACTACCAAGGACAACTTAAATCCAAAGCACCAATGAGCACAGACCACAAGCAGACCTCTTACGTCATCAGTTACTATGCAGAGCTAAGAGTAGGGACCACGGTTTTTTGTTGTTGTTGTTGTTGTTTTGTTTTGTTTTGTTTTCTGGTTGACTCAGGTTTGCTTCCTGCTGAAGGAAACCCCAGGCATGCTGCCTCCGGTCCTATTCTTCTCCCTCCTGTAACAACTCTTCTCTGCCAAGCCTTTGCTATCCTACTCACACCTTCCACCCAAAATTTTCAGGCTCATACTGAAAGCATAACCTAAAGCTCCAAGTCATGATTCTCAGCGTCATCTAGGTAAACTTGGAAAGCACATCGGTACCCCAGCCCCAAGAGTGTTGGTGGAAATGTGAGGGAACTCCCATCTGGCATGTCAAATATTGCTTGGTTTTTTAGCTTGAGTTCCTTCGACTTGGGAAAGGAACAAGTTTCAGTTTCCACTTCCTGGTTACTGTCGGTCTTCAAGGAAAGTTTGGGCAGAATCTCTAGCAGCAACTGAAGCAGCACGGGAGAATGCCACTTCCTGGCTCACTCTCCAGCTCATGCTGATGAGCTTTCCCATACTACTGAAGGCTCTCTGGTACCTATGGGGCCATCCACAGTGAGTCAGCTCCTCCCACATTGAATATCAACCAAGATAATCTCATAATCTCTCATATACATACCCACAGGCTAATTTCATAAAGAATTCTTTAATTGAGGTTCCCAAGTGGCTCTAGGTTATGTCAAGTTGACAAAATAACAACGGAAAAAAAATAACCCTAATCATCTCACCAGGGAGATTCAAGATGCTATCCCAGGGCTCTTAGCCTCATTAATAAAAAGAATTTAAGAACGTACACTGAAAGAAGCCTGAGTACAAATTTTACTTAGGCTTAAGAAAAACGCAGCCAGCAGGCAGTATGGAACTTCAGCAGCCATCTAGAGGAGGGAAATAGAGAAGAGAACGTCATGTCTCTTGAGTTACTGGTTTAGATCTATCATTAAATGCCCATGAAGACTTTTATGTTCATGTCTCTTAAGGACTGTAGACATTAACGTCCCTGTGATTCGATGAGATGACTCAGCAGGCTATGACAGTTGTCACCAAGCCTGACAACCTGGGTTTGATTTCTGGAATACACATAGTACAAAGTAGAAGGAGAAAACCAACTCCTGCAAACTGTTCCCACACACACAAGGGTATGTGTGCATGTGTGTGTGTACACACACACATACACACTATGGTATACATACTCCATATAAATAAATGTTATAAAATAAAGAAATTAATTTCCATCTAGAAAGGGAAATTCTGGTGTACAATGAGTACATGCTTTGCTTAATAGATAATATTAACCAGGTTTTCAAAGTGGTTAGATCATTTTACACAACAAAAAAATACAAAAATTTCATTTTTTCTTATCTGTCAATGCTTGAAACTTCTTATTTACTAATTAAAATTAAATGTATTCTGCATTTAATTGATAGCAGAGAAACTGTATGTTAATGGGGTATAAACCTTTTGGTTCAGTGCATGAATTTATAACAAGGTCAAAATCAAGTTGATGAGATCTTGGAGTGTAGAAGTTGGGCTTTGTTTTTAACCCCGTTGACTATGAGTAAAATGGCAATTATTAACACCATTATATTCCAAATTCTGTAAAAAGTATTCAGAATATTTTTGTCATAAAAAGCAACACAAGGTTGGTCTTTAAAACTACAGAGATTTCTTCCTTCCTTCCCTCCTCCCTCCCTCCCTCCCTCCTTCCCTCCCTCCCTCTCTTTCTCTTTCTTTCTTTCTTCCTGTTTAAGCAGGATAGAGAGACTAAGGTGGGAGAATTATGAGTTCAAAGCCAGGCTAATGAGAACATTTCAAAAACCAAACAACAAAATAATGAGTGTTGTAAGTATTTTCAAAACTAAATCTCATCATGATTTAATTTTCACTCCTTGGGTGATATCAGACACCTTTTCTGTGCCTATCCACAATTTGATCCTTCTTGCTTTCCTTGTTTTGTAGTTGGCAAAACCTCGTCACCTGGTTTTAAGTTCTTTTGACTTTCATGTGCCTGAACATACTTCTATTTATTCATTTCTGAAATGCATTTTCCCCCTTAGACCTAGGATTCTATGTGGACAGGATGCTCTTTCTCTGTCTTCCAACACTACAGAGGTAAGACTTCTCTTTAGTGTCATTTCTGATGAGAAATCTATCATTACATTTAACTTTGTTGGAGCTGGAGACATGGTTCAACAGTTACAAACACTGGCTGTTCTTGTAGAGAACCCAAGTTCAATTCCCACATCACATAGCAGCGTACAACTATTGGTAATCTCAATGCCAGAGAACCTGACACTTCTGGCTTCAGCAGGCACTACACACATGTGGGGCACAGATATACATGAAGGCTGAATACCCATACACATTTTAAAAATGAAATAAAGTATATTTATCTTTGTCCATTTGTGTGTATTTATTTAGATGTTATATATATTCCCAGGTAGGACTGGAAAAGTAGCTTAGTAGTGAAGCAAATGGCTGCTTTCCCCAGGACCCTAGTTACATTCCCAGGACTACATTGTGTGCCTCACAACTGCCTAAACTCAAAGGATTTAACACCACCTTCTGGCTTCCAAAAGTGTGTGTGTGTGTGTGTGTGTGTGTGTGTGTGTGTATGTATGTATGTATATATATAATGCATTCACACACAGAGAGAGACATATGGACTCACACATAGACACAAACACATGAACACATGTGTACACACATACAAGTAACATTTTAAAACAGTCTCCTAATCTCGATTTTGAGAAATTATTATTGTGTCTCAGTGTACTTCTCAGAGCTTTTTAGATATGAAGTCTTGTCATTTCCATGATGTTTGAACCTAAATAACCTTTCCTTTATAAATATCCAGTGGGGGCTGAAGAGATGGCTCAGCTGTGAAAGGCTAGGCTCACAACCCAAAATAGATTTCCAACCATTGCCATTTCACTGCAGCAACAAAAAGGACAGATTAATAACTTTCTTATTGTCCTTAGAAATATGCAGACATAAAAATTATACATTAGTCCATTTACAGTAGCTAACATGAATAATAAGATGTAATGGTTATAATAATAAACGTGCATTCTCTTAATTATGATCAATATGCAGAATTATCAAGTTATTATGAAACCTTTGGGCTTTTATTAAAAATCTTAGGCAATAAAAGACTATTTATCTGATTCAAATGACTTTGCTATATTAAGAAGAGTGAACCTTTATTCCACCCTCAAAGAAATCACATTAGAAATCTCAAAATCAATCTTTGAAAAGTTATGCACTGATTTGAGTTCCTGGTAGGCTTGTGGAAACAAGATGAGACCCACCTCTAGATGTTTGTGTCTGGGGTCTGGGGTGGGACTCAAAATTTGCCTTTCTATTCCCCAGGTGACCTGTCCCTGCTTCCCAAAACCACACTGAAAAAAAAAAAAATGCCACATTAAAAGGATGAATAGACCCACCTGCAGGTCAACCCATTTCTGGGATCCGAGTGATTGTTTTCCCCTCTCTGAAACTCTAAATCAGGTCAATGCAAGTGATAGATTTCCACATGAAAAGCTCGTCAACAACTAACTGAATATTTTCTGTAAAACGTTTGTTAGTACCGGTCCAGCATCCAGAAATCCACAATCTCCTCTACGGCTGCTCAGGGAATCTGCCCTGCTTAAATACAATAGTGGTCCACAATCCTCCTTCTGAGTGCTAGAGAGTCTCAGAAGGTGAATTTTATTGTAGCATTCGGCCTTTCAGAGTTGCTCGCATCGCTGCCTTTTATACTACTCCCTATTCCCATGAACACTGAATCTCATTAAAGCAGGAAAACATTGCAAAGGAAACCACCCAAACAAAGAAACCAGGGGATCCACAAGATGCTAATCGTTGTCTTCTCCTTCCCTCCCTCCCATGTTTAGTTGTGTCAAACTTCCAACAGGGAATGGATACAAACAAAAATCTTATTAAGGTCAACAATAAGTGGGAATGAAAATCAAGTGGCACATAAGACACGGTATCTTGAGTTAGGTCGGCATTCCGCACAGCAGAAAGAAACAGGTCCCTCCTGAGATGCGTCTGATAGGACAGGTGCTATGCGAGAAAATGTACCAGACCATAACAGGAGTCAGTGGGAAGCATCAACAGTGTGGCGTTCAGATCTCTAGAGCGTTGCAATAATAAATCAGGGCCAACTAAATAAAGGTCTAGAGATTTGCCATGTAATACCATGCCTATAACCAACAATACTGTGTTACACACTTAACTGTTTCTCACTAGGGAGATAGCTATGTCTGAAGAGCTTGCTATGGAAGCCTTAGGACCTGAGTTTGATTCTGCAACCCCACTTAAAAAGCTGGGTAGGGTGGGGCATGCTTTAGTTCCAGCACTGAGAGGGCAGAGATGGGTATTTCCCTGGGCCAGTCAACCTCATCCAATCAGAGAGAAGCAGGTCCCACTGAAAAACAGAGCAAAACAACTGGGCTGGACTGGCCAAAAGAAAATAAAATTTTAAAAATGCCCAGGGGAAAAAAGATAGGCATCATAGTGCTGGCTTTTGAGCCGGGTCTCAACAGGCTAAGCACACATTCCCATGTTCATATTCTTTACTTCACAGAGGACAAGACAAGGAAGGCGGGTGAAGAAGAAAGTCGAGGAGCAATGTGCTTTGAGAGGAGCCTATAGGGTAGGCACGTGTGACTAAATGTTCATGTTTTATGTGGTTCCACTCTGTCTTACAACACATCGTTATTACAGCCAAGTTATCTGCTACTCAACACATTCTAGGTTTTACAGATGCTTAAATATTATTAATTGCCTCAATTTCCCCATACTCACGGAAGCTTCTTTCTAGATACTTGACCAAGTCCTACAACCTCTCACGTGACTTAATAAAATGCACTTTACGTGGCCTCTTGAAATAAATACACTACATGCATCTACATATTCAATATTCAAATTAGGCATTAGAAAAATGTTTTCTAAAATAAAACAGGTACAACAGACACATCTTAATCGCCATTACAAATTATGTAGATGAAGGAGTTTAAATAATTTACATAGAGAACGTCTTGTTTTTATCCAGGGTCTGAGGATGTGACTCAGCTGCACAAGCTTGAGGAACTCAGTTTGGATCCCTGGCACCCATACTCACACACATACACACACACACACACACAGAGAGAGAGAAAGAGAGAGAGAGAGAGAGAGGTTATTATTTTTCCATTAAGAGGCTCACAACTTATTTGTAAATGGATGGCAATTTCTTTAAACATTTTAAAAGTCTAGACACTGTTTGTACTGCAGTTGAAGAGTTATACCTACAGTGTTAATACCTTCACTGTTAAGATCAGCTCCAAAAGAACGCTCAGATTTGATCTGATGATACATTAGCTCTTGAGTACTCATGAGATATAACTCTTTCTTCTGTTTGTTCCTCGAAGGGCACATTAAGAGTCCTCCCAATTATGCAGATTCTGATTGTAGCAGGAGCATATAGTAATCAGCCTCACACAGTCAACAGATGGCCACTGTTCGGTATTTTACTGACCTGTGTCTTTTAGTAGAGTTTTCTCCAGAGAGCTCTACACAGAACAGCATCTCAACAATAAACACTTGGTCTTCTGTGTGCCCTCTGAGAAGACACTGATTCTTTCAAAGTCAAGAATTTCCTAATAATATGAAAATATTTTAAATACGTTAATTTGAATCTGGACCCCCCCCCAAGCCCATATAATGCATTATGTTTCTTTTATTTTTGTAACTGGTTTTGTTCCAAATTTATTTACTCTACTAATATAAACAAATAAGCACCTCTCATCCTGCCTTTGATTAATTATTTCTATGGGCTTACATTAATTTTCCTTTATCCCATGCATATCCTATAAACTGGCAGGTTTTGAGGACTTTACATAATTAGGTATAAAATTGTTTTAAACTTTTTTATATAGTGCATACATGTATGTGTGTGTAGATCATACATATGTACAGCATGCATGCGTCATGGTACCCATGTGGAGGCCAAAGAGAAACTTTGTGGAGTTGGTTTGGTTTCTCCTTCCATTCTTATGTACTTTCCAGGGATCAAACTCATGTCATCAAGGCTAGGTTTCACAGCAAGCTCTTTTACCTGAGGAGCCGTCATGTGGATCCAGGCTCAGACACTTTGTAAACACACTTCTTATACAGTCTTCTCTCCCAACTACTAAACATCATAAACAGCCAGCATTGCATTGTAGATGATGCCAGCCTGCTCCTCACTGCAAAATTGCTGATCATTGTTTCCTTTGCTTAAGGATTCAGCAGTGGCTATTACCTAGAACTTTTATTTCCCTTGTAGTTGCCAAAATGTTTAATAATTCTGTCTTCCTATTACAACATACTTACTCACTGACGCTTATGGAAAATGCCCCTTCCTGGTTCTTTCAACTAGCGATTTTATTCCATGTTGAGATCTTTTCATGTCTTCTGTCTTAGTCAGGGTTTCTATTCTTTCACAAAACATCATGACCAAGAAGCAAGTTGGGGAGGAAAGGGTTTATTCAGCTTACACTTTCCACACTGCTGTTCATCACCAGAGGAAGTCAGGACTGGTCAGGAAGCAGGAGCTGATGCAGAGGCCACGGAGAGATGTTACTTCCTGGCTTGCTTCCCCTGACTTGCTCAGCCTGCTTTCTTATAGAACCTAAGTCTACCAGTCCAGGGATGGCACCACCCACAATGGGCTGGGCCCTTCCCCCTTGATCACTAGTTGAGAAAATGCCTTACAGCTGGATCTCATGGAGGCATTTCCTCAACTGAGGCTCCTTTCTCTGTGATAACCCCAGCTTGTGTCAAGTTGACACAAAACCAGCCAGTACATCTAATGTAATTTTTTTCTACCTACAGGAGTCTGAAATATGCTCAGGTCTATGTTTATATGTATAGCCACACTCTAGGGGAGGGCCTGGGGAATGTTAAATAATGCTCGTAATGAGCCTGATTGTCCCAATGCATAAATTATCCTCAGGCTTGAATCTCCTGCTGTAGAAGCTTCATTAATTGTCTTAGCCACATTAACTTTTATAAGCCATTGGGGTTCCATTAAGTTACAGTTATCCTATGTTCCCATCTGAGTTGCTTGTCCCCAGGGAGCAGTTTGTGAGCTGAGAGAAGTTGGGTGACAACAGGGAAAATACATCACTTTTAGTTACAAGTTACCTCAGAAATAAGAAGTTTGTCACTACTGTTCTAAAAGTTCATTAAATTTAATTGATGGAAAGAAAGGTGTGTGTGTGTGTGTGTGTGTGTGTGTGTGTGTGTTCACCTATAATGTAGAGGTGACTGCAGGTATGTAGACACATCTGTAAACATAGATTTAGAAGCCAAATGCCTTCCACCAGTCTCACCTTGAAAAGGGGTTCAGAGGAAGGGATGTCCAAGAGCTTCAAGACGAACAACTGGAAGCCAAATCAGAGGCACAAGCTCACAGCTTGTGCTGGGCTCCAGACAGCTTTCTGAAGATCACCAGACAACTCAACTCTCTCAGACCAAAGCCCAATCTTTTAGTTGCATATCAATTCAATCGTCCACCCTGGGTTCCCTTTTGATTATCCCATCCATCTGAATTTTTTTTATCTTAGCCGCTTGACTACTAAGAAAAGACAGCAAGCACAATTTTCTTAACATTGCAAATGAATTCAGAGATCTGCCTGCCTTTGTAAGCACAGACAATTAGCTAGCTGGGTGGGATCAGGCTCTGAGATCACCTCTCTTATTATGCCTGGGCCCAAATTTGCTCTATCCCAGTCTGATCTTGAACTCAGGAATCCTCCTGCCTCTGTATTTGCCTACCTAGATACCTTTCTGACAAGCTGGCTCACGGTGCTGCTGCCCCTCTGTTCTTTTAGGTTCATGAAGCCCTTCCTATAATTCATATTTCATCCTTATATTTTTACATAGTTGAGAAATCCCATTTATATATTTTTGAACTCACTATTTTAGAGTTTATTTCCATAGCCTTAAGGGTTGTCCTGAATGTCACATAGTACACAAACACACACACACAAACACACACACACACACACACACACACTCCTTCATGCCCAGCAACTGTCAATACTTGTGGAGGCCAACTTACTGCTGACTCTGTTCTGGGGTGGGAACCCTATCATACCATCCCTTCTATGACCAGGCAGGACTCAGCAGCCAGAGGCCAAAGTACCTCAGGAAATGCCCATCTTGCCTTTTCAAACAGGGTCTTTCACTGGCTTGGGGTTCACTAATTTAAATGATTATTTTCATCGCCCCATTGCTAGGATTACAAGCATGAGCTATGTACACCATAAGGTTCTGACTGGGGTTCTCATGGTTACATGACAAGACCTTATCAACTTATCTATCTCCCAGACCAATTAATATACTTTTAATAAGCTAGCTACATTTTTAATGATATCTCTTTTCAATATAATAAAGCACAATGCTCATGGACCTAGGCTGTTGTCAGCAGAGAGACTGTTGTGAAGACAACTAGAAATAACTTGGGAGCTCACCTTGATTCTTATAGGTGCCTTGAGAAAGTAAAAAAAAAAACTCACAGTGGACAAAAGAAAGTATCACCAACAAATGGTGCTAATCAAATTAAATGTCTGCCTGTAGAAGAATGCAGATAGATCAATGTTTATCACCCTACACAAAACTTAAGTCCAAGTGGATCAAAGTCCTCAACATAAAACCAGACACACTGATCCTGAAAGAAGAGAAAGGGGGAAATAGCCTTGAACACATTGGCACAGGAGATGACTCCATGAACAGAAAGTTGATGGTAGGGACACTGGCATCAACAACTAATAAAAGGGACCTCATGGGACAGAAAAACTCCTGTAAGGCAAAGCACACCATTAATCAGACAGAGACAGCCTATGGGATAGAAAAAGATTTCTACCAACTCCACATCCAATAGAGGTCTAATATCCAAAATATATAAGGAACTCAAGAAACCAGATATAAAAATACCAAATAACCAAAAAATATTCCAATTTAAAAATGGGTTAAGATCTAAACAGAGAATTTACAATAGAGGAATCTCAAATGGCCGGGAAACACCTTAAAAATGTTCAACATCCTTAGCCATCGGGGAAGTACAAATCAAAATTTTAATTTCCATCTGGAATACCTGTCAGAATGGCTAAGACAAAGAAATACAAGTGAGAACTCAGGCTGGCAAGGATGCAGAACAAGGGGAATGAATATTTCTTCATTGCTGGTGAAGTTCAAACTTGTACAGCCACTGTGGAAATCAATATGGCCATTCTTCAGAAAATTGGGACTCAATCTACCTCAAGACCCAGCTATACCACTCTCAGGCATATACCCAAAGGACACCCCATGCTACCCCAAGGACACTTGCTCAACTATGTTAATTCATAATAGCCAGAAACTGGAAGCAACCTAGAGGTTCCTTCAACTGAAGAATAAAGAAAGAAAATGCAGTACATTTGCACTGTGGAATATTACTCAGCAGTTAAAAAATGACATCATGAAATTTGTAGACATATGGTTGGAACTAGAAAAAAAATTATCCTTCATGGGGTAATAGAGACCCAGAAAAGACAAACATTATATATTCACTTATAAGTGGATATTAGCTTTTAAGTAAATGAGAATCAAGCTACAATCCATAGACCCCAGAGGTTAACTAAAGAGGAGGGCTATAGGGAAACCATGGATCTCCCTGGGAAAATAGAAATAAAATACATTCTGTGGTGGACTAGTATTGGGAAAACCTACTACTTAAGGTTTCAGTCTACCATGTCCAGATACCTCCCCTGAGCTCAATGCAAAATAGAGGACTCCCTTTTTCCAGCAGGGTTTCTCCTTCTCTGACCTTGTCTGGGGAACCCCACCCACCCACACACACACAATCCTCTACCTGAGGAAGGCCACATAGCCCTTGGAAAACCTACAAGCCCATCTTCTTCCCTTGACTCTCATAAGAACCTGCCCAGTAAGTACCTGGGATTCCTGGAATGCCTCTCCGTGCAAATTAGGCATTCTTGGTACTTTAATCTTTAGCCAGTGATTTTACCTTAACCCTGAAAAGTCCTTCCCTCTCTCCAAGATTCATACAACCCTTGTTCAGCCCAATAAAGTATATGAGCACCAGCTGCAACACTAAAATCCTCAGAGAAAAGCCCCACCCTGACTCCCAGCCTGACTGGACACTGTAGCCCCCACCTGTCCAGGACTTCATCCTTCCAGCTCCGTATACGATGACATCTGGATACCCTGAGAGAGAGGCAATGAAGGATGAGGCACCACATCTGGAGAAACCAACATGCATACCACAGACTGGGCACGGTAAGGGACCAGCCTGGGAGTGATAAGTCTGGGGAGGAATAGAGGGAAAAAGTGCCAGGAAAGACAGCTGGAACTGAGAACATTTGGAGGACAGGGTGGAAACCTAGTACATACTGTTGGGATAGAAATCGCGGCTCCCGTCCAAACAAACCACACATGGCCAACATGGTTCCAAGTGGAAGAGGTTTGTTGGGAGGACAGAGACAAGGAGGAGAGAGGAAGGAAGAGAGAAAAAGAGAGCAGGCAACCGGGGAATCTGGCTTTTACTTGGGCTTTTACTGGCTCCCGGTGTAGGTGGGGGTCTGAACCAGTGTACTCTAGAAATGTTTGGCCTTTTCCATGGCAACGGAAGCACTGGGTTCCTGTTGTCTGTGGGCGGCCCCTGTGGGCAGCAGTGCTGCTGGGGGTCAGAGCTGTTCCTGATACCAACACGTATCGTCAAGCTTGAGACAAAGAGAGATAGTGTACGTTACTGGTATGCGTAACTGTTTGAGACAGATGTGGCTTTCAGAGAAAAGGGATGTGCGTATTTGAACAATGATAGCAGCAAAGATCTTAAGGCATAAGAGTAAATAAAAGCTGTTACTGGAGCAGAACACACCATTAGCACCCACTGACTCTTTACCTATGGCAGATTCACGATATTTCTTCGAACTGTGTCTCTAGACTCTGTGCCTCTTCTTAAAAAGCACACCTTCCAAATTCACAGAATTCTTTTGACGTCATACCGCCGCAAAAGGCAACTCTGCCTCTCTTCTTTCGTTTGTTAACCAGGCTTCTCAAAAAGAATAATTTGGGAGACTGCTTTGAAATGGCAGAGAGAAAAGAAGAGGAGACAAAGAAAGATTTAAAAAAAAAAAATCAAAGAGCATGTGCCAGGGTCTTAGAGGGATGGACTTAGCAAAGCAGGGAATCAGCGATAAAAGAAAAAAAAAAATGTTTAAAGGCACTAAGAAGTCACAAGAGCAGAATGGGTACAGGGGAGACTCGGGGCCTGCAAAGCATCATGGGAAGAGATGCAGTTGGTTTTGAAACCTCCTGGGTGGTTGTGAAGAAGGAAATCCCAAGTGGGAAAGAGATGTTTGAAATCTATGCCTAAGAGTAACAACTATACCTTCAAGACAGTCTCCCCTATGCAGAATAAGCCAAGTCTTCCTTCCCCACTCTATAAAAATCTAAGATAGATAGTATTCTCTGAAGAAGGGAAAGCTGCGAGGGCCCTTGGAATGTTGTTGGTCCTTCTGACATGACTACAGCGCTCTCTTTCTCTCTCTCTCTCTCTCTCTCCCTCCCTCCCTCCCTCCCTCCCTCCCTTCCTCTCTCCCCCCTCTTTCTCTTTCTCTCTCAGTATCACAGCTATAGTGATTTCCATGTGAAAAGTTTCTCAGAAGCCCACCACATATCTGAACACTTGGTGATTCCAACTGATGCAGCTGTTGGGGATATTGTGTAATTTTTAGGAGGCAGAGGAAGTGGATGACTAGGGGCAGCCTTTGAAGTTGGACAGCCCACTTCTACTTCCTGTCCACTCTGTTTCCAACATGACCAGACACTTCCCACTCCCACCGCCCTATCTCCCCTGCCATGGTGAACTGTAACCCCTTAAATCATGAATCAAAATAACCACTGTGTCCCCGAAGCTGCTTCTGGTCAGATATTTGGACACAGCACTAAGAACAGAAAACGGATACAGTAATGGATATGTGTGTAGTTCTAACACCTGGAAAGTGAGAAAAAGTCTTCACATAGAATAAATGAAAGTTAGCTGAAGACCAACTAAGGACTTGGCTACCTTTGTGCCCTTCTAAGATTAAATTGGTCTGAGGCTATAGAAACAAAATAGAGTTCTTTCTATCAAAATAGAGGATTTTGAGCTGCAAATCAGGAGCAAAATTTTTCATAAACTGTCTTATTTAATTTTGCTATTATTAATTCTTCTACTTCAAAGAGTGTTTTCCCCCAGATGGACATAAAGGTTTTTTTTTTTTTTTTTTTGTATCAAAGGATATCAATAAAAATTAACTGGAAAAAAAACCTAAGTAGCAATGAGCTGTATCTACTACTCAGCAGGTACCATGTGTCAGGGTTCTTACCTTGGGAGAGAAAGGATGGTCTTTAGTCTTGTCACTAGACATTCCAGAGGCGGCATGCTGAGGCAGACACACAGACAGCATAGGTCCTCGAGTTTCCTGCAGACTCCTGTTTCAGGAGCTATAGATGCAAACTCGTTTCCCCATTAGTATACAGTCGATAGCCCATCTTCAGTTTATGGTAGGCAAATACATGTCCTGCACAGATGCCAAGCACTGCCACCAATAAAGCAACATTATCTATTAAACCAATGTTTTAAAAATGTCACTGCTAGTCAAAAATCCTGGACATTCCACCTTGAATATGAATCAGAAGAAAACAGCATTTGTCCAAAGATTATCATCTATTAACAACAGTCTGGCTCCCGTTATGAGCAAGTCTGGCTTCAGGATACAATCACTGGAAACCTAGGAATTGCTATCTATCCCAAATCCTAGTCTAAGCTCCAAATGATAGAATCATGTGTTAGGAACAATCATTCCTCCTCTTTGGCCAGTGCGTTCCAATGATCTAGCGGCTTAGATCTGTCAGGTAAGCTGGACTTTGCTACTATGTCTTAGATCTGTCAGGTAAGCTGGACTTTGCTACTGTGTCTTAGAAGAAACAAAGTAGCTGACCCCATACAAAACTGTTGGTAATTAAAATCCTCATGATCACCTGCCCAGAAGTACAGCCAATGTTACATACAGATGACATCCTGTGTGTGACTGCTTGGTTTACATTTATCTGGTTATTCTTTCTCTTAAGGAAGGAGGGGAATCACTGGGAATAAAAGAACTTCATCTCTCTGTATGTTTGTTTCCAAAACTGAAAGATTTTTTTTTAAATGCATCTATTTTTATGTCATGCATAGGTCTGTTTGCCTGCACATATGTCTAGGTATCAGCACCCAAGTGGGACCCAAGAGGCAGTTGCATTCCTGCCACTGGAGTTGCAGATGCTTGTGAGTTACCATGTGGTACTGGAAGATAAAGCTGGGTTTTATGGAAGAGCAGCCAATGTCCTTAACCACTGAGCCATCTCTCCAGCCTCCAATCTGAAATTTTAAGAAGACTCAGGATATTGTAGTTTCAGAGACTGTGCTAAATATAACATTCTAAAGCCACCCACTTAACCCAGTTCCCCTGACAGATAGTCTCGCCTATCCACCTTGAACAACAGGACCTGACCCCAGCTTCTAAACACGGCCCCTCATTACACATGCCATGTCCAACCCAGTATTTCCAGTGCTCTGAAGTTCCCCAAACTGCCTTGGCCCCCACAGAGTGGGTGTTTATGGGTGAATGTATTCTCTTCCCACTGAGAACCTAAATTGCATCTGAATAATTCTAGGTTATTGTCACCTTGTCTTTCTATCTTCTCCGACTGTGAACAACCCCTTCTATCTATATGGTTGCCTTGAATATATTTATAGAGTGAGGCCGTTTCCCCTGAGCCTCCTTCTTTGTAGCCGATGATTGCCTTGCAGGAGGGAGGTGAATAAGGAGGAATCCTACATTCTTCCCCCTTTAAAAAATAAAGCAACTTGGATTTAAGGTGTCACACTGTTTTATTGGGAAGTATAAAAAGAACTATTTTACGGTGTCATTACAATGGCATGGAGGAAGGGCTGGCTCTAAAGAATACTCCTGTCTTGGGAGACCAAATAACTGAGACAGGCGCTATCCAGCAATCTTATTCTAAACTGTTTACCCGGCAATAGAGGATACAATTGTTTTCTCTAAAGGACGGTCTAGTCCTACACTTCCTGAATATTGAAATCACTACTGTGGAAATTGATAATGAAGGGAAAACGCATTTGATAATCCAGTTGAGGACTCGTGTTCCAGATTGAAGGGATTTTAATCTCAACAGTCTGATGGAGACCCCCCCCCCAAAAAAAAAAAAAAAAAAAAAAAAAAAAAAAAAGAAGAAGAAGAAGAAGAAGTTACTCAGAGATTGTTATCTCTACCCTTGGGGATTAGCTGCATAAAATTAAGAAAATATGTTTTATTTATGTCTGTTTTCCTTAATGATTACTGTCTTGGACTAAGCACTCCAAAATTTAAACAGATGAAACTGTTTGTTCTCAATACTGTTTATCAAGAGAGAAGACACTTTTTTCATTTAACACTATATCAGGGTTTGGTTTTTATTAGGACATAACAATTATATAAGATAATAGGTTATTTTATAAAAGTTTCATACAGCTAGTAGAAGAGAAAGTGGGGAAGGGACATGAACACATGGGCACAGGGGAAATTTTCCTGAACAGAACACAAATGGCTTATGCTCTAAGATCAGGAATAGACAAATGGGACCTCATAAAATTGCAAAGCTTCTGTAAAGCAAAGGACACTGTCATTAGGACAAAACCACAGCCAACAAAATGGGAAAAGATCTTTGCCAATTCTACATCCCATAGAGGGTTAATAACCAATATATACAAAGAACTCCAGAGAACCAAATAACCCTATTAAAAATGGGGGACAGAGCTAAACAAAAAATTCTCAACAGAGGAACATTGAATGGCTGTGAAGCCCCCAAGAAATATTCAACATCCTTAGTCATCAGGGAAATGCAAGTAAAAACAACCCTGAGATTCCACCTCACACCAGTCAGAATGGCTAAGATCAAAAACTCAGGTGATAGCAGGTGCTAGTGAGGATATGGAGAGGAACACTCCTCCACTGTTGGAAGGACTGTAAGCTGATACAACCACTCTGGAAATCAGTCTGGTGGTTCCTCAGAAAATTGGACATAATACTATCTGAGGACACAGCTATATCATTCCTGGGCATATACACAAAAGATGCTCCAACATAAAACAAATACACATGCTCCTCCACTATGTTCTTAGCAGCCTTATTTATAATAGCCAGAAGCTGTAAAGAACCCAGATGTCCATCAACAGAGGAATGGATACAGAAATTGTGATACATTTACACAATGGAGTACTATGCAGCTATTTAAAACAATGACTTCATGAAATTCTTAGGCAAATAGATAGAACTAGAAAATACCATCCTAAGTGGGTAACTCAATCACAAAAAAAAACCACACATGGTATGCACTCACTGAAAAATGTATATTAGCTCAAAAGTTGGGAATACCCAAGATACAATTCACAGACCATATGAAGCTCAAGAAGAAGGAAGATCAAAGTGTGGATGCTTCAGTCCTTCTTAGAAGGGGGAACAAAATACTCACAGAAGGTTGAGTGTGGGAGGGACTTGGGAGGAAGAGAAGAGGAGGAGGGGCACAAAAGGGGGCAGGATCAGGTATGGGAGGGGACAGGGATGATCTACAGAGGGTTGGGAATTTAAACAGAGGTATGTAGTAATGGGGGATGGGAAACTGGGGGTAGTCACCAGCAAGTCTTATATGCCAGGAAAGCAAGAGGCTCCCAGGACCCAACAGGTAGGAGATTAGCTAAAATGCTCAACAAAGGGGAGAGAGAACCTGTACAGACCAAGTTGGGGATTGCTCCTGTCTAAAGAAAATAGGGAGGCAAAGTATAGAGCAGAGACTGAAGGAAAGGCAATCCAGAGACTGCCCCACCTGGAGATTCATCTCACATACAGACACCAAACCCAGACACTATTTCAGAAGCCAAGAAGTGCTTGCTGACAGGAGCCTGATATAGCTGTCTCCCAAGAGGCTCTGCCAGAGCCTGAGAAATACAGAGTCAGATGCTTTCAACCAACCACTGGACTGAGAACAGGGTCCCCAAGGGAGAAGTCAGAGAAAGGACTGAAGAAGCTGAAGGGGTTTGCAACCCCATAGGAAGAACAACAATATCAATCAACCAGACCCCCCAGAGCTCCCAGGGACTAAACCACCAACCAAAAGTATACATGGAGAGACCCATGGCTCCAGCCAAATATGTAGCAGAGGATGGCCTTGTCAGTCATCAATGGGAGATGAGGCCCTTGGTCCTGTGAAGGCTCGATGACTCAGTGTAGGGGAATGCCAGGGTGGGGAGGCAAGAGTGGATGGGTGGGTGAGGGAGCACCCTTATAGAAGCAGGGGGAGGGGGGATGGGAGAGGGAATTCCCAGAGCAGAAACCAGAAAAGGGAATAACATTTGAAATGTAAATAAATAAAACATTCAATATAAATAAATAAATAAGAGTTTTATACATGTGTAAAATGTATTTTGAAGCCAGATATGGATGTGCACTTCTTCCAATGCTAAGGAACCAAAGGCAGAATCTCTGTGAGTTTGAGGATATCCTGGTCTACTGTTCCAGGCCAGGCAAGACTACATAATAATTCTGTCTTAAAAAACAAAAAATAAAGGAAGGAAGAAAGAAAGAAAGAAAGAAAGAAAGAAAGAAAGAAAGAAAGAAAGAAAGGAAAGAAAGGAAAGAAAGAAAGAAAGAAAGAAAGAAAGAAAGAAAGAAAGAAAGAAAAGGACTCAGATCACATTTAATTCTCACTACCTTTCCTTTCCCCAATGGCTCCCAAATAGAAGATAATTTTAGCAATACACGGACTTAAGATGCCTTCTTTTCCCCTTTCTATATTTTCCTGGGCAGTGGTCAAAATAAGCCAATTCAAGCCAAATTAAAAGTAAAAAATGGGGCAGGTTTTTGGGGGGTAGCTTTCGAGCAGCCCCACCAGTCCCAAGGAACACGGCCAGGGAAATCGCTATGCAGATACGGAGACTAGTGGGGATGGTGGGAAGAGAAAAGAAGACCATGTGCACATAGAGGAAGAGAAATGAGAGAGAGAGACAGAAGAGACAGTGACAGAGAGACAGACAAAGAGAGAGACACAGAGAGAGAGAGAATAAAAAATGCCTGGATTATTTATAGGGAAGAACCTCTAGGGAAGGGGAAGCCCAACCCCTAGAACCTGTGCTAGAAAGTTCAAGAATAAGCCACAGGTAGCAAAGGAAAAAAACAAAACAAAACAAAACACAAACAAACAAAAATATATTTCTCCACAGAAGAATATGAAGGATAATTAAAACACTTCATTGGGAAACACCAGCAATCAATAATGAGTGATTTGAAGTAAACTCACTCCTGTCTGCTACACCTGGGAAAAGCAGGAAGACACATAAGAAGAACAATTCTGTTTTAGAGGAAACCGAGGTCACAAGACACTTGTCTTGTTTTCTTGGAGTGTTCTTACAAGCACTCAGAACTCTCTTCCCATGGCTCCATTCCTGGACCATGTTCCAGCACAAGTTCTATTCCCAACACCCACGCTGGGAAGCTCCGAACTGCCCATGATCCAACCCCCTCTTCTGGCCCCCACGAGCACCTGCAGGATGCACACAGACACATAAATAAATGAATAAAACAAAATCTAGACTGAAATTGTTCTTTTTTTCTCTTTGAACAACGTGAACCCATATCCGGTTCCCGCCCACCCTCCCTCGGGCATCTGCACATGCTGTTCCCCTTGTCTGTAAAGCTCTGCTCCTCACTCTTCTCTGAGATTGGCATTTCTCTTTATCTGAGTTCTCTATCTGAAGTCTGATGGATTTATTCATAGCTTTTAAACTTCACAATCATTTTATGTTACATTTACTTTCTATGTCAGTCTATGACCCAGAATTTAAGAGGCGTTCAACATGCCCCCTCGTTTCTGCATGACTTGGGACAATGCCTATTCTTAAGTTATGCCGGAGGAATAAATGAGTTGAATAGGATCTCGGGAGACCTTTTCAAGGCATGCCCTATTCTTCCCCTCGGTGTGCAAAGTGTGTGTAGGTGTGTAAGAGTCTGTGTTCAAACTAACAGCCTCTATCTGCAGGAATCGATGACCACCTATTAATTTCCACAAAATGAAAACCCAAGTCCACTCCTTCAGCCCTTCTCCCCTGCTTCCTCCTCCTTCTCGAGCACCATGAAAACCCTAAACCCCGTGCAGGGAAACAACTTAGACATGAGCACATGATTGGTGTGCCCACATACACACTTCTGTCCAGAGAGAAGCCTTTTCCTACACCATCCCATAATAAGAGGTTTTGTCTAATGCTCAGTATTTGGATCACGACTCGACAATGGGAACTAGATAGGGGGGGGGGGTTGAGCAAATCAATCTTCAGTGTGAGCCCCACAAAGGAGGGCGTTTCCTTATTGATTGGACAGAGAGCCAAGAATTATCCTAAGACTTGTCAGACCTGTAATTAGAAAATTTATCTAGAAATCAACCCTCCAAGTCTCTTAAACTTCAAATGGCATTGTACTTCAGCAAGCCACCTCATGAAGGGAGCATTTACATCCCTCAGAAGGGGGCTATTCTACCTCATCTCCTTGGCTCTGGACTAGACACTTCAGTAGAATTTGCTTGAAGAATAAATGTTTAATGTCATTGCTGATTTTTAAATAAATTGCACAATATTCAGATTAAGAAAAATGGTGATGTATGAGAGGGTCTTGAACATATTTAGCATGAAGGAATAAGAGCTTGAGGTGAGAGATGTGCTAACCATCCAAGTCATTCATTGTGCTCCTACTATACATGAGCCAAATGTTCACATTTACCTTATAAATGCATGCAAATATTATCTGTCAATCAAGAAAACATAATGTTTCAGAAGACATGAAAATAGGAGGATGACTGATTTAGAAAAAAACATTCATTGAGAAATGAGAAGGGTAAGAGAGCTTGGTGGGGTGTGGCTATGGTCAAAGGACTTTATACGCATGCCAGTGTATATGTAGTTGTGAACGTATGGTTTTTTTGAAAGCAAATAAATAAGTTGAGTTCTTGCCCACCAACCCATACTCCTAGACCCTGCCTAGAGAGCCACTGTTGTCTGGAATGCCCTTCCTAGACACCCTAAGGCATTTATAAATGCAGAGGACATTTTTTTTTTGCAGAGGATATTCTATGCCAACATTTTTTTATTTTAATGTAATACTCTATATTTCAACTTGCTCTTGGCATATCATAGCATGCCTTGCAAATTACTCTGTGACAGGGCATCATATATGTAATTCTTCCAAAAATGACATAAAACTGTCCCTTTCTCATTCTCCACTGCTGATCATGGAAGGATGGCAGGATCATAAGGTGCTCATAACTAAAGCTTAATGCATGCTACCCAATTCTCCCCCATGGTACCAATGGTTGAGCATCCCCACTAGAGTTCAAAGTATGTAGCTGTTACCCACACGTGCTAATGGCAAGCTCTGTAAATAACTGTTCTGTTCCTTAAAAAGCACTCAACAAATAAGCATGCCAATGAGTTCTTAGGATAAAGATACCTGTGAAGGTTTAGTGGGGCCATAGGATACCCAGTTAGCTAGTTAAACATTATTTCAGGATGTCTGTGAGGGTGTTTCCAGATACAAATAGGATCTGAAATGTTAGATGATGTGCTGGTTGGTCTTGGTTGCCAATTCAGCTACATCCGGTGTCAACTGAATGAAACCCAAGCAGCTGCGTGCACCTGTGAAGTCCGGATTGGATCATTCAAGCTAGGAAGACCCACCTTAAATCTGAGCCACACCTTCTGGTGGCAAACCCCAGGAAAGGACAAGGGAAAGGGAGGCATTTTGCTTTGTGCCTGTTCATCCTGTCTGTTCACAGCAGTAAGCCTTAAGACAGGAGGGGTGTGTGTGTGTGTGTGTGTGTGTGTGTGTGTGTCTGTGTGTGTATGTGTGTCACATGTGCACCCCATTGGTTCTGTTTCTTTGGAGAACCCTGGCTAACACAATACGCAATTGATGTTGGTGTCTGTTTATTGAACTCCGATGTTTCACTTTTGTATGGACTGTCTTTTCTGGTCCTTTCTCCGTTTTTATCAGGTTATTAATATTCTTAAATATTTCAGATGTTTCTCTTTGAAAGTCCTGGGTATTGCTTCTTTGCCCGGAACCCAGTAAGAAATATTTTCCTGTATTATCACTTATATTTAACTCTGTTGGACAGCTTTCCACATATTGTTTATCTTAATGGAATCAAAGTCACCAATGGCCTCCTCCTGAAGAAGCAGCATGTCCGGTGCTGCTTGAAATCCATTAGGTTCTTTATTGGAACCACACCAAATTTATACATGAATTCAGAGATAGAATATCTATTTAAAATATTGAATTTCCATCCAGGCAAATAGCATATATGTTGTTTTCTTGGTCTGTTTTTTATGTCCTCAAAAAAATTTTAATCACAAAAATATTTATGTAACTTGGTGAGATACACGAAAAGGGGAGAAACGCAATATATCAATAGAGCTAAGCATGGGTTGGACACATGTGTGTTCTTCCAGAGGCTGTGGTTCTTGTTTGCATTAGAAATAGACAAGACCCTCACATACAGAAAACCAGCTTAGTCATTAGATTCACAATGCTGTCCCAAAGACTCATAGCTGTACTTTTCTTTTGTCCTTGGTACAATCCACAAGTCAAGTAAAGCAAAGCCCCAGCCTCCTGGTTCTATCATAAAAGGCCAATAATGTAAACATACCTGTGACAAGCATCGCTTCAAATATGTGGTAACAATGAGAACCTTGTGCTTACAGGGTTTAACCACATGTGGATTATATGTTTCTAGAACTTTAAGATGGCCAAAAAAAAATTCTATAAAATTTCTAGGTGAAGTTTATGTATATAAAATTTTTTAGTCAATTAAAATCTGAAAAATAGAGACTGTGGTTATTCTATAGAACGACAGGTTACATAAAAGTAAGAAAATGTACCTTGAATCAGAATCTCCAATGAATCCTGTTTTTTGGGGGGGGAGGGGAATCTCATAAAGAGTCAAACACCAAAACATAAATATGAATGAAAATAAAATATGAATGTAAACAAGTGAATGTACTGTAAAATATTCATTGGCATTAAATTCAAGGTATGTGGCTAATTTAAAAAAAAAGGAAAAGAAAGTGAATATAAGAAAGACTCAGAGAATTCTTCACCACTTCATAACAATTACAAAATTAACGGTGCCTGAATCCCTGTAATAATTGTAAGAAAAGTGGTAATTATTCTTCTGGTCCTGCAATTATGCCCATCATCATGAGCACAATTGCTACAAATTGGGAAAGCTGACCCTGCTGCCCAGGACGCTACAGTGGCATTTAATAGCTAATAATGACAGTTGATAGTGGCCTTTCAAAATCTCTGTCCCACCATTTTGTTATTTTCTTAGATGTTAAATATTTCAATTACCATATATATGATGCTCAACTTTCTCTCTTTCCTTTTCTCTCGTCCAGGTCACTTTATCAACCTCAAACTGGTGGTGTTTCCCTCCTTCTCTATAACAAACATCCAAATTCTTTCTCCTCTACTCGTGAGGGTTGTTAGAGCTCGGCTTCAGAGTCCCAAATTTATCGACTCCTCTCTCATATTGACTCCATTTCTGTACCCCCCACTCTGCTTCCTGCTCTTCTTTGGCGGAGACTTTAGCAATCCCTTCTTTGTTTTTTGTTTCCTGCTCTCTCGCTCTCTCTCGTTTCCACTTGCTTTTACAAGTGTCAGCTTTTTTCTTGGTAGCATTCTCTATTAATAACACCTTTCGAGTCCTACGGCATGTGTGCTCATCAGCAGACATTACGATTATAAAGATCAGACTCTGATTTTGCAACTTCAGTGATACTTTGAGAACGCAGTCATTAGACGACAGCTGGCAAATCCTTTAGATCAACCATGTGCAAGAGGAATGAGTCTTTAAAACTGTGAGAAGAACACACCTGCCAATCATCTAGAAGACCCTCCCACTATGCCTCTCTTCCTGTTCTCAGTGGTCTCTTACCTGAGGACTTTCAGCACTCCTGACCTAATAGGTTCAGTAGTAGAGCTCTGGTGTTAATAAGATTTAGCCAATTTTAAAAATAATTTACCTTTCAAGTCTGCAATGGAGACATATATGAAAACACTAGCTATGTGAAGAAAATATCAGCAGGAAGACATCAGCCCGGGAAGCCCCAGAAGATGCTCCTCACAGAAGTAGTGACGTCACGACAGCATGAATACAAAAAACCTTTAGTAATACTTCGGACTTCAATGAAGGTGGCACACTGAGCCGGGGAAAGCCAAGAAGAGCTACCCTGGAACAGATCCCAAGAACAGTTTCATGCACGAGTGTCCTTGCCGCATCCCATCTGAACTTGAAGAGGACAAAGAAGCCCAGCTCGGCAGAATTAAAAGCCAACAGCTAACTTACAGTTTCACCTTGAGAAGGTGAAGAGAAGTGCAGAGTATGCGTCCAACATTCCATCTTCTCAGAGAGTTGTATAAGAAACTGATTCTGACTTACATGATTCGGAATCCTAACAGACCTGGCATACTTTGAGTATCTGAGAGGCTCCGGGAATGAAGTCGGGTGTTTCCCGTGATACCAGGGAACATGGAAACCTTTCTAAATGGAGAGCTATATACACAAAACCATATATACAGAAGGTGGTGGCCTGAATAGTTATGGACCCCATAGACTCGGGCGTTTAAATGCTTGGCCTATAGAGAGTGGCACTAGTAGGAGGTGTGGCCTTACTGGAGTGGGTGTGGCCTTGTTGGAGAAAGTGTGTTACTGTAGGGGTGGGCTTTGAGGTCTCATAAATGCTCAAGCTACACCCAGTGTCGAGGTAGTCTACCTTGCTACTTATGGAACAAGATGGAGAACTCTCAGCTCCTCCTTCAGCAACATGTCTACCTGGATGCTGCCATGCTTCCCACATTGATGATAACAGACCGAATCTCTGAAACTATAAACTGGCCCCAAGTAAATGTTTCCCTTTATAAGAGTTGCCTTGATCATGGTGTCTCTTCACAGCAAAAGAACCCTGAGACACATAACATCAGAAGAAATACTTATTTAAAAGATGTTTGCGCAACATCCATAAGCAATAGTTGGGCTTACTGGTGAAAGTTGGGCCCTTATTGGAGCTGGTTGCGTCAACAAGCTGAGTCTCTAAAAACCAGTGCAAGAATAAATAAATAAAGATGAATTGCCTGACAGATAATTGGAAATAATCGCCTTGAAGAATCTCAGTGAGCTTCAAGAGAACAAACACAAACTACATTCGAAATCAGCGCACGAACAAACGAATGAAATAATGAAATAAATGAAAACATCAACGAAGAAATAGAAACTGCTTCTGAAACCGAACGGAGGTTCTGGGGGGTGCGGGGTGTAGTAAACTGGACTGTGAGATTCGTTAGGGAATCTCAACTGCAAACTTGCCCAAGCAGAAGAAAGAAGAAGAAAGAAACTGGTAACACTGACGGCAAGTCTGCAAATCCATAGAGCGAGACTAATAAAAAGGAAAAACAGCAACGGAGAAAAGTGAAGATAGGCTAAGGGAAGGATGGGAAATCATCAAGAGAAACAAAATATGACATATGATGAAGGCCGCGGAAGGAAGGCCAAGAGCTTAAAAAGTCGTGACTCGGTCAGCATTCGGGGGGGGGGGGGGGGGTCGGAAGCTGTAGCTGCACCAACCATTCAGCGGGAGTTGAGATGCCCAATCTCTAGCTGCAGAGTTATTGACAACTTATGGCTTATGTGTGGAGGTAGAATCCGTTCTCTTTAAGGGTATGGCCCCTAGTAGGTTAATTATGCTCCTTTGGGTGGCTCTATGCCCATCAGTCCATAGGCTCATAAATTAGGCTTTTTGAGGTGTTTGGGAAAAGAGGGCATGAAGCTGATGAGGGTTGGAGACCCGCGAGCAGTCTTCGGCATCCACACATCCACAAGGAAGCTTACAACTATCCAGTTGTTTATAACTTATAACTCTAGTTCAAAAAGCCTGATTCTGGCCTCTGCAGTCACCAGGCACATGGGTGGTACACATACACAACCCACAGACAAAATACTCAAATGCATAAAATAAGATTAAATTTTTTTTTTTTTGGAAAAAAAATGGGAAAACTGGGCTGGAGAGATGACTCAGCAGTTAAGCACACTGGCTGCTTTTCCAGAGGGCAAGCGTTCAATTGCCAGCACTTGCATGGCAGCTGACAACTGTCTGTAACTCCAGTTCCAGGGGATCCAACACCCTCAATATGGATGTGTGTTCCGGCAAACTGCCAATGTATATAAAGTAAATAAACTACCTTTAAAAACAGAAAGATCTTTAAGAAAAGTCTTATTTTAAGTGAGTGATAATATATCTGAAAATGAAATGATGGAGAACCGGGTTAAGAAAGGTAATATTTATATGTGGCTTATAGACCAAGTCAAAACTGCCATTGTAAGATGATAAAAGGGTAAATTTTCCAGAAAGATATAAGCAGTATAAACATACTGTAGCATGAGTTTTACCATTTGCATAAATATGAGGATTGTGCTCAATTTACGTCTGAAAGGAGCCGTTTAATTAAACTAAAGGGGGGAGATGTGGTTTGCCCTGGTGCTGTTTTTATTTTGATGTTAATTCTGTTTCCTCTAGAGCTGCCCCCATGAGGAGTGGATCTCATACTCAGGGAATCTCACTGAACCTTCTCCCCGTTCTGACTGGTGAAATAAAGGCTAGAACCAATGATTGGGCAGTGGAAGGGAAAGGTGGGCTGGAAGTCTGAGAGAGGAAGATGGAGGACAAGGAGGTGAAAGGAAGATGGAGCAGGACCACATGACCTGGAGAAGCCACAAGTAGTAAGGGGTCCCATAGATGGGGAATAAATTAGTATAGTGATAGGTCTGCCCAATCCAGGCATATAGCTCATAAATATAATAACCGGTTGTGTGTTTTTATATGGATTTATCAAGGTGAGAATTTACCACCACAACATAGAAGTACCTAATGTCAGAAGTCTCAAATACATGAGGTACAGAGAGCCGGTACAGTAACTGTTAGATTTGTATCCATTTTCAATAACAGAAAGATCAACCAGACTAAAGACAAGTAGGGTTGGGGAGCTGGCTCAAACAGCCGAGTGTGTACCGTGCAAACCAGGGGGCTTGCATTAGGGTCCCAGCACCCATACAGAAAATCTGGGTGTGTCCGTGTGTCTGTAATCCTAACACAAGGGGATTAAAGACAGATGGATCTTTGCTGGCCAGTCTAGCCAATCTGAGAATGAGAGGCCATGTCTCAAAGATGGAATGTAGACACTGAGAAAGACACTCCTATTTATATCCGTTTTCCTCCTCTCATTTTCCCCTGCAGGGTTTCCGTGTATGTATCACAGTTTCCAGGTCAGTATTTTAATGGGACCCATGAGTGTGCAAACAATGGATGTTCTAGAGATCTGCTGTAAAGCACTGTGCACACAATTAACATCCCTGTCCTTATAAATTAGCACCTCTTTATGGAGAAATAGAGTCCCTAAATGCATCCTAGAGCATGGCACTCTGGACTAGAGGAATTCAGTATCATACCATTAACGACAATTATTATTTTGAAAAGCCTTATTTGGGGCTGGAGAGTTAGCTCAGTGGTAAGGGCACACACTGCTTTTGCAGCACAGTGGAGTTCAGTTACCAGCAGCCAGGTCAAGGGGCTCACAACCACATGTATCTCCCTCTCCCGAAGAAGATTCCCTCTTCCTGTATCCAAAAACTCCTGCACTTTCTTTGCATGTGCATCAACTCATGCACAGACACACACAGCCACAAAATTAAAAATAAAACACGTCTTCAAATGCCATATTTGCTGTTCTAATTATATAAATACATTATTATAAGTTTAATCATTAATTGTACTTTTTTTTTCTTTAACAAGTAAAGTCAGAAAAGCAGTTGGCTAGAAAAATAAAGTCAGGAGTTCAGGCAAGTAAAGTAATCCATGTTCTCTCTTTCACTCAGTACTGCACCTGACGGCTGTTACTCCCAAGCAGAAATATTGACCAGTGAGCACCACTATAATCTATAATGACCTTCTGGACCATGGCTCTAAGTAATGCCAAAGAGCTCACGTTTAAGCATCACTATATAGAAGTTAACTTAGAATTTGTGTTTCAGGACTCTGTGAAATCATATTCCAAACAGAAAAGGTAGAAGAACAGGCTTTATCATGGTGTGCGGTCTTCCCCATAATTTGTAGGTTTGAATCCTGAATATTACTTTGATGATGGAGAGAGGGTGGTAAGGCTGTCCTGTGAGACTTGTGGAGTTTTCAAGCATCTAGCATGAGGGTCTGGCATATGACAAAAGAGTGGGAAATAACAACATGCTTTTCATTTTTAATTTTATTTATGTGTATGTGTACTTTTCTGCATGTGTGTCTGTGCACCACATGAGTGCACTACCTATGAAAACAGAGGAGGGCATCAGATCTCTTAGAATTAAAGTCACAGACAGTGGTGAGCTGCTGTGGGGATTCTGGGCATTGAACCCACATCCTCTGGAAGAACACTTAACCAGTTTTCTTAACCACTGAGCTATCCGGAAAAATGTGTCTTTCTATTCTCAGCTAACCAGCAAGGGAATTTGTTATATGAGCCTTCTTATCATGATGCCATGGAAAGAAAGGAAAAAGAAAGCATGTCTCCCTAATGTTTGCTAAATTCAATCATATTGGGAAATGCCAAGTTATTTCTATAACATATGTTGTCTTGTGTTAGTTTTATATACATTTAATTCATTACCATTAGAAATATCTTCTCTTGTCAAAGTCACATTGAAAAATAACATTACTCATTTTTTTTTTCTGACAACAGGTTCTTCCCCCCACCCAGTTCACAGTCACTAAGACATTCGGGGTGGTTTTGCTTCAAGAAGAGAATTTACAGACTCCCATAATCAGAAGTTGATGGGAAGGGTAGAGAACAAGGCTGGCGTTTCATGATTCTATTTCTCCAGAGTTCTCTTGGCTGACTTCTCCATGTGTTGGCTCCTTACCAACATTGATTTTTCTTCCAGGTATCCTTGCAACCTGTGTACCAAGCCATTTAGAAAAATGGCCTCTGGACAAGAAGTTCAAAAATGAATTCTGAGAGTCACTAGGATTAGACTGCCATGGACATACTTTTATTTCTTTATCAAATTCCCTGTCTAAAGGATAAAGCAGATTGTGAGTTGGGCTTCCTAAAAAGATAAAATATGTGAGACCCTTGGGGTAGGGTAAGTGTCCTTGAACCAATCCCTAGAAATACACACACATGAGTGTAGGAAAAGGGCCAATGAAGCCACCAAAATGGACCACTCCATGGGTGGAAAGAAGAAAGGTTTATTGTAAATATAGAAGAGAGGATAGCTAGAGATATCTTGGGGAGTCTAAAACTGCCATGGCTACCTCTACAGTACCAAGAATGGAGCAGACCAGTGATGGTCAGGGTCATCTCTCTGGAGCAGAGAGAAGAGCAGTTGTTTGGTTTGGGGCAGGAGTTGGGGATAGGCAGGATCAGGTAGCTGGATAGCCTGGAAGCCAAAGTAGAGAAGGAGTTGGTGAGGTGAGAACCAGTAGGATAAAGAGCTGGGCTTGGGTTGGGGTAATTCATATTAGTGGGAGAGAAGGAGCCTGGTGGTTATTGTGGGCTTTGGTATCTAAGCACAGATAAATGCCAGTAGAAAACCCGTTGTTCCGAGGTAGGAAGAAACAAAATAAGTAACTCTTCCTGGCAGAGAAAAATTGGTTTCACAGGTTTATAAGGGACCTGTGTTTAAGTATTTTAGCTTTTTTGTTTGTTTGTTTGTTTGTTTGTTTGATTGATTGATTGATTGATTGATTGGCTGGTTTTCAATGGACTAAATTATTTATTCATTTTACATTCCTATCACCGCTTTCCCTCCCTCTTTTCCTCCCATTTTTCCCCTCTCACTCGCCCCTACACACATCTACCCTGTCTTCCTAGAAAACGGGAGGCCTCTGATGGACATCAACCAGCCCAAGTTTACTGAACTGTAGCAAGACTAGGCTCATCTTCTTAGGAGTATCCTCTTGAAATGGAAGTTTCTGGTTGTGCCATGTGATGCAGACGCGTGTGGTATTTTGCTGAGACAGGCTCACCTGATGCTTTGCTGAGGCAAGACTGGTAAGAGGACACATGATATAAGAGAGTGTAAGTGTGACTCAATGAACAGTGATGGGAGGGGTGCTTGCAGAGCTAGCTCTTCACTTCACTGAGAGACACACCACAGAGAACTCCTGGCATTTCCGAGGGTCCTGGTCACTCCTGCTGACTCACGTCAATGACTTATACAGGGACGTGATGGCTCTTCTGGATCATGATACCCTTGCTGATTCCTGTTTGGTAATACTTTTAAACTTTTAAATTGGTATTCTGACAAACAGAGATCAATATAAGAGACTTGACATACAATTTAAAAAAAAAATTATCTCTAAAACCCTATGTTATTTTTAAACTCCATTCAAACCATCTCTGATTGAGAAGCAAATTTTTGAGCACTAGTCTAAGGCCAGATGATCTGGAGGACAAAGCTACGATTTAAACATTGGCTATTTGGTACCTGGAGGATAGTGAGTTCAAAGGTAAACATCATCTAATGGCACTTGGCTGCTTTGTAAAAACAGAATCTGTGCTAAACATGCACAAACTTTTTTTTTTTTTTTTTTTTTTTTTTGTGCTGTGGCTGAGGAGAAGGCTTGGTCAGTAAAAAGTTTGTTGCACAAACATGAAAACTTGAGTTCAGATCCCCAGAGCATACACACACACACACACACACACACACACACACACACACCAGACATGATGGCTCAAACCTGTCCTGTAATATTGGCAGTGATGTGTTAGAACAGCAGAATGCATAGGCTCCCTGAGAAGCTGGTCTTGTGCAGTTGGTGAGCTCTGGATTGAAGGGATAGAAATAGAGGACGCTGGGGAAAACATCTAGTACCAACCTAGCATCCACACAGCACTGTGAATTATAAACAACCTAGATATTATTAAAGAAGATATTCTTAGATAGTTTTGACACCTGCAGTTACGGGAGATGAGTCCTGATTGAGAACTTCTCCTCCGTGGATACTGAGGATCAGAGCAAGCCTCCACCGATGCTATCGCCGGTAGTTCTTTCTTCCCCTTAATGGCTACTGTTGTTTCTCCAAACATCACTGTGAAGCCCACCTTGTCCCTCTCTATAAGAGAAGACTAGAAAGATGATCTGATAAAATTGCTGGCCTAGCATATAAGCCGGAACCCGGAAGTCCTATTCATTATCCAAGCTCCACTTACTACCTTGTTTCGCTCCCCAAAGCATACAGCCACACGTCAGATTTTTCCATTTGATGCTGAGCCACTTGGGGATGGGGAACAAAGACTGAATTAGTGAGAAAATTGGCTGTTGGAACTTTTCTCTCCTCCTAGGCTAAGATGAGAGAGGTTCAAAATTGATACCTAGGGTGTCGACCCCAGGAGACACTCACCAGATGTAAATGGATGATTGACAGGATGAAAACACTGTTCCTCTCTCCTGTAGGTCTGAGAGAGAGGAAGGAGGACTCCCTCAAAAAATAACTTAAGATATTCGTAAGCATTCTCAAACATCCACAAGTCGGCCTTTTAGGCCACTCCCTCCCTTCTGTATCCTCCCTTCCATCTGGGCCCCTCCCTCCCATCTGGCCCCTCCCTCTCTCCTTTTTGATTTCCAAGTCCTGTCCCTAGCTTCACTGGCTTCCTCTTGGGTTTCCTCTCTGAAAATCATACTCCATCAGCACCATTCATTGAGAATCGACGTGTGTGCAGCTGGAAGCGCTGGATGGTGGATCTCAGCCCTGGAGGCTCAGCCTCCACCCTAAGGGGCCCCACTGAAGTCATGCTACACAGGGGAACACCCCACCTCCACTGTGCGCTCATTCTCGCTGGCAAGGACATAAAGCTGTATCCGTCACCTTGTTCTAATTTTGTGTTCTCTAAAGAGAATTGTACCCCAAAAGGGCGACCTTTAAATTTTTTTTTTTTTTGAATGGGAAAGAAGTATACAGCAAATGCAGAAAACCGATCCACTCTCCTAGAACTTAATAAAGACATAAAATAAAACTGAACATCTCAACCCCTGTGTGAGAAGAAAAAGCTAAACCCGCCACAAAGGGGCTGTTAAAACCGGCTCATTATTTTGCCTACGACAAGCTTTAGTGTCTAAGCATCTCAGTATTTCAGCTTTTTCCCCACTAGATGATTTCAAGCATCATTTATAGGGAACTTATTAGATGCAAGGATGCCCCAGCATTCGAGTGAACCAACTCATCACGGCCACGGTGAGAGGCACCCCCGAAATCACTAAGGACTGTTCCAAAACAGAAATGGAGGGTAGAAAACACTCCACAAAACATCAGCCGCAACTCCATCCTCACGATTATCTTGTGATTGCTCTTGGTCTTCTCTTCCCAGGCTTAGTATTTCAGCAGTGTTAGTCACACAAGGTTATAAAATATTAATGTGTAAGTACTAAACAAGAGTATCATGTCAAGTACAAGGTATTTCTGAGATTATTAAGTCACTCCATAAACACAGGATAAACATTTACACAGTAGATCTGTGCTTTCTGCAGACAAAACAAAACAAAACAAACAAAAATTGTCCAAAAATATGGCCTAATTTAAGTTAGCAGAACTTGTGTGTGGCTTGTGTTCTTTTCAGCTACATCCTGAACTATTCTTTTGTTCATTCAATCGCCATATCCTGTTTGGTTCGTTTCAACTTTGTTGTGGTCGGGATCTGAAATGTCCTCCAGAGGCTTCTGCCTTGATCACTTCCCCCTGCTGATGCTGTCTGAGGGGGTGGAGGTTCCCTGGAGGAAGTGAGTCACTATGGGGGCGGGCCTTAACGTTTGACAGCCCAACCCTACTTCCGGTCCTCTGCTGGAAGCAAGCTGCTACTGCTGGATCCTGCTACCAAAGAGCCCACTGCCCTTCTTTCTCCACCATGATGGACTGTGCCTTCAAAGCACAAGTCCAAACAGACCCTCCCTCCCTCCAGTTGCTCCTTGTCAGGTATTGGACTCAGCAATGAGAAAAGCAACAAAGACAAACTTCCAGTAAACGGATTTCAGCCTACCACAAAAATTACACCTAATTTTGCTTTCAATTTTGCAGGCACTCTCTGTTTGCCTCAGCCCTCCACCCCACTCCCCACCCCCGGCACCCAACAGCTGACCTGGATCCTTGCTTTGCACCGTTCTCTATAGCTCACAGACAACAAAGCATTGTTTTTTCAAGTTGCAGATCGTGACATGAAACCAACCCAGCCTATTATGACCAGAATTCCATTTGTAATGAGAATAAAGAGAACAGCGCAGAAAATGTCAGAGAACAACACATAACGTTACAGTTTGTGACAATGTGTTGCAACTGCATATAGTGTGTCTCTGGGGGTGGGCGATACAATCAAATATGTTTCTAACGGTATAGTCAAAACACAGATTTAAATACTGGTGCATATGCAATGATCTTTGCCTCTTAGCTTTAAGGCTTCACTGGAAAAGCAGTACTTTGTTTCTCATAACCAATGGTAAATGATACCAGCCTTTTATACAGTCCTCACGATACAGGATTCATGCATGACTGGAGCTTTAAGTTAGGACATACATAACTCGCCTTGGCCACTCCCCCACCACAGTTCATTTCTCTAAAGATGAACGAAGCTCCAGGCTTGGTTGGCTCAAGCTTAGCTATAGACCCAAATGTAGGGTTTTCACTCTTCTGGGGAAATAAGAAATCATAATTCACCCTCCAAACAAAGGAGGTCTTTCTGCTGAAAGAGCGCATGACACAATTATGCCTGCACTAAAGCACATATTAAAAGTTATTTGATGGAGGAAAACCTGCTTTCTTTAATGCTTATGACAACTTCACTGAAGTTGTTTTCCTATTCTTTTATTTTTATTTGGATTGCTGCAAAACTAAACTGCTGATAATGACAGTTCATCAGATCACAATGTTTTCCTTGGTATACTAAGATTTTTATTGTTTTTTCTCCATTTGTGTGTGTGTGTGTGTGTGTGTGTGTGTGTGTGTGTGTGTGTGGTGCACATGTGTCTGTGTGGGGTTTTGTGTATGTCGGTGCAAATTCAAGCACAATTACATGTTTATATGCCTGCATGTGGAGGCCTGAGGTTGATGTCAGGAACCATATTTGACCAGTCTCTCCCATATAATTCACATACCAGGTCTCTCACCAAGAGCTTACCCAACATGGCTAGTCTTGCTAGCTAGCTTACTCTGGAGATCTCCTGTTTCAACCCTCCAAGACTGGCACTACAAGCCCATGGAGCACTTATACAAGTTCTGTTACCCAGGATTTATGCAGTAAGTGCTTTAGCCATCACCCCAAAGTTTTTAAAAACATATAGATGAGAAAATTTGGTCCCCCAGTCTATACCATAAGCATATTTCCAGGAATAGTGCTGGAGGGTGAATGAGCAATGAAACAGCCAAGAGCTGAAGAGAGAAAAAAAACATTACAGGTTTTTCTTATAAAAGAAACTCTTACAAAGGAAAACCTCCAGTTGTGCCTGGCTTACAGTTCAGAGGTAGCGTCCATTACCATCATGACAGGAAGCATGGCAGTGTCCAGGCAGACCTGGTGTTAGAGAAGAAACTGAGAATTCCACAACTAGATCCACAGGCAGCAAAACACTGGACCTAGCCTGATCAGAGACCTCAAAGCCCTCCTCCACAGTGACGCACTTCCTCCAACAAGGCCACACCTCCCAATAGTACCACCCCTGATGGGCCAAGTATTTAAACACGTGAGTCTATGGGGTTTGGCTGGTTTTGTGTGTCAGCTTGACACAAGCTAGAGTTATCACAGAGAAAGGAGCCTCCCTTAAGGAAATGCCTCGTGAGATCCGGCTGTAAGGCATTTTCTCAATTAGTAATCAAGGGGGTAGGGCCCCTTGTGGGTGGTACCATCCCTGGGCTGGTAGTCTTGGATTCTATAAGAAAGCAAGCTGAGCAAGCCAGGGGAAGCAAGCCAGTAAGTAACATCCCTCCATGGCCTCTGCATCAGCTCCTGCTTCCTGACCTGCTTGAGTTTCAGTCCTGACTTCCTTTGGTGATGAACAGCAATGTGGAAGTGTAAGCTGAATTAACCCTTTCTTCCCTAACTTGCTTCTTGGTCATGATGTTTTGCAAAGGAATAGAACCCCTGATTAAGACAGGGCCATTCTTATTCAAACCACCACAGATACTTTGGCTGATAAGAATAATGGGAATGAAAGAAAAAGACAAACTATGCAGAAAAGTAAAGATATGGGCAAAGGAACAACCATCTTGGAGACATCTCAGGAGATGCATCCCAAGCTCTGGAGAGGAGCCAGTCTCTAGTCAAACCTTCCATGGATTTGTAAGTCTGCTATCCTTAAGAATTCTAAAACAATCCATACTGAGGAGCTACTCTCAGGTCACACAGCTAATCAGTGGTGAGGGGATTCAAACACGAGTCTGACTGCAGAGCTCAGAAACATAAGATGCTGTACTGTGAGTAGGGAAAGGGCGTAGCTCGTCCAACAATGGTCTGGTCATCTGTGTGCTGAGGACCTCCTTTCCAGACTCTGCTTTAACACTCACCTTACTGGTTTGTGAGGCATTTGTTTAATGTGTGTCTTTCCCCACCAGATCTTGGTTGTTCCTATGGTGGGTGGCAGGTAATGCCAAATGGGATGTGGTTGTATAGTATTTGGCAAATGGATAGGAAAAGGAAGAGAGAGTGTGTGAGAGAAGGAAGGAAAGGGAAAGGAAAGCCAGGGGTGTGAATGAAATGTGCACACAAATGAATGTCCACTCCTGATTTTGCCATGGACTGCCGCATAACCAGGGGCATGCTAACTACACTGAACTGTCTTCTAGGAAACCACTTTTTGATGTTATTTTCCTTTAGAAACTTCAGACTGGAATGAGCGAATACACTACCTACACGTACCACAGTTTGATGAGGTATGAGGAGAGAGTCTAGCCTTTTTCCCTCCTCCTGGGGAGAGACCCTGAGCAACTGACTGAGCCTTCAAATGCCAACCTGAGAACAGAAAGCAGCATGGGATGAGATGGCTCCCATCTTTAAAGAACAATCATTGGCCAGATGTAAACTTTGCCACGCCCAGAAAACGGGAAGAAAGATGGCAACCTGTTCCTGTAAGCAGCTGGCTTCTCTGAAAACCAACACCCCAAGCCCTTATCTGAATGACAAACTATTCAGAACCGCAATAAAAAGTCTTGGGTGTGACTTGAATTTTTCTAACTCATGTTAGTAAACACCAGCAGTTTCATTATAGTCATCTATAAATTAATATTTCTACCTCTTATCAAACCCACTCCCAAGGTATAGTTTGCACAGTCATTGATATCCCAAGGATAGGCATGAGTAAAACTGCTTAATTTGCTTTTAAAGGCCCCTGAGCCTAACCCAGGCTGGGTGGCACACAAGTAATCCCAGCACTGGGGAAGCGTAGCCAGGGATACTCAAGGTGATCTTCAGTTACATAGGGAGTTCAAGGCCAGTGTAGAACACGTGAGACCATCTTAAAAAAAAAAAAAAAAGAAAGAAAGAAAGAAAGAAAGAAAGAAAGAAAATAGAAAAGAAAAAAAGAAATAAAAACATAAACCAAAAGATTAACTTTATCAGGCCACATAAAACTATTTGAATCTTAATGGGTTTTTTTCTCTTTTGTTTATTTCCATATCCCTAAATGTATTTATTGTACACACAGATAACAACCGTAGGTGTGGGTCAATCTTATCGTTCTGTACCCTGTAAAATATGAGAAAACTAACAGCAATTGTTCATTATCTTTGCTTTTCTCCGTTATCGGTTTTCTGCTCTATTAAGAGTTCTGAGGATTACCTCCTTGTAAAAAGCATCAAATCAAGTTAATTATTCGAAGACAGTTTAAAGTTCAAGATGAACAGAACAATTCCAAAGATAAAAGCCCAGCCCCATCCTCCTGAGGAACGCCTGTTGATCAGCTCTGGACCGGCTCTTAGAGGTAACAAAAAAAAAGGGGGAGAGAAGAATACAGATGAGAGCTTGCATTCATTGAAGGCTCTCCTCAGAGACTCCCCTAAATTTACCTCTGAAGCTCTGGGCAACAATAGCCCTCTGTCTCCCCACCTTTGCTGTAGAGCTAACTGCCACAATAGAACGGTGCTTGAACTCTAAATTGTTTTGATTAGAAAGCGTTGGCTTACCCCTGAGGTAGAGCATGCTGTGTATAAGCTCAGTTCTCAGTTCTCTCTCCTGGAAGATTTAGCCCAGGCTCCAAGGGCTTTTCTTGGATTCATAGCAATCGACAGACACAATCATACTTGGTTTCTCTGTTCATTCCCTTGGGATTTAGGTCAGGCTAGGCTGGTGAAGTGCTTCCCTTGGAAACATGAGGAGCTAAGTTCAATCTCCCAGCACCTATGTTCAAAGCTACCCCTGGGGATATGCACTTGTAACCTCAGTATTAGAGAGTAAGGGACATGAGGAACCATGGGTCCCACTAAGCAGCCCTCCTAGCTTAACTGGCAATCCAAATCTCAGTGAAAGACTGTCTGGACAAACAAACAAAAACAAAACAACAAATAGGATCAGCTCGTTTTCCTACATAGGTGCACAAGTACACACATGTACCCATACATATAGACACGAACAAAAATTCAATTTCAAGTCTAAATCATGTTCATCAATACTTACAGGTGAGCCGCAAGACCATGATAGATCCTAAAATTGTGCTGAATGGCATGCTTTGGGCACAAGGGAAGAGGGCATCCTCTCTCTCCACCACTGGACCCCTAGCATAACATTTGAAACAATTAAGAAGCCTTGCTTCAGCTGTAGGAGAGAAGGCTGAAAGGTTGTACTAGCCAACAAATATGGAGAAGGACCGTGATGTTCTGGGTGTCCTGTGGTCATTCCCATCATGGTCTTGCCCAGTCACCATTGTCTGCATGAATCCTGCATAAAACTGGGCTTGTCACAAGTGGGAGAGAGGCTCAACACACACACACACACACACACACACACACACACACACACACACACACCGCCTGCTGATGGAGTCTGGAGGAAAGGCCGGCATTGTCTTTACTCTTGTGCCCACAAGTGAGCCAGCAGGAGCCAAACCAATGCCCCTGGTTAGACTCAGTGGGTCCCAAGGCAAAAAACAAACAAACAAACAAAAAAAAAAAACAAAATGAAGCCATGAAACTAAGAAGGGACTGGTAAAGGGGAGAGTAGTGGACAGAGGTATGAAAGAGTCAGAGAAGGAAATTAATTAAAAAAATATATGTTTAAAAGTTATGGCTTCATTTGCAAGATGATCACTAGAAGAAGGGAGAACGAATGTTTTGTGGCAGCTGTGTCTTCAGATCCTGTTGAGGAAAGTCAATAATCTCAGGCTCGAGTAAAGAATGTGAAAAATCATCTTCAGATTACACATTGTGTTCTCCCAATCATGAGCTTTGATTTCCAAAGCATTTACAGTTCTATACAGATATGAAATTGTATAGGATTCTCTCAAATATTTATCTCCCCCTCAGAAAGGCCTTTGTGATCTTGTATCACTGATAGACTCAAATTATTACATTATGGTTTTAATTAAATAACAAAAATTAAACCTTACGCAGGCTTTTTCTTTTTCTCCGTCTAATCATGGGAGTGTTTCCCTGCATGTATGTCTATGCACCGCTAGCATGTCTATTGCCCCTGGAAGACAGACAAGGTAGCTAGACCCCTGGAACTGGAATCACAGATGGTTATAGAGCTGCCATGTGGGTGCTGGGAATCAAACCCAGGTCTTCTAGAAGAGCAGCCCAAGATCTTAAGTGCTAAGCCATCTCTTCAGCCCCAGATTCTTTTGTTTTTAGTGACTATTTTCACGGCAAATGTTCAGTTTTTTATTTTATAATGTCCATTTTAGGGCAGATGGATGGAGGCACACTGCAGCTATGTCTGTGTGGGTTTATGTGTACCTGGACATCATTCACACAAGCAGGACAGCTCAGACTATGCACACACTCAGCCCACAGGAGTTAACACATAGCTGCCAAGGTTGGTGGGAAGAAAGGAGAAGCTCCTATGGAAAAGGCTGCATTCAAGACATGCTCAACACCTGTCACAAGGGGCAGAAACACTTTAGGCAGAGTTTATGATACCAAGGTACAGAAATATAAAATATCTCTATATGTATGAACCATGGTAAGATATATAAAATGAGGCAGAAGGCCTTGTCTAGTTTGCATATAGTGGCTAGTTTATGAACTGTGACTATAAGCAAATCAAACAAACTTTGTTTGTTTGACAAATTTCACTGTATAACCTGAACTGGCTTTGAACTAACTATGTAACCAGAGCTAAGTGCACAATCCTCCTGCCTCTGCCTCTCTAATGCCTGGTTCACAGTTATGAATCTCTATATCCATCATTCAAATAACAACTACTTACTTTTTTTAAAGTAATTTATTTCATCTTACATAATGCAGAGAAAAAAATTTGGAAAAAATATTGAAAATCTTATGTACCTTTTTACAAAATACATATCCATCCTCTCTAAATAAAGGTGACCTTTATCCTTTAGGCCTATGGTGCAAGACACTTTTTCTAATGAGATAAATGAAGGCATTAGAGTGGGTAAGATGGTTCAGTGGGTATTCTAATTTGGTTTTCTATTGCCGTGATAAACATGTCTGCCTCAATGGACGGTGTATCCAACCTTACTACAACTTGATATGTCAAAGCAGGTTGATATCCATGGGAGGCCTCCCATTCTCCAAGGAGAAAGGGAGGGCATCATACAGGAAAGGAAGGGAGGGACTGAGAAGAGAGGAGTGAGGGGAAGCTCTGATCAAGATATAAAGTAAATACATTATGACCAAAATTGACTTGGGGAGAAAAGGGTCTATTTCAGCTTACAAGTTAGAAACCATCGTCAAGGCCCACCAAAGCAGGAACTCAAGGCAGAAGTTTGAAGAAGAAAAAACATGTAGACATGCTGCTGGCTGGCTTGTTCCCAGGCTGGCTTCCTTACATTGGGTAGGCCCATCTGCCTAGGGGATGGTGCCGCCCACATTGAAATGAGTCCTCCTACATCAACTAGCAATCAAGAAAATGTGTGTACACACATTCCCATGGGCCTATATAGTTCAGGCAATTCTGCAATGGAGGTTCCGTCTTCTATGGTGTGCCAAGTTGCCAATCAAGATCAGCCACACAGTGGGTAAATCTGCGTAAGCCTGACAGCCTGTGTTTCATCACAGAACCCATGATTGTAGAAGGGAACCAGCTCCTGAAGTTGTTCTCTGGCCTCCACACGGGAGCCCTCACTCACATACGCACACACACACACACACACACACACACACACACACACAAATAACAACAACCATAATGATGACGATGATAATGATAATAAATGTATGTTAAGTTTTTGCTGACATCATTTTTAAATGCCTCTTTCTGCTTTATATGCAGATCTGATCATTTTTCCTTGATTGACATGGTACCGATGCTAATTTTCATTCTTGGGTTACATTAGAAAGTTATGGGGGTGAAAAGAATGAAAGTTAAATTTTAATGAATATGCTTAATTTTAACTTTAATTACCCCTACTCAGTATTTAAGACACACAGTATAAACACAGGATGGTATGTGACCATAGCTACCGACTAAATAAAATGCTAAGAACAAAACATGATAGAAGCTAACATAGCAGTCATCAGAGAGGCTCCACCCAGCAGCTGATGGAAACAGATGCAGAGACCCACAGTCAAACATCAGGCGGACTCCAAGGAATCCTGGGAAAGAAGGGGGAGGGGAAAGGATTGAAAGAGCCAGAGAAGTCAAGGACACCACAAGAAAACCTACAGAATCAACTAACCTAGCACACTGGGGCTCTCAGAGACTGAGCCACTAACCAAAAAGCATGCATGGGACAGACCTAGTCCCACTATACATTTATAACAAGATATACAGCTTGGTCCTCATATAGGACCTCTAACAGCCGGACCAGGGGCTGTGTCTGACTCTATCGCCTGCCTTTGGACCCCTTTCCCCTAACCGGACAGCCTTACTTGCCTCAATAGAAGATGCACCCAGTCCTACTACCACTGGGTATGCCAAGTCAGGTTAATTAATATCCAGGGCAGGCCTCCCCTTCTCTGAGAAGGAAGGGATTCTCAGAAGGAGGGGGAGGGGCAGAGGGAGTGGCTGGGAGGAGAGGCGGAAGGGGAAACTCCAATCAGGAGGTAAAGAAAATATATTATTAATGAATGAGAAAAAGTAAGAAAATTAAAACTGAGCTTTTACTACTTTGTTCACTTCCAAAGCAAAACAAAGAAGTTTCAGTGCTTTGCTTTCCCAAAAGGAACAGAATCACAAATTAATGCTGATTTCAGCACTTAATGCATTTTTATAGCAAATATAGCTTCTTTAGGTACCATCTTAGCCTGAGTTCATCAACAAGCACCATAATCACCAGGGTCTCATTCCTCCCAACACCTGTTATTTCTCATGAGGACCTTGTCACACTTCGAAACTTCCATCTCCCTCATCTGTCCTCACAGAGTAGAGAGAGAACTAGCCAACTCTCTGGCCTCCTTTTAGAAGAGAACAAATCCATCCACAAGGGCTCTGACCTCACATCTAAGAGAAATATTCTTACATCAATCAAACTTAATAATGTCTGCATGGTCAAGGCAAAATTCAAGCCAAGTGCAATTCACACATCAAGTAGCTCCCAGAACCACAGCACAGCTGGAGAGCTCCAGCCAGTGTGACTGGTATCTTCAGACGCATGGAAGTGAAATTTAGAAATAAGCTTAGCGGCTCCAACTGTAGTCAACCAGCCAGTTGGTTACAGCTTAACTAGTTCATTGGTTGGAAACTCTCTGGTTGCTAAAGCTCATCTACAGCATTTAAATTCTGTATTGGTTTGGTCTGTTGGGGTCAGGGCAGGTGTCCAGTCTAAATCTATGACCTCCTACAAATTTTATCTCATTCCCATTACCTGATTGCCTCTGAACATCCCATCTCCTAATACTGCCACTCTGGAGGTCAAGGATTTCAATATGTGAACTTGATAGAGACAGAGACTCTCGGGTCTGTGCGGTGACTCGGCCCCTCCTGCTATTCTCTGCAGTATTGATCCTGCTTGTGGTCCATGAATCCTCGTGATGCCATCTGCCCCCGAGTTGACAAAAAAGAAAACAAGAAGAAAGAAAAGAAAACGTGTTCCAGACTGGAATTCCTTTCCAATTACAGAAACTGAAGCAACGCGCAAGGCTAGAGATAGCTTTGTGCAAGTCTTTAGAGCCTCTTAGCGGATGTTCATTCTTCACAGAGGTTGTAGGTCTCACTGTGCTGTGGCAGTCCTCCTAAGTATGTTTCCCAGAAATGGTGGGGAAATGGGTTTTTCCTAGCTGAATTATCAGAACACAGATTATTATTGAACAAACGTTTACCCCAACTTTCTACAAAGGAGCCGGAGTCCGGGGTAGAAACTGGGATTTCTGTTTGCTCACCAAGCACCTCCTTAAACTCGGTGCTTTGTTTGCAGCTAAGTGGACAAGGACTGAGGAGAGACATAGAAAATACTGACCTTGCTCCAGTCTGGTTCCTAGTTTAGTTTTTCCTGTCCGATGTGTGCTTCCCCCCACCACGCACCCACTCTGTGATTTGTGAAATGTTTTCCTTTCCTGAGACCCATTCTCTCCAGGGCTACTGACAGCTGTGACTACACCCAACACACCTGCCTAGGGGACTTAGAAGTCCTCATGGCTGTCTAAGCGTTCTCCACTCCACATTCCCCTTTGCTCTGATCTGATTCCCAGAATTCATTCTTTCAGGCTAAACACCCTATCTATCCCTCTCCCATCTCTCTTCCTTGCTAACCTCCTAGATAATCCTCATCAATTAAACCCACAGAAAGTATGTCACTATACCCCCTATCTGAGCATCCCTTAGCCCAGTCAAGTTGGTGCATTTAATTAACCATCTGAGCCATAAATATGGTATCTGGAAGAGGGGTCTGACCACCAGGCTCTTCTCAAATATTCATGTTGCTCACATAACCAATTAGAGTTGTATAATACATGGAAATTAACGTCCTAAAGAAGTTAAGTTTCAGACTGAACCTGACTTACAACAAGTATGCTACCAGGAAGTTTCTCATGTCTTAGTTGCCAAGGGAACCACCCAGAGTAATCCTCCAGACAACAATGATCCACGGGAGCAAATTAGTAGTTAACCAGAAGCCGAGAAGAGACAGAAGAGCTCTGATCCAGACAATGAAACAGGATGGAAGTCCATTGTGAATGCCAGTATAAGACCTGAGCCAAGCAGAAATATACGATCAAAAAGGATCAGAGTGGACCAGAGACAAGCAGAATTCTCAATAAGAAAACTAAGTCAAAAGATAACAAGATGGCTCAACAGGTAAAGGCATCTGCTGCCAAATCTGATAGCCTCAGTCTGATTCCTGAGTTACACATGGTAGAAGGATAGAACCAAGTCTTTATTGACCTTCTACCATGGCATGCATGGACCTACCCTAACACATAGACACAATCAATCAATCAATTAATCAATTTTAAGAAACTCAGTCTATTGACTTATTCTACAAAATCCAATATATTGGTCATTTGCCCTTAATGACATGCTTCAGTATACCCATACCTATGTTTGTTTTGACCTATTAAAAAGATAAGAATCCCATTTGTCAATTTTTGTAATGATTACTTAACATGTACATATGTCATATGCTACTTTCATAGCAATGTTTAATTTTTTTTAATGTGCACACAAACCAAGCTCTTGCGATCATAGCTGAAGCATGAACTTCCCTGCACCTGTGCGTATCTCCATATAAATGGGACGTTTTAGGTAAATAAATACCGTTCCCTATACCGCTTTTTTAAAAATGCAGCCTTCTCTACATCGGCGCCATTCTGTTTCATGTCAAGCCCATCTGTTTCAATTATTCCAATGACTATTTTTATTATTCAAACTCCCAATCGCACATGTCTGCCTTCCTGGTCTGTTACATCTCTGCTCTTTGTGTGCCTCCTGTATGACAATCGGCTCTACTCACTACACCCACCACCACTGAAACATTGTAGGGAAGCCCAGGGTAGAGATAAAGGGCAGCCTGAGATAGCCTCTGGTGCTTATCATGGTGTGAGATAAAACAAACGTGCTTCATCCTTTAAGTAAGAGTTCCCGGGCAGGATCATCTTTTTATAACTCTGGAAGATGAGAGTAAGCTTATCAAAAGTTATCACGTCACCAGTGAAGTCTATCCCCAGGAGAAGTGTGATAGAGGAGAAATTACCCTGCAAGTTGTCTTCTGACCTCCACTTGAATGCCATGGTATGAACACACACACACACACACACACACAGAGAGAGAGAGAGAGAGAGAGAGAGAGAGAGAGAGAGAGAGAGAGAGAGAGAGAGAGAGAGGGACAGATGACAGAGACAATACAGAAAGACAGAGAAAGAGATGTAGAGAAAGAGATGTAGAGAAAGATGCACAGAGAGAAAACGAGACAGAGACAGAAAAACAGAGAGAGGAATGTCTGAATTTTTAAAAATTGACTATGTGAGCTGATAACTTATTAACTAAATTTAGTCACTACACCATGTGCATGTGCCTCAGAGCAGCACGATACGTTCAACTAAAATTTTGTTCATCAAACTAAAATAATAAAGCTGAAAGAAAAATATCCCTCCATGTTCTTGACTATGTCAAGAGTGTCCATTTTTCCCTTAATGTACATTAGCTCTAAGGTCAAAGGGTTTACACACAATAGTGTGACGTCACAGGAAGCTGAGACGGCATCTGCTTCCAGTCCAGAAGTGCTCAGTCACAGTGCCTCTTCTTCCTTAGGGAATACATCTAACGTCAGTGGTTAGAAATGTAGTAAACTCACCATCTACTGTCGTATCCAATGCCCTTACCTGAGAGAACGCGAGGGCTGGTGAGACGACAAAGTAGAAACCCAATGTTATCACATCTCGCGAGATCTTGACCCTATACGTACCGGGATGTGCGAGATGACAGTGGGTGAGGGGAAGCTACACGCATCGCCTGTACGGAACATCCTTACACCTTAAAACCCCCATCTGTCAAGCTTCTTGTTCATTCTCTAATACATCAAAACATGATTCCCTCCTCCATGGGAGTGGAGAATGTGGTTTTAGGGGCCCTCTTAGCTTTTCTTAAAACAGCACGTTTCTTTTCTTTTTTCCAAAATCCACGGGAAAGATGCCATAATGCCCCTCCTTGGGGCCGGGTATCCTCAAGCTAAGATCAAGACCCTTTCTCCAACCATGCAGAAATACTTGCATAGAAGAAGGACTCTCATAAAGTAAATGGAAGAATTCATTACTGGCGAGGGTTATGGGTAAGGAAATATTAATAAGCAGGCAGCACAGAGGTGTCGTCTCTCTGGGTAACGATCATATCCTTCCACGGCCTGTTTACAAGCCGTCTGTTTGGCTCATTTTTCTTGGCTCCAACATCAAAGGTGATCTGTTAACCTAAGAAAATCGTTATTCTGTGACACATCTTGAATCCCAGGTCATCTCCTGCTCTTTCATCCTACAACGGTACAGCTAAGAGAGGAAATATACACACTAGGTTATAAAGAAATGTCTGCCTCCTGCCTATCAATGTCTCTTCGCCCTGCTCCCAAAATGTATTTTGACATCACTTCCTCAAGTATTTGCTTAATAAATGAGAAATTCCAAATTAAGGCTCTTCACATTAGCAGCTAAATGTCCAAAGCAAGATAGAAATCCCCTAGATTATGGTGACACAGAGAGTGGCCCAGAGGGATAGCACTCGCTGAGGAGACAACACTGGTGGTATTGGGAACAAATACTTTCTAAAACACAAGCAAGAACTATTTCAAGGGAAAATATAAAAAAATATGTAATAACCTACCGTGGTGGTCAATTACACATCTGTTACACAGATATTCTTTTTTTTTATGTAGACTATCACAAGGGTTGAAAAATACCACAATGCAATTTTCTGTCTACTCCACAGTTGATGAACATGTGGGTTGTATCTACCTCCAGCATTGGGTCAAATGTTTCAGAGTAGGGGTATCTATGCTTGACACATATAAAAACATTTTTACTGAATTTTTAGCTACAGTTCAGGTAGTTGAGTGTGGCAAAATTTAATAGAAAGCAACAAAAACAAAAACCTAAATGCTTTTTATGCCTGTCTCTGTGTCTGCTTCTGCATGTCTGTGGGTCTGTATGTCCCTGTGTTTACATACAGACACTCATGTCCTTGTCTGTTGAAGAGAGATATTAACTCTGTATCTTCCTAGTTTCTTTTTACAACCATTTTTGAG